>NW_027175763.1:1422500-1722500 GCF_028021215.1 Eschrichtius robustus | reverse complement strand
TCGCTTTTTTGGGAGCTGGCCGCAAAAACGCGGGATTGCCTCAGGCCCTATTTTGGTTCCCCTCGGCATGCTGAGCCTGTAGTTAATTCTTCTTCCTGATGGGAAAATAGAGTGACCTGTGCCTGTCCCAACACCTATATCTAGTCTCTCATTGGTTGCCCCTCTTCCCGTTCATCCTCAGGACAAATTGCAACCTGTAGGGAACAGGAGCTTAAAGGTGCTGATTCTCCAAGTACGGAGATTGCTAGTAAAGTAGCTGGAATGGCGAACCCAAGCACAAGGAGATGAGAAATGAGGTGCGTTTTAGAAACCTTTCAAAATCACACGGTGTACCATCTTCTGGGTTTCTCATGCATGTTTTCGATGTAGGAAGATGCCCTTGAACCTGCAGATTTGGGACCCATGGGATGGGTACCACGCAGTATTACTTTAAAAGGTCTGCGTTTGCTCACCCAACCTCACCAAACCTCTCAGCCCCAAGAGTGTCCACCCTTCTGTCTCATCCAGCTGTGGGTCTAGATATGGTCAATCCAGGTTGCATCACAGCCCCTGAACGAATTTTGTAAGAATTTCTCTCTCTTTCACTGTCTTTGTTTTACGGGTTTTTAAAAGTAATTTATTTTTATAATGGGGTTTAGCTGCTTTTCACGGCTGTGTTTATGCGGCCTTACACCCACTTGACTCACTTCCAGACAGATATCAATACATAGGATTTAAGATTCTTACTACCCAGATATATTCTTGTGCGGTGAATAGGGGGTGTTGAGTCCAGTTCACTGAGCAAGGAGTAGGTCTTGTCTATTACATATTGGGTGTATGGAACGGTATCTGAGCGAATTTGAAACCCTTGTTTTATGCATCACCCCACCTCACCTTTCCCGTTAAGCAGCCATAGTGTGTTTTCTAAACGTGTGACTCTGTTCTGTTTTGTAATTCAGTTCAAGTGTAGCGGTTTTTACATTCCCTCTATAAGTGATAGCATATGATAAGTGTCTTTTTCTGTGTGACTTATTTCACTTAGAATCGTCGTACCTAAATCCACTCAATTTGCTTCTACTAGCCTTATGACTTTGATTTCATGTCTGAGTGATATTCCATTGTACATAAGGACCACAACTTCTTTATGCATTTTTCTCTTTCCTGGGATATTTAAGGTGTGATGAATTGGAGGTTCTTGTCAACAGAGCAGCCCTAAACTTTGGGGTGCCTGTGTCTTGCTGATTTTTAGTTTTCCCAATTTATACGCCCATGAGTGGACGTGCCCTATGCTCCCTAAGCTGTGTTTTTTCGATGTTTCACGACACACCGCACACTTCTCCAGAGTGGCTGTTGGCAATTTACATCCCGCCCATCAGCGTAGCAAGGCTGCCATTTCTCCATGGCCTGTCCTGCATTTCTGGTTTTGACACTTTTTGCAGCATGGCCCTTTTGACCGATGGGAAGCGAGACTTCATTGTAGCGCTGATTAGCCTTTCCAGGTTGCTTGGTTGGCCAAAAAGGGCGTATGCGTTTTTTCCTGAATATAATCAGGAAAAAATGCATACGCACTTTTTGGCCAAGGGCATCATTGTCGACGTTTTGCCGCTTTTCATGTGCTTTAAGGGCGATTCGAATCTACCTCCTGAAACCTGTTTCCTGCAATTCTGCCTTGCTTTCAAATCCTCTTCGTTGCCTTCCCTCAATATATTTGTGGACGAGAGTTATCATTTATAACTCAGCGGGTTTGTGAATTGCAGTGCCCCTGAGCTCCATTTTTCAACTGTCTTTTTTGGGAGATGGCCGCAAAAGCACTGGATTGCCTCAGGCACTATTCTGGTTCCCGGCGGCAGGATTAGCCTGTGGTTAATTCTTCTTCCTGATGGGAAAATACAGTGACCTGTGCCTGTCCCAACACCTAGATCTAGTCTCTCATTGGTTGCCCCTCTTCCCGTTCATCCTCAGGACAAATTGCAACCTGTAGGGAACAGGAGCTTAAAGGTGCTGATTCTCCAAGTAGGGAGATTGCTAGTAAAGTAGCTGGAGAGGTGAACCCGAGCACAAGGAGATGAGACATGAGGTGCGATTTAGAAACCTTTCAAAATCACACGGTGTACCATCTTCTGGGTTTCTCATGCATGTTTTCGATGTAGGAAGATGCCCTTGAACCTGGAGATTTGGGACCCATGGGATGGGTACCACGCAGTATTACTTTAAAGGGTCTGCGTTTGCTCACCCAACCTCACCCAACCTCTCAGCCCCAAGAGTGTCCACCCTTATGTCTCATCCAGCTGTGGGTCTAGACATGGTCAATCCAGGTTGCAACACAGCCCCTGAACGAATTTTGTAAGAATTTCTCTCTCTTTCACTGTCTTTGTTTTACGGGTTTTTAAAAGTAATTTATTTTTATAATGGGGTTTAGCTGCTTTTCACGGCTGTGTTTATGCGGCTTTACACCCACTTGACTCACTTCCAGACAGATATCAATACATAGGATTTAAGATTCTTACTACCCAGATATATTCTTGTGCGGTGAATAGGGGGTGTTGAGTCCAGTTCACTGAGCAAGGAGTAGGTCTTGTCTATTACATATTGGGTGTATGGAACGGTATCTGAGCGAATTTGAAACCCTTGTTTTATGCATCACCCCACCTCACCTTTCCCGTTAAGCAGACATAGTGTGTTTTCTAAACGTGTGACTCTGTTCTGTTTTGTAATTCAGTTCAAGTGTAGCGGTTTTTACATTCCCTCTATAAGTGATAGCTTATGATAAGTGTCTTTTTCTGTGTGACTTATTTCACTTAGAATCGTCGTACCTAAATCCACTCATCTTGCTTCTACTAGCCTTATGACTTTGATTTCATGTCTGAGTGATATTCCATTGTACATAAGGACCACAACTTCTTTATGCATTTTTCTCTTTCCTGGAATATTTAAGGTGTGATGAAGTGGAGATTCTTGTCAACAGAGCAGCGCTAAACTTTGGGGTGCCTGTGTCTTGCTGATTTTTAGTTTTCCCAATTTATACGCCCATGAGTGGACGTGCCCTATGCTCCCTAAGCTGTGTTTTTTCCATGTTTCAGGACACACCGTACACTTCTCCAGAGTGGCTGTTGGCAATTTACATCCCGCCCTTCAGCGTAGCAAGGCTGCCATTTCTCCATGGCCTGTCCTGCATTTCTGGTTTTGACACTTTTCGCAGCATGGCCCTTTTGACCGATGGGAAGCGAGACTTCTTTGTAGCGCTGATTTGCCTTTCCAGGTTGCTTGGTTGGCCAAAAAGGGTGTATGCGTTTTTTCCTGAATACATTCAGGAAAAAACGCATACGCCCTTTTTGGCCAAGGGCATCACTGTCGACGTTTTGCCGCTTTTCATGTGCTTTAAGGGCGATTCGAATCTACCTCCTGAAACCTGTTTCCTGCAATTCTGCCTTGCTTTCAAATCCTCTTCGTTGCCTTCCCTCAATATATCTGTGGACGAGAGTTATGATTTATAACTCAGCGGGTTTGTGAATTGCAGTGCTCCTGAGCTCCATTTTTCAACTGTCTTTTTTGGGAGCTGGCCGCAAAAGCACTGGATTGCCTCAGGCACTATTCTGGTTCCCGGCGGCAGGCTGAGCCTGTGGTTAATTCTTCTTCCTGATGGGAAAATACAGTGACCTGTGCCTGTCCCAACACCTAGATCTAGTCTCTCATTGGTTGCCCCTCTTCCCGTTCATCCTCAGGACAAATTGCAACCTGTAGGGAACAGGAGCTTAAAGGTGCTGATTCTCCAAGTAGGGAGATTGCTAGTAAAGTAGCTGGAAAGGCGAACCCGAGCACAAGGAGATGAGCCATGAGGTGCGATTTAGAAACCTTTCAAAATCACACGGTGTACCATCTTCTGGGTTTCTCATGCATGTTTTCGATGTAGGAAGATGCCCTTGAACCTGGAGATTTGGGACCCATGGGATGGGTACCACGCAGTATTACTTTAAAGGGTCTGCGTTTGCTCACCCAACCTCACCCAACCTCTCAGCCCCAAGAGTGTCCACCCTTATGTCTCATCCAGCTGTGGGTCTAGATATGGTCAATCCAGGTTGCATCACAGCCCCTGAAGGAATTGTGTAAGAATTTCTCTCTCTTTCACTGTCTTTGTTTTACGGGTTTTTAAAAGTAATTTATTTTTATAATGGGGTTTAGCTGCTTTTCACGGCTGTGTTTATGCGGCTTTACACCCACTTGACTCACTTCCAGACAGATATCAATACATAGGTTTTAAGATTCTTACTAGTCACATATAATCTTGTGCGGTGAATAGGGGGTGTTGAGTCCAGTTCACTGAACAAGGAGTAGGTCTTGTCTATTACATATTGGGTGTATGGAACGGTATCTGAGCGAATTTGAAACCCTTGTTTTATGCATCACCCCACCTCACATTTCCCGTTAAGCAGCCATAGTGTGTTTTCTAAACGTGTGACTCTGTTCTGTTTTGTAATTCAGTTCAAGTGTAGCGGTTTTTACATTCCCTCTATAAGTGATAGCATATGATAAGTGTCTTTTTCTGTGTGACTTATTTCACTTAGAATCGTCGTACCTAAATCCACTCATCTTGCTTCTACTAGCCTTATGACTTTGATTTCATGTCTGAGTGATATTCCATTGTACATAAGGACCACAACTTCTTTATGCATTTTTCTCTTTCCTGGCATATTTAAGGTGTGATGAAGTGGAGGTTCTTGTCAACAGAGCAGCCCTAAACTTTGGGGTGCCTGTGTCTTGCTGATTTTTAGTTTTCCCAATTTATACGCCCATGAGTGGACGTGCCCTATGCTCCCTAAGCTGTGTTTTTTCGATGTTTCACGACACACCGTACACTTCTCCAGAGTGGCTGTTGGCAATTTACATCCCGCCCATCAGCGTAGCAAGGCTGCCATTTCTCCATGGCCTGTCCTGCATTTCTGGTTTTGACACTTTTCGCAGCATGGCCCTTTTGACCGATGGGAAGCGAGACTTCTTTGTAGCGCTGATTTGCCTTTCCAGGTTGCTTGGTTGGCCAAAAAGGGCGTATGCGTTTTTTCCTGAATATATTCAGGAAAAAACGCATACGCCCTTTTTGGCCAAGGGCATCATTGTCGACGTTTTGCCGCTTTTCATGTGCTTTAAGGGCGATTCGAATCTACCTCCTGAAACCTGTTTCCTGCAATTCTGCCTTGCTTTCAAATCCTCTTCGTTGCCTTCCCTCAATATATCTGTGGACGAGAGTTATCATTTATAACTCAGCGGGTTTGTGAATTGCAGTGCCCCTGAGCTCCATTTTTCAACTGTCTTTTTTGGGAGCTGGCCGCAAAAGCACTGGATTGCCTCAGGCACTTTCTGGTTCCCGGCGGCAGGATTAGCCTGTGGTTAATTCTTCTTCCTGATGGGAAAATACAGTGACCTGTGCCTGTCCCAACACCTAGATCTAGTCTCTCATTGGTTGCCCCTCTTCCCGTTCATCCTCAGGACAAATTGCAACCTGTAGGGAACAGGAGCTTAAAGGTGCTGATTCTCCAAGTAGGGAGATTGCTAGTAAAGTAGCTGGAAAGGCGAACCCGAGCACAAGGAGATGAGACATGAGGTGCGATTTAGAAACCTTTCAAAATCACACGGTGTACCATCTTCTGGGTTTCTCATGCATGTTTTCGATGTAGGAAGATGCCCTTGAACCTGGAGATTTGGGACCCATGGGATGGGTACCACGCAGTATTAATTTAAAGGGTCTGCGTTTGCTCACCCAACCTCACCCAACCTCTCAGCCCCAAGAGTGTCCACCCTTATGTCTCATCCAGCTGTGGGTCTAGATATGGTCAATCCAGGTTGCATCACAGCCCCTGAAGGAATTGTGTAAGAATTTCTCTCTCTTTCACTGTCTTTGTTTTACGGGTTTTTAAAAGTAATTTATTTTTATAATGGGGTTTAGCTGCTTTTCACGGCTGTGTTTATGCGGCTTTACACCCACTTGACTCACTTCCAGACAGATATCAATACATAGGTTTTAAGATTCTTACTACTCAGACATATTCTTGTGCGGTGAATAGGGGGTGTTGAGTCCAGTTCACTGAGCAAGGAGTAGGTCTTGTCTATTACATATTGGGTGTATGGAACGGTATCTGAGCGAATTTGAAACCCTTGTTTTATGCATCACCCCACCTCACCTTTCCCGTTAAGCAGACATAGTGTGTTTTCTAAACGTGTGACTCTGTTCTCTTTTGTAATTCAGTTCAAGTGTAGCGGTTTTTTCCATTCCCTCTATAAATGATAGCTTATGATAAGTGTCTTTTTCTGTGTGACTTATTTCACTTAGAATCGTCGTACCTAAATCCACTCATCTTGCTTCTACTAGCCTTATGACATTGATTTCATGTCTGAGTGATATTCCATTGTACATAAGGACCTCAACTTCTTTATCCATTTTTCTCTTTCCTGGGATATTTAAGGTGGAATGAAGTGGAGGTTCTTGTCAACAGAGCAGCCCTAAACTTTGGGGTGCCTGTGTCTTGCTGATTTTTAGTTTTCCCAATTTGTACACCCATGAGTGGAAGTGCCCTATGCTCTCTAAGCTGTGTGTTTTAGATGTTTCAGGACACACCGTACACTACTCCAGAGTGGCTGTTGGCAATTTACATCCCGCCCATCAGCGTAGCAAGGCTGCCATTTCTCCATGGCCTGTCCTGCATATCTGGTTTTGACACTTTTTGCAGCATGGCCCTTTTGACAGATGGGAAGCGAGACTTCTTTGTAGCGCTGATTTGCCTTTCCAGGTTTCTTGGTTGGCCAAAAAGGGCGTATGCGTTTTTTCCTGAATATATTCAGGAAAAAACGCATACGCCCTTTTTGGCCAAGGGCATCATTGTCGACGTTTTGCCACTTTTCATGTGCTTTAAAGGCGATTCGAATCTACCTCCTGAAACCTGTTTCCTGCAATTCTGCCTTGCTTTCAAATCCTCTTCGTTGCCTTCCCTCAATATATTTGTGGACGAGAGTTATCATTTATAACTCAGCGGGTTTGTGAATTGCAGTGCCCCTGAGCTCCATTTTTCAACTGTCTTTTTTGGGAGCTGGCCGCAAAAGCACTGGATTGCCTCAGGCACTATTCTGGTTCCCGGCGGCAGGATTAGCCTGTGGTTAATTCTTCTTCCTGATGGGAAAATACAGTGACCTGTGCCTGTCCCAACACCTAGATCTAGTCTCTCATTGGTTGCCCCTCTTCCCGTTCATCCTCAGGACAAATTGCAACCTGTAGGGAACAGGAGCTTAAAGGTGCTGATTCTCCAAGTAGGGAGATTGCTAGTAAAGTAGCTGGAAAGGCGAACCCGAGCACAAGGAGATGAGACATGAGGTGCGATTTAGAAACCTTTCAAAATCACACGGTGTACCATCTTCTGGGTTTCTCATGCATGTTTTCGATGTAGGAAGATGCCCTTGAACCTGTAGATTTGGGACCCATGGGATGGGTACCACGCAGTATTACTTTAAAGGGTCTGCGTTTGCTCACCCAACCTCACCCAACCTCTCAGCCCCAAGAGTGTCCACCCTTATGTCTCATCCAGCTGTGGGTCTAGACATGGTCAATCCAGGTTGCAACACAGCCCCTGAATGAATTTTGTAAGAATTTCTCTCTCTTTCACTGTCTTTGTTTTACGGGTTTTTAAAAGTAATTTATTTTTATAATGGGGTTTAGCTGCTTTTCACGGCTGTGTTTATGCGGCTTTACACCCACTTGACTCACTTCCAGACAGATATCAATACATAGGTTTTAAGATTCTTACTACTCAGACATATTCTTGTGCAGTGAATAGGGGGTGTTGAGTCCAGTTCACTGAGCAAGGAGTAGGTCTTGTCTATTACATATTGGGTGTATGGAACGGTATCTGAGCGAATTTGAAACCCTTGTTTTATGCATCACCCCACCTCACCTTTCCCGTTAAGCAGCCATAGTGTGTTTTCTAAACGTGTGACTCTGTTCTGTTTTGTAATTCAGTTCAAGTGTAGCGGTTTTTACATTCCCTCTATAAGTGATAGCTTATGATAAGTGTCTTTTTCTGTGTGACTTATTTCACTTAGAATCGTCGTACCTAAATCCACTCATCTTGCTTCTACTAGCCTTATGACTTTGATTTCATGTCTGAGTGATATTCCATTGTACATAAGGACCACAACTTCTTTATGCATTTTTCTCTTTCCTGGGATATTTAAGGTGTGATGAATTGGAGGTTCTTGTCAACAGAGCAGCCCTAAACTTTGGGGTGCCTGTGTCTTGCTGATTTTTAGTTTTCCCAATTTGTACACCCATGAGTGGAAGTGCCCTATGCTCTCTAAGCTGTGTGTTTTAGATGTTTCAGGACACACCGTACACTACTCCAGAGTGGCTGTTGGCAATTTACATCCCGCCCATCAGCGTAGCAAGGCTGCCATTTCTCCATGGCCTGTCCTGCATATCTGGTTTTGACACTTTTTGCAGCATGACCCTTTTGACCGATGGGAAGCGAGACTTCTTTGTAGCACTGATTTGCCTTTCCAGGTTGCTTGGTTGGCCAAAATGGCGTATGCGTTTTTTCCTGAATATATTCAGGAAAAAACGCATACGCCCTTTTTGGCCAAGGGCATCATTGTCGACGTTTTGCCGCTTTTCATGTGCTTTAAAGGCGATTCGAATCTACCTCCTGAAACCTGTTTCCTGCAATTCTGCCTTGCTTTCAAATCCTCTTCGTTGCCTTCCCTCAATATATTTGTGGACGAGAGTTATCATTTATAACTCTGTGGGTTTGTGAATTGCAGTGTCCCTGAGCTCCATTTTTCAACTCGCTTTTTTGGGAGCTGGCCGCAAAAACGCGGGATTGCCTCAGGCCCTATTTTGGTTCCCCTCGGCATGCTGAGCCTGTAGTTAATTCTTCTTCCTGATGGGAAAATAGAGTGACCTGTGCCTGTCCCAACACCTATATCTAGTCTCTCATTGGTTGCCCCTCTTCCCGTTCATCCTCAGGACAAATTGCAACCTGTAGGGAACAGGAGCTTAAAGGTGCTGATTCTCCAAGTAGGGAGATTGCTGGTAAAGTAGCTGGAATGGCGAACCCAAGCACAAGGAGATGAGAAATGAGGTGCGTTTTAGAAACCTTTCAAAATCACACGGTGTACCATCTTCTGGGTTTCTCATGCATGTTTTCGATGTAGGAAGATGCCCTTGAACCTGCAGATTTGGGACCCATGGGATGGGTACCACGCAGTATTACTTTAAAGGGTCTGCGTTTGCTCACCCAACCTCACCAAACCTCTCAGCCCCAAGAGTGTCCACCCTTATGTCTCATCCAGCTGTGGGTCTAGATATGGTCAATCCAGGTTGCATCACAGCCCCTGAAGGAATTGTGTAAGAATTTCTCTCTCTTTCACTGTCTTTGTTTTACGGGTTTTTAAAAGTAATTTATTTTTATAATGGGGTTTAGCTGCTTTTCACGGCTGTGTTTATGTGGCCTTACACCCACTTGACTCACTTCCAGACAGATATCAATACATAGGTTTTAAGATTCTTACTAGTCACATATATTCTTGTGCGGTGAATAGGGGGTGTTGAGTCCAGTTCACTGAGCAAGGAGTAGGTCTTGTCTATTACATATTGGGTGTATGGAACGGTATCTGAGCGAATTTGCAACCCTTGTTTTATGCATCACCCCACCTCACCTTTCCCGTTAAGCAGCCATAGTGTGTTTTCTAAACGTGTGACTCTGTTCTGTTTTGTAATTCAGTTCAAGTGTAGCGGTTTTTACATTCCCTCTATAAGTGATAGCTTATGATAAGTGTCTTTTTCTGTGTGACTTATTTCACTTAGAATCGTCGTACCTAAATCCACTCATCTTGCTTCTACTAGCCTTATGACTTTGATTTCATGTCTGAGTGATATTCCATTGTACATAAGGACCACAACTTCTTTATGCATTTTTTTCTTTCCTGGGATATTTAAGGTGTGATGAAGTGGAGGTTCTTGTCAACAGAGCAGCCCTAAACTTTGGGGTGCCTGTGTCTTGCTGATTTTCAGTTTTCCCAATTTATACGCCCATGAGTGGACGTGCCCTATGCTCCCTAAGCTGTGTTTTTTCGATGGTTCAGGACACACCGTACACTTCTCCAGAGTGGCTGTTGGCAATTTACATCCCGCCCATCAGCGTAGCAAGGCTGCCATTTCTCCATGGCCTGTCCTGCATTTCTGGTTTTGACACTTTTTGCAGCATGGCCCTTTTGACCGATGGGAAGCGAGACTTCTTTGTAGCGCTGATTAGCCTTTCCAGGTTGCTTGGTTGGCCAAAAAGGGCGTATGCGTTTTTTCCTGAATATAATCAGGAAAAAATGCATACGCACTTTTTGGCCAAGGGCATCATTGTCGACGTTTTGCCGCTTTTCATGTGCTTTAAGGGTGATTCGAATCTACCTCCTGAAACCTGTTTCCTGCAATTCTGCCTTGCTTTCAAATCCTCTTCGTTGCCTTCCCTCAATATATTTGTGGACGAGAGTTATCATTTATAACTCAGCGGGTTTGTGAATTGCAGTGCCCCTGAGCTCCATTTTTCAACTGTCTTTTTTGGGAGCTGGCCGCAAAAGCACTGGATTGCCTCAGGCACTATTCTGGTTCCCGGCGGCAGGATTAGCCTGTGGTTAATTCTTCTTCCTGATGGGAAAATACAGTGACCTGTGCCTGTCCCAACACCTAGATCTAGTCTCTCATTGGTTGCCCCTCTTCCCGTTCATCCTCAGGACAAATTGCAACCTGTAGGGAACAGGAGCTTAAAGGTGCTGTTTCTCCAAGTAGGGAGATTGCTAGTAAAGTAGCTGGAAAGGTGAACCCGAGCACAAGGAGATGAGACATGAGGTGCGATTTAGAAACCTTTCAAAATCACACGGTGTACCATCTTCTGGGTTTCTCATGCATGTTTTCGATGTAGGAAGATGCCCTTTAACCTGGAGATTTGGGACCCATGGGATGGGTACCACGCAGTATTACTTTAAAGGGTCTGCGTTTGCTCACCCAACCTCACCCAACCTCTCAGCCCCAAGAGTGTCCACCCTTCTGTCTCATCCAGCTGTGGGTCTAGATATGGTCAATCCAGGTTGCATCACAGCCCCTGAAGGAAGTGTGTAAGAATTTCTCTCTCTTTCACTGTCTTTGTTTTACGGGTTTTTAAAAGTAATTTATTTTTATAATGGGGTTTAGCTGCTTTTCACGGCTGTGTTTATGCGGCTTTACACCCACTTGACTCACTTCCAGACAGATATCAATACATAGGTTTTAAGATTCTTACTACTCAGATATATTCTTGTGCGGTGAATAGGGGGTGTTGAGTCCAGTTCACTGAGCAAGGAGTAGGTCTTGTCTATTACATATTGGGTGTATGGAACGGTACCTGAGCGAATTTGAAACCCTTGTTTTATGCATCACCCCACCTCACCTTTCCCGTTAAGCAGACATAGTGTGTTTTCTAAACGTGTGACTCTGTTCTCTTTTGTAATTCAGTTCAAGTGTAGCGGTTTTTTCCATTCCCTCTATAAATGATAGCTTATGATAAGTGTCTTTTTCTGTGTGACTTATTTCACTTAGAATCGTCGTACCTAAATCCACTCATCTTGCTTCTACTAGCCTTATGACATTGATTTCATGTCTGAGTGATATTCCATTGTACATAAGGACCACAACTTCTTTATCAATTTTTCTCTTTCCTGGGATATTTAAGGTGTCATGAAGTGGAGGTTCTTGTCAACAGAGCAGCCCTAAACTTTGGGGTGCCTGTGTCTTGCTGATTTTTAGTTTTCCCAATTTATACGCCCATGAGTGGACGTGCCCTATGCTCCCTAAGCTGTGTTTTTTTGATGTTTCAGGACACACCGCACACTTCTCCAGAGTGGCTGTTGGCAATTTACATCCCGCCCATCAGCGTAGCAAGGCTGCCATTTCTCCATGGCCTGTCCTGCATTTCTGGTTTTGACACTTTTTGCAGCATGGCCCTTTTGACCGATGGGAAGCGAGACTTCTTTGTAGCGCTGATTTGCCTTTCCAGGTTGCTTGGTTGGCCAAAAAGGGCGTATGCGTTTTTTCCTGAATACATTCAGGAAAAAACGCATACGCCCTTTATGGCCAAGGGCATCACTGTCGACGTTTTGCCGCTTTTCATGTGCTTTTAAGGCGATTCGAATCTACCTCCTGAAACCTGTTTCCTGCAATTCTGCCTTGCTTTCAAATCCTCTTCGTTGCCTTCCCTCAATATATCTGTGGACGAGAGTTATCATTTATAACTCTGCGGGTTTGTGAATTGCAGTGTCCCTGAGCTCCATTTTTCAACTCGCTTTTTTGGGAGCTGGCCGCAAAAGCGCGGGATTGCCTGAGGCCCTATTCTGCTTCTGGGCGGCAGGCTGAGCCTGTGGTTAAATCTTCTTCCTGATGGGAAAAAAGTGTGACCTGTGCCTGTCCCAACACCTAGAGCTAGTCTCTCGTTGGTTGCCCCTCTTCCCGTTCAACCTCAGGATAAATTGCAGTCTGTACAGAACTGGAGGTTAAAGGTGCTGATTCTCCAACGAGGGAGATTGCTAATAAAGCGGCTGGAATGGCGAACACGAGCACAAGGAGATGAGAAGTGAGGTGCGTTTCAGGAACCTTTCCCGATGAGACGGTGTACCATCTTCTGGGTTTCTCACGCATGTTTTCGATGTAGGAAGATGCCCTTGAACCTGGAGATTTGGGATCCATGGGATGGGTACGATGCAGTATTACTTTAAAGGGACTGCGTTTGCCCACCCAACCTCACCAAACCTCTCAGCCCCAAGAGTGTCCACCCTTATGTCTCATCTAGCTGTGGGTCTAGATATGGTCAGTCCACGTTGCATCACAGCCCCTGAACGAATTATGTAAGAATTTCTCTGTCTTTCACTCTCTTTGTTTCATGGGTTTATAAAAGTAATTTATTTTTAAAATGGGGTTTAGCTGCTTTTCACTGCTGTGTTTATGCTGCTTTACCCCCACTTGACACACTTCCAGTGAAATATCAATACATAGGTTTCAAGATTCTTACTAGTCAGATATATTCTTGTGCGGTGAATAGGGGGTGTTGAATCCAGTTCACTGAGCAAGGAGTAGGTCTTGTCTACTACATATTGCATGTATGGAACGGTATCTGAGATAATTTGAAACACTTGATTTATGCATCACCCCAAATCACATTTCCCGTTAAGCAGCCATAGTGTGTTTTCAAAATGTGTGACTCTGTTCTGTTTTGTAATTCAGTTCAAGGGTAACGGTTTTTACATTCCCTCTATAAGTGATATCTTATGATAAGTGTCTTTTTCTGTGTGACTTATTTCTGTTAGAATCGTCGTACCTAAATCCAATCATCATGCTGCTACCAGCCTTAGGACATTGTTTTCATGGCTGAGTGATATTCCATTGTACATAAGGACCTCAACTTCTTTATCCATTTTTCTCTTTCCTGGGATATTTAAGGTGGAATGAAGTGGAGGTTCTTGTCAACAGAGCAGCCCTAAACTTTTGGGTGCCTGTGTCTTGCTGATTTTTAGTTTTCCCAATTTGTACACCCATGAGTGGAAGTGCCCTATGCTCTCTAAGCTGTGTGTTTTAGATGTTTCAGGACACACCGTACACTACTCCAGAGTGGCTGTTGGCAATTTACATCCCGCCCATCAGCGTAGCAAGGCTGCCATTTCTCCATGGCCTGTCCTGCATTTCTGGTTTTGACACTTTTTGCAGCATGGCCCTTTTGACCGATGGGAAGCGAGACTTCTTTGTAGCGCTGATTTGCCTTTCCAGGTTGCTTGGTTGGCCAAAAAGGGCGTATGCGTTTTTTCCTGAATACATTCAGGAAAAAACGCATACGCCCTTTTTGGCCAAGGGCATCACTGTCGACGTTTTGCCGCTTTTCATGTGCTTTTAAGGCGATTCGAATCTACCTCCTGAAACCTGTTTCCTGCAATTCTGCCTTGCTTTCAAATCCTCTTCGTTGCCTTCCCTCAATATATCTGTGGATGAGAGTTATCATTTATAACTCAGCGGGTTTGTGAATTGCAGTGTCCCTGAGCTCCATTTTCCAACTCGCTTTTTTGGGAGCTGGCCGCAAAAGCGCGGGATTGCCTGAGGCCCTATTCTGCTTCTGGGCGGCAGGCTGAGCCTGTGGTTAAATCTTCTTCCTGATGGGAAAAAAGTGTGACCTGTGCCTGTCCCAACACCTAGAGCTAGTCTCTCGTTGGTTGCCCCTCTTCCCGTTCAACCTCAGGATAAATTGCAGTCTGTACAGAACTGGAGGTTAAAGGTGCTGATTCTCCAACGAGGGAGATTGCTAATAAAGCGGCTGGAATGGCGAACACGAGCACAAGGAGATGAGAAGTGAGGTGCGTTTCAGGAACCTTTCCCGATGAGACGGTGTACCATCTTCTGGGTTTCTCACGCATGTTTTCGATGTAGGAAGATGCCCTTGAACCTGGAGATTTGGGATCCATGGGATGGGTACGATGCAGTATTACTTTAAAGGGACTGCGTTTGCCCACCCAACCTCACCAAACCTCTCAGCCCCAAGAGTGTCCACCCTTATGTCTCATCTAGCTGTGGGTCTAGATATGGTCAGTCCACGTTGCATCACAGCCCCTGAACGAATTATGTAAGAATTTCTCTGTCTTTCACTCTCTTTGTTTCATGGGTTTATAAAAGTAATTTATTTTTAAAATGGGGTTTAGCTGCTTTTCACTGCTGTGTTTATGCTGCTTTACCCCCACTTGACACACTTCCAGTGAAATATCAATACATAGGTTTCAAGATTCTTACTAGTCAGATATATTCTTGTGCGGTGAATAGGGGGTGTTGAATCCAGTTCACTGAGCAAGGAGTAGGTCTTGTCTACTACATATTGCATGTATGGAACGGTATCTGAGATAATTTGAAACACTTGATTTATGCATCACCCCAAATCACATTTCCCGTTAAGCAGCCATAGTGTGTTTTCAAAATGTGTGACTCTGTTCTGTTTTGTAATTCAGTTCAAGGGTAACGGTTTTTACATTCCCTCTATAAGTGATATCTTATGATAAGTGTCTTTTTCTGTGTGACTTATTTCTGTTAGAATCGTCGTACCTAAATCCAATCATCATGCTGCTACTAGCCTTAGGACATTGTTTTCATGGCTGAGTGATATTCCATTGTACATAAGGACCTCAACTTCTTTATCCATTTTTCTCTTTCCTGGGATATTTAAGGTGGAATGAAGTGGAGGTCCTTGTCAACAGAGCAGCCCTAAATTTTTGGGTGCCTGTGTCTTGCTGATTTTTAGTTTTCCCAATTTGTACACCCATGAGTGGAAGTGCCCTATGCTCTCTAAGCTGTGTGTTTTAGATGTTTCAGGACACACCGTACACTACTCCAGAGTGGCTGTTGGCAATTTACATCCCGCCCATCAGCGTAGCAAGGCTGCCATTTCTCCATGGCCTGTCCTGCATATCTGGTTTTGACACTTTTTGCAGCATGGCCCTTTTGACAGATGGGAAGCGAGACTTCTTTGTAGCGCTGATTTGCCTTTCCAGGTTGCTTGGTTGGCCAAAAAGGGCGTATGCGTTTTTTCCTGAATATATTCAGGAAAAAACGCATACGCCCTTTTTGGCCAAGGGCATCATTGTCGACGTTTTGCCGCTTTTCATGTGCTTTAAAGGCGATTCGAATCTACCTCCTGAAACCTGTTTCCTGCAATTCTGCCTTGCTTTCAAATCCTCTTCGTTGCCTTCCCTCAATATATTTGTGGACGAGAGTTATCATTTATAACTCAGCGGGTTTGTGAATTGCAGTGCCCCTGAGCTCCATTTTTCAACTGTCTTTTTTGGGAGCTGGCCGCAAAAGCACTGGATTGCCTCAGGCACTATTCTGGTTCCCGGCAGCAGGATTAGCCTGTGGTTAATTCTTCTTCCTGATGGGAAAATACAGTGACCTGTGCCTGTCCCAACACCTAGATCTAGTCTCTCATTGGTTGCCCCTCTTCCCGTTCATCCTCAGGACAAATTGCAACCTGTAGGGAACAGGAGCTTAAAGGTGCTGATTCTCCAAGTAGGGAGATTGCTAGTAAAGTAGCTGGAAAGGCGAACCCGAGCACAAGGAGATGAGACATGAGGTGCGATTTAGAAACCTTTCAAAATCACACGGTGTACCATCTTCTGGGTTTCTCATGCATGTTTTCGATGTAGGAAGATGCCCTTTAACCTGGAGATTTGGGACCCATGGGATGGGTACCACGCAGTATTACTTTAAAGGGTCTGCGTTTGCTCACCCAACCTCACCCAACCTCTCAGCCCCAAGAGTGTCCACCCTTATGTCTCATCCAGCTGTGGGTCTAGACATGGTCAATCCAGGTTGCAACACAGCCCCTGAATGAATTTTGTAAGAATTTCTCTCTCTTTCACTGTCTTTGTTTTACGGGTTTTTAAAAGTAATTTATTTTTATAATGGGGTTTAGCTGCTTTTCACGGCTGTGTTTATGCGGCTTTACACCCACTTGACTCACTTCCAGACAGATATCAATACATAGGTTTTAAGATTCTTACTACTCAGACATATTCTTGTGCGGTGAATAGGGGGTGTTGAGTCCAGTTCACTGAGCAAGGAGTAGGTCTTGTCTATTACATATTGGGTGTATGGAACGGTATCTGAGCGAATTTGAAACCCTTGTTTTATGCATCACCCCACCTCACCTTTCCCGTTAAGCAGCCATAGTGTGTTTTCTAAACGTGTGACTCTGTTCTGTTTTGTAATTCAGTTCAAGTGTAGCGGTTTTTACATTCCCTCTATAAGTGATAGCTTATGATAAGTGTCTTTTTCTGTGTGACTTATTTCACTTAGAATCGTCGTACCTAAATCCACTCATCTTGCTTCTACTAGCCTTATGACTTTGATTTCATGTCTGAGTGATATTCCATTGTACATAAGGACCACAACTTCTTTATCCATTTTTCTCTTTCCTGGGATATTTAAGGTGTCATGAAGTGGAGGTTCTTGTCAACAGAGCAGCCCTAAACTTTGGGGTGCCTGTGTCTTGCTGATTTTTAGTTTTCCCAATTTATACGCCCATGAGTGGACGTGCCCTATGCTCCCTAAGCTGTGTTTTTTCGATGTTTCAGGACACACCGCACACTTCTCCAGAGTGGCTGTTGGCAATTTACATCCCGCCCATCAGCGTAGCAAGGCTGCCATTTCTCCATGGCCTGTCCTGCATATCTGGTTTTGACACTTTTTGCAGCATGGCCCTTTTGACCGATGGGAAGCGAGACTTCTTTGTAGCGCTGATTTGCCTTTCCAGGTTGCTTGGTTGGCCAAAAAGGGCGTATGCGTTTTTTCCTGAATACATTCAGGAAAAAACGCATACGCCCTTTTTGGCCAAGGGCATCACTGTCGACGTTTTGCCGCTTTTCATGTGCTTTTAAGGCGATTCGAATCTACCTCCTGAAACCTGTTTCCTGCAATTCTGCCTTGCTTTCAAATCCTCTTCGTTGCCTTCCCTCAATATATCTGTGGATGAGAGTTATCATTTATAACTCTGCGGGTTTGTGAATTGCAGTGTCCCTGAGCTCCATTTTTCAACTCGCTTTTTTGGGAGCTGGCCGCAAAAGCGCGGGATTGCCTGAGGCCCTATTCTGCTTCTGGGCGGCAGGCTGAGCCTGTGGTTAAATCTTCTTCCTGATGGGAAAAAAGTGTGACCTGTGCCTGTCCCAACACCTAGAGCTAGTCTCTCGTTGGTTGCCCCTCTTCCCGTTCAACCTCAGGATAAATTGCAGTCTGTACAGAACTGGAGGTTAAAGGTGCTGATTCTCCAACGAGGGAGATTGCTAATAAAGCGGCTGGAATGGCGAACACGAGCACAAGGAGATGAGAAGTGAGGTGCGTTTCAGGAACCTTTCCCGATGAGACGGTGTACCATCTTCTGGGTTTCTCACGCATGTTTTCGATGTAGGAAGATGCCCTTGAACCTGGAGATTTGGGATCCATGGGATGGGTACGATGCAGTATTACTTTAAAGGGACTGCGTTTGCCCACCCAACCTCACCAAACCTCTCAGCCCCAAGAGTGTCCACCCTTATGTCTCATCTAGCTGTGGGTCTAGATATGGTCAGTCCACGTTGCATCACAGCCCCTGAACGAATTATGTAAGAATTTCTCTGTCTTTCACTCTCTTTGTTTCATGGGTTTATAAAAGTAATTTATTTTTAAAATGGGGTTTAGCTGCTTTTCACTGCTGTGTTTATGCTGCTTTACCCCCACTTGACACACTTCCAGTGAAATATCAATACATAGGTTTCAAGATTCTTACTAGTCAGATATATTCTTGTGCGGTGAATAGGGGGTGTTGAATCCAGTTCACTGAGCAAGGAGTAGGTCTTGTCTACTACATATTGCATGTATGGAACGGTATCTGAGATAATTTGAAAAACTTGATTTATGCATCACCCCAAATCACATTTCCCGTTAAGCAGCCATAGTGTGTTTTCAAAATGTGTGACTCTGTTCTGTTTTGTAATTCAGTTCAAGGGTAACGGTTTTTACATTCCCTCTATAAGTGATATCTTATGATAAGTGTCTTTTTCTGTGTGACTTATTTCTGTTAGAATCGTCGTACCTAAATCCAATCATCATGCTGCTACTAGCCTTAGGACATTGTTTTCATGGCTGAGTGATATTCCATTGTACATAAGGACCTCAACTTCTTTATCCATTTTTCTCTTTCCTGGGATATTTAAGGTGGAATGAAGTGGAGGTCCTTGTCAACAGAGCAGCCCTAAACTTTTGGGTGCCTGTGTCTTGCTGATTTTTAGTTTTCCCAATTTGTACACCCATGAGTGGAAGTGCCCTATGCTCTCTAAGCTGTGTGTTTTAGATGTTTCAGGACACACCGTACACTACTCCAGAGTGGCTGTTGGCAATTTACATCCCACCCATCAGCGTAGCAAGGCTGCCATTTCTCCATGGCCTGTCCTGCATATCTGGTTTTGACACTTTTTGCAGCATGGCCCTTTTGACAGATGGGAAGCGAGACTTCTTTGTAGCGCTGATTTGCCTTTCCAGGTTGCTTGGTTGGCCAAAAAGGGCGTATGCGTTTTTTCCTGAATATATTCAGGAAAAAACGCATACGCCCTTTTTGGCCAAGGGCATCATTGTCGACGTTTTGCCGCTTTTCATGTGCTTTAAAGGCGATTCGAATCTACCTCCTGAAACCTGTTTCCTGCAATTCTGCCTTGCTTTCAAATCCTCTTCGTTGCCTTCCCTCAATATATTTGTGGACGAGAGTTATCATTTATAACTCAGCGGGTTTGTGAATTGCAGTGCCCCTGAGCTCCATTTTTCAACTGTCTTTTTTGGGAGCTGGCCGCAAAAGCACTGGATTGCCTCAGGCACTATTCTGGTTCCCGGCGGCAGGATTAGCCTGTGGTTAATTCTTCTTCCTGATGGGAAAATACAGTGACCTGTGCCTGTCCCAACACCTAGATCTAGTCTCTCATTGGTTGCCCCTCTTCCCGTTCATCCTCAGGACAAATTGCAACCTGTAGGGAACAGGAGCTTAAAGGTGCTGATTCTCCAAGTAGGGAGATTGCTAGTAAAGTAGCTGGAAAGGCGAACCCGAGCACAAGGAGATGAGACATGAGGTGCGATTTAGAAACCTTTCAAAATCACACGGTGTACCATCTTCTGGGTTTCTCATGCATGTTTTCGATGTAGGAAGATGCCCTTGAACCTGCAGATTTGGGACCCATGGGATGGGTACCACGCAGTATTACTTTAAAGGGTCTGCGTTTGCTCACCCAACCTCACCCAACCTCTCAGCCCCAAGAGTGTCCACCCTTATGTCTCATCCAGCTGTGGGTCTAGACATGGTCAATCCAGGTTGCAACACAGCCCCTGAATGAATTTTGTAAGAATTTCTCTGTCTTTCACTGTCTTTGTTTTACGGGTTTTTAAAAGTAATTTATTTTTATAATGGGGTTTAGCTGCTTTTCACGGCTGTGTTTATGCGGCTTTACACCCACTTGACTCACTTCCAGACAGATATCAATACATAGGTTTTAAGATTCTTACTACTCAGATATATTCTTGTGTGGTGAATAGGGGGTGTTGAGTCCAGTTCACTGAGCAAGGAGTAGGTCTTGTCTATTACATATTGGGTGTATGGAACGGTATCTGAGCGAATTTGAAACCCTTGTTTTATGCATCACCCCACCTCACCTTTCCCGTTAAGCAGCCATAGTGTGTTTTCTAAACGTGTGACTCTGTTCTGTTTTGTAATTCAGTTCAAGTGTAGCGGTTTTTACATTCCCTCTATAAGTGATAGCTTATGATAAGTGTCTTTTTCTGTGTGACTTATTTCACTTAGAATCGTCGTACCTAAATCCACTCATCTTGCTTCTACTAGCCTTATGACTTTGATTTCATGTCTGAGTGATATTCCATTGTACATAAGGACCACAACTTCTTTATGCATTTTTCTCTTTCCTGGGATATTTAAGGTGTGATGAAGTGGAGGTTCTTGTCAACAGAGCAGCCCTAAACTTTGGGGTGCCTGTGTCTTGCTGATTTTTAGTTTTCCCAATTTATACGCCCATGAGTGGACGTGCCCTATGCTCCCTAAGCTGTGTTTTTTCGATGTTTCAGGACACACCGCACACTTCTCCAGAGTGGCTGTTGGCAATTTACATCCCGCCCATCAGCGTAGCAAGGCTGCCATTTCTCCATGGCCTGTCCTGCATATCTGGTTTTGACACTTTTTGCAGCATGGCCCTTTTGACCGATGGGAAGCGAGACTTCTTTGTAGCGCTGATTTGCCTTTCCAGGTTGCTTGGTTGGCCAAAAAGGGCGTATGCGTTTTTTCCTGAATACATTCAGGAAAAAACGCATACGCCCTTTTTGGCCAAGGGCATCACTGTCGACGTTTTGCCGCTTTTCATGTGCTTTTAAGGCGATTCGAATCTACCTCCTGAAACCTGTTTCCTGCAATTCTGCCTTGCTTTCAAATCCTCTTCGTTGCCTTCCCTCAATATATCTGTGGATGAGAGTTATCATTTATAACTCTGCGGGTTTGTGAATTGCAGTGTCCCTGAGCTCCATTTTTCAACTCGCTTTTTTGGGAGCTGGCCGCAAAAGCGCGGGATTGCCTGAGGCCCTATTCTGCTTCTGGGCGGCCGGCTGAGCCTGTGGTTAAATCTTCTTCCTGATGGGAAAAAAGTGTGACCTGTGCCTGTCCCAACACCTAGATCTAGTCTCTCGTTGGTTGCCCCTCTTCCCGTTCAACCTCAGGATAAATTGCAGTCTGTACAGAACTGGAGGTTAAAGGTGCTGATTCTCCAACGAGGGAGATTGCTAATAAAGCGGCTGGAATGGCGAACACGAGCACAAGGAGATGAGAAGTGAGGTGCGTTTCAGGAACCTTTCCCGATGAGACGGTGTACCATCTTCTGGGTTTCTCACGCATGTTTTCGATGTAGGAAGATGCCCTTGAACCTGGAGATTTGGGATCCATGGGATGGTTACGATGCAGTATTACTTTAAAGGGACTGCGTTTGCCCACCCAACCTCACCAAACCTCTCAGCCCCAAGAGTGTCCACCCTTATGTCTCATCTAGCTGTGGGTCTAGATATGGTCAGTCCACGTTGCATCACAGCCCCTGAACGAATTATGTAAGAATTTCTCTGTCTTTCACTCTCTTTGTTTCATGGGTTTATAAAAGTAATTTATTTTTAAAATGGGGTTTAGCTGCTTTTCACTGCTGTGTTTATGCTGCTTTACCCCCACTTGACACACTTCCAGTGAAATATCAATACATAGGTTTCAAGATTCTTACTAGTCAGATATATTCTTGTGCGGTGAATAGGGGGTGTTGAATCCAGTTCACTGAGCAAGGAGTAGGTCTTGTCTACTACATATTGCATGTATGGAACGGTATCTGAGATAATTTGAAACACTTGATTTATGCATCACCCCAAATCACATTTCCCGTTAAGCAGCCATAGTGTGTTTTCAAAATGTGTGACTCTGTTCTGTTTTGTAATTCAGTTCAAGGGTAACGGTTTTTACATTCCCTCTATAAGTGATATCTTATGATAAGTGTCTTTTTCTGTGTGACTTATTTCTGTTAGAATCGTCGTACCTAAATCCAATCATCATGCTGCTACTAGCCTTAGGACATTGTTTTCATGGCTGAGTGATATTCCATTGTACATAAGGACCTCAACTTCTTTATCCATTTTTCTCTTTCCTGGGATATTTAAGGTGGAATGAAGTGGAGGTTCTTGTCAACAGAGCAGCCCTAAACTTTGGGGTGCCTGTGTCTTGCTGATTTTTAGTTTTCCCAATTTATACGCCCATGAGTGGACGTGCCCTATGCTCCCTAAGCTGTGTTTTTTCGATGTTTCAGGACACACCGCACACTTCTCCAGAGTGGCTGTTGGCAATTTACATCCCGCCCATCAGCGTAGCAAGGCTGCCATTTCTCCATGGCCTGTCCTGCATTTCTGGTTTTGACACTTTTTGCAGCATGGCCCTTTTGACCGATGGGAAGCGAGACTTCTTTGTAGCGCTGATTTGCCTTTCCAGGTTGCTTGGTTGGCCAAAAAGGGCGTATGCGTTTTTTCCTGAATACATTCAGGAAAAAACGCATACGCCCTTTTTGGCCAAGGGCATCACTGTCGACGTTTTGCCGCTTTTCATGTGCTTTAAAGGCGATTCGAATCTACCTCCTGAAACCTGTTTCCTGCAATTCTACCTTGCTTTCAAATCCTCTTCGTTGCCTTCCCTCAATATATCTGTGGATGAGAGTTATCATTTATAACTCTGCGGGTTTGTGAATTGCAGTGTCCCTGAGCTCCATTTTTCAACTCGCTTTTTTGGGAGCTGGCCGCAAAAGCGCGGGATTGCCTGAGGCCCTATTCTGCTTCTGGGCGGCAGGCTGAGCCTGTGGTTAAATCTTCTTCCTGATGGGAAAAAAGTGTGACCTGTGCCTGTCCCAACACCTAGAGCTAGTCTCTCGTTGCTTGCCCCTCTTCCCGTTCAACCTCAGGATAAATTGCAGTCTGTACAGAACTGGAGGTTAAAGGTGCTGATTCTCCAACGAGGGAGATTGCTAATAAAGCGGCTGGAATGGTGAACACGAGCACAAGGAGAAGAGAAGTGAGGTGCGTTTCAGGAACCTTTCCCGATGAGATGGTGTACCATCTTCTGGGTTTCTCACGCATGTTTTCGATGTAGGAAGATGCCCTTGAACCTGGAGATTTGGGATCCATGGGATGGGTACGATGCAGTATTACTTTAAAGGGACTGCGTTTGCCCACCCAACCTCACCAAACATCTCAGCCCCAAGAGTGTCCACCCTTATGTCTCATCTAGCTGTGGGTCTAGATATGGTCAGTCCACGTTGCCTCACAGCCCCTGAACGAATTATGTAAGAATTTCTCTGTCTTTCACTCTCTTTGTTTCATGGGTTTATAAAAGTAATTTATTTTTAAAATGGGGTTTAGCTGTTTTTCACTGCTATGTTTATGCTGCTTTACCCCCACTTGACACACTTCCAGTGAAATATCAATACATAGTTTTTAAGATTCTTACTAGTCAGATATATTCTTGTGCGGTGAATAGGGGGTGTTGAATCCAGTTCACTGAGCAAGGAGTAGGTCTTGTCTACTACATATTGGGTGTATGGAACGGTATCTGAGATAATTTGAAACACTTGATTTATGCATCACCCCAAATCACATTTCCCGTTAAGCAGCCATAGTGTGTTTTCAAAATGTGTGACTCTGTTCTGTTTTGTAATTCAGTTCAAGGGTAACGGTTTTTACATTCCCTCTATAAGTGATAGCTTATGATAAGTGTCTTTTTCTGTGTGACTTATTTCACTTAGAATCGTCATACCTAAATCCACTCATCTTGCTTCTACTAGCCTTATGACTTTGATTTCATGTCTGAGTGATATTCCATTGTACATAAGGACCACAACTTCTTTATGCATTTTTCTCTTTCCTGGGTTATTTAAGGTGTGATGAATTGGAGGTTCTTATCAACAGAGCAGCCCTAAACTTTGGGGTGCCTGTGTCTTGCTGATTTTTAGTTTTCCCAATTTATACGCCCATGAGTGGACGTGCCCTATGCTCCCTAAGCTGTGTTTTTTCGATGTTTCACGACACACCGCACACTTCTCCAGAGTGGCTGTTGGCAATTTACATCCCGCCCATCAGCGTAGCAAGGCTGCCATTTCTCCATGGCCTGTCCTGCATTTCTGGTTTTGACACTTTTTGCAGCATGGCCCTTTTGACCGATGGGAAGCGAGACTTCTTTGTAGCGCTGATTTGCCTTTCCAGGTTGCTTGGTTGGCCAAAAAGGGCGTATGCGTTTTTTCCTGAATATGATCAGGAAAAAATGCATACGCACTTTTTGGCCAAGGGCATCATTGTCGACGTTTTGCCGCTTTTCATGTGCTTTAAGGGCGATTCGAATCTACCTCCTGAAACCTGTTTCCTGCAATTCTGCCTTGCTTTCAAATCCTCTTCGTTGCCTTCCCTCAATATATTTGTGGACGAGAGTTATCATTTATAACTCAGCGGGTTTGTGAATTGCAGTGCCCCTGAGCTCCATTTTTCAACTGTCTTTTTTGGGAGCTGGCCGCAAAAGCACTGGATTGCCTCAGGCACTATTCTGGTTCCCGGCGGCAGGATTAGCCTGTGGTTAATTCTTCTTCCTGATGGGAAAATACAGTGACCTGTGCCTGTCCCAACACCTAGATCTAGTCTCTCATTGGTTGCCCCTCTTCCCGTTCATCCTCAGGACAAATTGCAACCTGTAGGGAACAGGAGCTTAAAGGTGCTGATTCTCCAAGTAGGGAGATTGCTAGTAAAGTAGCTGGAAAGGCGAACCCGAGCACAAGGAGATGAGACATGAGGTGCGATTTAGAAACCTTTCAAAATCACACGGTGTACCATCTTCTGGGTTTCTCATGCATGTTTTCGATGTAGGAAGATGCCCTTGAACCTGTAGATTTGGGACCCATGGGATGGGTACCACGCAGTATTACTTTAAAGGGTCTGCGTTTGCTCACCCAACCTCACCCAACCTCTCAGCCCCAAGAGTGTCCACCCTTATGTCTCATCCAGCTGTGGGTCTAGACATGGTCAATCCAGGTTGCAACACAGCCCCTGAACGAATTTTGTAAGAATTTCTCTCTCTTTCACTGTCTTTGTTTTACGGGTTTTTAAAAGTAATTTATTTTTATAATGGGGTTTAGCTGCTTTTCACGGCTGTGTTTATGCGGCTTTACACCCACTTGACTCACTTCCAGACAGATATCAATACATAGGTTTTAAGATTCTTACTACTCAGATATATTCTTGTGTGGTGAATAGGGGGTGTTGAGTCCAGTTCACTGAGCAAGGAGTAGGTCTTGTCTATTACATATTGGGTGTATGGAACGGTATCTGAGCGAATTTGAAACCCTTGTTTTATGCATCACCCCACCTCACCTTTCCCGTTAAGCAGACATAGTGTGTTTTCTAAACGTGTGACTCTGTTCTGTTTTGTAATTCAGTTCAAGTGTAGCGGTTTTTACATTCCCTCTATAAGTGATAGCTTATGATAAGTGTCTTTTTCTGTGTGACTTATTTCACTTAGAATCGTCGTACCTAAATCCACTCATCTTGCTTCTACTAGCCTTATGACTTTGATTTCATGTCTGAGTGATATTCCATTGTACATAAGGACCACAACTGCTTTATGCATTTTTCTTTTTCCTGGGATATTTAAGGTGTGATGAAGTGGAGGTTCTTGTCAACAGAGCAGCGCTAAACTTTGGGGTGCCTGTGTCTTGCTGATTTTTAGTTTTCCCAATTTATACGCCCATGAGTGGACGTGCCCTATGCTCCCTACGCTGTGTTTTTTCGATGTTTCAGGACACACCGTACACTTCTCCAGAGTGGCTGTTGGCAATTTACATCCCGCCCATCAGCATAGCAAGGCTGCCATTTCTCCATGGCCTGTCCTGCATTTCTGGTTTTGACACTTTTTGCAGCATGGCCCTTTAGACCGATGGGAAGCGAGACTTCTTTGTAGCGCTGATTAGCCTTTCCAGGTTGCTTCGTTGGCCAAAAAGGGCGTATGCGTTTTTTCCTGAATATAATCAGGGAAAAATGCATACGCACTTTTTGGCCAAGGGCATCATTGTCGACGTTTTGCCGCTTTTCATGTGCTTAAAGGGCGATTCGAATCTACCTCCTGAAACCTGTTTCCTGCAATTCTGCCTTGCTTTCAAATCCTCTTCGTTGCCTTCCCTCAATATATTTGTGGACGAGAGTTATCATTTATAACTCAGCGGGTTTGTGAATTGCAGTGCCCCTGAGCTCCATTTTTCAACTGTCTTTTTTGGGAGCTGGCCGCAAAAGCACTGGATTACCTCAGGCACTATTCTGGTTCCCGGCGGCAGGATTAGCCTGTGGTTAATTCTTCTTCCTGATGGGAAAATACAGTGACCTGTGCCTGTCCCAACACCTAGATCTAGTCTCTCATTGGTTGCCCCTCTTCCCGTTCATCCTCAGGACAAATTGCAACCTGTAGGGAACAGGAGCTTAAAGGTGCTGATTCTCCAAGTAGGGAGATTGCTAGTAAAGTAGCTGGAAAGGCGAACCCGAGCACAAGGAGATGAGACATGAGGTGCGATTTAGAAACCTTTCAAAATCACACGGTGTACCATCTTCTGGGTTTCTCATGCATGTTTTCGATGTAGGAAGATGCCCTTGAACCTGGAGATTTGGGACCCATGGGATGGGTACCACGCAGTATTACTTTAAAGGGTCTGCGTTTGCTCACCCAACCTCACCCAACCTCTCAGCCCCAAGAGTGTCCACCCTTATGTCTCATCCGGCTGTGGGTCTAGACATGGTCAATCCAGGTTGCAACACAGCCCCTGAACGAATTTTGTAAGAATTTCTCTCTCTTTCACTGTCTTTGTTTTACGGGTTTTTAAAAGTAATTTATTTTTATAATGGGGTTTAGCTGCTTTTCACGGCTGTGTTTATGCGGCTTTACACCCACTTGACTCACTTCCAGACAGATATCAATACATAGGTTTTAAGATTCTTACTACTCAGATATATTCTTGTGCGGTGAATAGGGGGTGTTGAGTCCAGTTCACTGAGCAAGGAGTAGGTCTTGTCTATTACATATTGGGTGTATGGAACGGTATCTGAGCGAATTTGAAACCCTTGTTTTATGCATCACCCCACCTCACCTTTCCCGTTAAGCAGACATAGTGTGTTTTCTAAACGTGTGACTCTGTTCTCTTTTGTAATTCAGTTCAAGTGTAGCGGTTTTTTCCTTTCCCTCTATAAATGATAGCTTATGATAAGTGTCTTTTTCTGTGTGACTTATTTCACTTAGAATCGTCGTACCTAAATCCACTCATCTTGCTTCTACTAGCCTTATGACATTGATTTCATGTCTGAGTGATATTCCATTGTACATAAGGAGCACAACTTCTTTATCCATTTTTCTCTTTCCTGGGATATTTAAGGTGTCATGAAGTGGAGGTTCTTGTCAACAGAGCAGCCCTAAACTTTGGGGTGCCTGTGTCTTGCTGATTTTTAGTTTTCCCAATTTATACGCCCATGAGTGGACGTGCCCTATGCTCCCTAAGCTGTGTTTTTTCGATGTTTCAGGACACACCGCACACTTTTCCAGAGTGGCTGTTGGCAATTTACATCCCGCCCATCAGCGTAGCAAGGCTGCCATTTCTCCATGGCCTGTCCTGCATTTCTGGTTTTGACACTTTTTGCAGCATGGCCCTTTTGACCGATGGGAAGCGAGACTTCTTTGTAGCGCTGATTTGCCTTTCCAGGTTGCTTGGTTGGCCAAAAAGGGCGTATGCGTTTTTTCCTGAATACATTCAGGAAAAAACGCATACGCCCTTTTTGGCCAAGGGCATCACTGTCGACGTTTTGCCGCTTTTCATGTGCTTTTAAGGCGATTCGAATCTACCTCCTGAAACCTGTTTCCTGCAATTCTGCCTTGCTTTCAAATCCTCTTCGTTGCCTTCCCTCAATATATCTGTGGATGAGAGTTATCATTTATAACTCTGCGGGTTTGTGAATTGCAGTGTCCCTGAGCTCCATTTTTCAACTCGCTTTTTTGGGAGCTGGCCGCAAAAGCGCGGGATTGCCTGAGGCCCTATTCTGCTTCTGGGAGGCAGGCTGAGCCTGTGGTTAAATCTTCTTCCTGATGGGAAAAAAGTGTGACCTGTGCCTGTCCCAACACCTAGAGCTAGTCTCCCGTTGGTTGCCCCTCTTCCCGTTCAACCTCAGGATAAATTGCAGTCTGTACAGAACTGGAGGTTAAAGGTGCTGATTCTCCAACGAGGGAGATTGCTAATAAAGCGGCTGGAATGGCGAACACGAGCACAAGGAGATGAGAAGTGAGGTGCGTTTCAGGAACCTTTCCCGATGAGACGGTGTACCATCTTCTGGGTTTCTCACGCATGTTTTCGATGTAGGAAGATGCCCATGAACCTGGAGATTTGGGATCCATGGGATGGGTACGATGCAGTATTACTTTAAAGGGACTGCGTTTGCCCACCCAACCTCACCAAACCTCTCAGCCCCAAGAGTGTCCACCCTTATGTCTCATCTAGCTGTGGGTCTAGATATGGTCAGTCCACGTTGCATCACAGCCCCTGAACGAATTATGTAAGAATTTCTCTGTCTTTCACTCTCTTTGTTTCATTGGTTTATAAAAGTAATTTATTTTTAAAATGGGGTTTAGCTGCTTTTCACTGCTGTGTTTATGCTGCTTTACCCCCACTTGACACACTTCCAGTGAAATATCAATACATAGGTTTTAAGATTCTTACTAGTCAGATATATTCTTGTGCGGTGAATAGGGGGTGTTGAATCCAGTTCACTGAGCAAGGAGTAGGTCTTGTCTACTACATATTGGGTGTATGGAACGGTATCTGAGATAATTTGAAACACTTGATTTATGCATCACCCCAAATCACATTTCCCGTTAAGCAGCCATAGTGTGTTTTCAAAATGTGTGACTCTGTTCTGTTTTGTAATTCAGTTCAAGGGTAACGGTTTTTATATTCCCTCTATAAGTGATATCTTATGATAAGTGTCTTTTTCTGTGTGACTTATTTCTGTTAGAATCGTCGTACCTAAATCCAATCATCATGCTGCTCCTAGCCTTAGGACATTGTTTTCATGGCTGAGTGATATTCCATTGTACATAAGGACCTCAACTTCTTTATCCATTTTTCTCTTTCCTGGGATATTTAAGGTGGAATGAAGTGGAGGTCCTTGTCAACAGAGCAGCCCTAAACTTTTGGGTGCCTGTGTCTTGCTGATTTTTAGTTTTCCCAATTTGTACACCCATGAGTGGAAGTGCCCTATGCTCTCTAAGCTGTGTGTTTTAGATGTTTCAGGACACACCGTACACTACTCCAGAGTGGCTGTTGGCAATTTACATCCCACCCATCAGCGTAGCAAGGCTGCCATTTCTCCATGGCCTGTCCTGCATTTCTGGTTTTGACACTTTTTGCAGCATGGCCCTTTAGACCGATGGGAAGCGAGACTTCTTTGTAGCGCTGATTAGCCTTTCCAGGTTGCTTCGTTGGCCAAAAAGGGCGTATGCGTTTTTTCCTGAATATAATCAGGGAAAAATGCATACGCACTTTTTGGCCAAGGGCATCATTGTCGACGTTTTGCCGCTTTTCATGTGCTTAAAGGGCGATTCGAATCTACCTCCTGAAACCTGTTTCCTGCAATTCTGCCTTGCTTTCAAATCCTCTTCGTTGCCTTCCCTCAATATATTTGTGGACGAGAGTTATCATTTATAACTCAGCGGGTTTGTGAATTGCAGTGCCCCTGAGCTCCATTTTTCAACTGTCTTTTTTGGGAGCTGGCCGCAAAAGCACTGGATTACCTCAGGCACTATTCTGGTTCCCGGCGGCAGGATTAGCCTGTGGTTAATTCTTCTTCCTGATGGGAAAATACAGTGACCTGTGCCTGTCCCAACACCTAGATCTAGTCTCTCATTGGTTGCCCCTCTTCCCGTTCATCCTCAGGACAAATTGCAACCTGTAGGGAACAGGAGCTTAAAGGTGCTGATTCTCCAAGTAGGGAGATTGCTAGTAAAGTAGCTGGAAAGGCGAACCCGAGCACAAGGAGATGAGACATGAGGTGCGATTTAGAAACCTTTCAAAATCACACGGTGTACCATCTTCTGGGTTTCTCATGCATGTTTTCGATGTAGGAAGATGCCCTTGAACCTGGAGATTTGGGACCCATGGGATGGGTACCACGCAGTATTACTTTAAAGGGTCTGCGTTTGCTCACCCAACCTCACCCAACCTCTCAGCCCCAAGAGTGTCCACCCTTATGTCTCATCCGGCTGTGGGTCTAGACATGGTCAATCCAGGTTGCAACACAGCCCCTGAACGAATTTTGTAAGAATTTCTCTCTCTTTCACTGTCTTTGTTTTACGGGTTTTTAAAAGTAATTTATTTTTATAATGGGGTTTAGCTGCTTTTCACGGCTGTGTTTATGCGGCTTTACACCCACTTGACTCACTTCCAGACAGATATCAATACATAGGTTTTAAGATTCTTACTACTCAGATATATTCTTGTGCGGTGAATAGGGGGTGTTGAGTCCAGTTCACTGAGCAAGGAGTAGGTCTTGTCTATTACATATTGGGTGTATGGAACGGTATCTGAGCGAATTTGAAACCCTTGTTTTATGCATCACCCCACCTCACCTTTCCCGTTAAGCAGACATAGTGTGTTTTCTAAACGTGTGACTCTGTTCTCTTTTGTAATTCAGTTCAAGTGTAGCGGTTTTTTCCTTTCCCTCTATAAATGATAGCTTATGATAAGTGTCTTTTTCTGTGTGACTTATTTCACTTAGAATCGTCGTACCTAAATCCACTCATCTTGCTTCTACTAGCCTTATGACATTGATTTCATGTCTGAGTGATATTCCATTGTACATAAGGACCACAACTTCTTTATCCATTTTTCTCTTTCCTGGGATATTTAAGGTGTCATGAAGTGGAGGTTCTTGTCAACAGAGCAGCCCTAAACTTTGGGGTGCCTGTGTCTTGCTGATTTTTAGTTTTCCCAATTTATACGCCCATGAGTGGACGTGCCCTATGCTCCCTAAGCTGTGTTTTTTCGATGTTTCAGGACACACCGCACACTTCTCCAGAGTGGCTGTTGGCAATTTACATCCCGCCCATCAGCGTAGCAAGGCTGCCATTTCTCCATGGCCTGTCCTGCATTTCTGGTTTTGACACTTTTTGCAGCATGGCCCTTTTGACCGATGGGAAGCGAGACTTCTTTGTAGCGCTGATTTGCCTTTCCAGGTTGCTTGGTTGGCCAAAAAGGGCGTATGCGTTTTTTCCTGAATACATTCAGGAAAAAACGCATACGCCCTTTTTGGCCAAGGGCATCACTGTCGACGTTTTGCCGCTTTTCATGTGCTTTTAAGGCGATTCGAATCTACCTCCTGAAACCTGTTTCCTGCAATTCTGCCTTGCTTTCAAATCCTCTTCGTTGCCTTCCCTCAATATATCTGTGGATGAGAGTTATCATTTATAACTTTGCGGGTTTGTGAATTGCAGTGTCCCTGAGCTCCATTTTTCAACTCGCTTTTTTGGGAGCTGGCCGCAAAAGCGCGGGATTGCCTGAGGCCCTATTCTGCTTCTGGGAGGCAGGCTGAGTCTGTGGTTAAATCTTCTTCCTGATGGGAAAAAAGTGTGACCTGTGCCTGTCCCAACACCTAGAGCTAGTCTCTCGTTGGTTGCCCCTCTTCCCGTTCAACCTCAGGATAAATTGCAGTCTGTACAGAACTGGAGGTTAAAGGTGCTGATTCTCCAACGAGGGAGATTGCTAATAAAGCGGCTGGAATGGCGAACACGAGCACAAGGAGATGAGAAGTGAGGTGCGTTTCAGGAACCTTTCCCGATGAGACGGTGTACCATCTTCTGGGTTTCTCACGCATGTTTTCGATGTAGGAAGATGCCCTTGAACCTGGAGATTTGGGATCCATGGGATGGGTACGATGCAGTATTACTTTAAAGGGACTGCGTTTGCCCACCCAACCTCACCAAACCTCTCAGCCCCAAGAGTGTCCACCCTTATGTCTCATCTAGCTGTGGGTCTAGATATGGTCAGTCCACGTTGCATCACAGCCCCTGAACGAATTATGTAAGAATTTCTCTGTCTTTCACTCTCTTTGTTTCATGGGTTTATAAAAGTAATTTATTTTTAAATGGGGTTTAGCTGCTTTTCACTGCTGTGTTTATGCTGCTTTACCCCCACTTGACACACTTCCAGTGAAATATAAATACATAGGTTTTAAGATTCTTACTAGTCAGATATATTCTTGTGCGGTGAATAGGGGGTGTTGAATCCAGTTCACTGTGCAAGTAGTAGGTCTTGTCTACTACATATTGGGTGTATGGAACGGTATCTGAGATAATTTGAAACACTTGATTTATGCATCACCCCAAATCACATTTCCCGTTAAGCAGCCATAGTGTGTTTTCAAAATGTGTGACTCTGTTCTGTTTTGTAATTCAGTTCAAGGGTAACGGTTTTTAAATTCCCTCTATAAGTGATATCTTATGATAAGTGTCTTTTTCTGTGTGACTTATTTCTGTTAGAATCGTCGTAACTAAATCCAATCATCATGCTGCTACTAGCCTTAGGACATTGTTTTCATGGCTGAGTGATATTCCATTGTACATAAGGACCTCAACTTCTTTATCCATTTTTCTCTTTCCTGGGATATTTAAGGTGGAATGAAGTGGAGGTCCTTGTCAACAGAGCAGCCCTAAACTTTTGGGTGCCTGTGTCTTGCTGATTTTTATTTTTCCCAATTTGTACACCCATGAGTGGAAGTGCCCTATGCTCTCTAAGCTGTGTGTTTTAGATGTTTCAGGACACACCGTACACTACTCCAGAGTGGCTGTTGGCAATTTACATCCCGCCCATCAGCGTAGCAAGGCTGCCATTTCTCCATGGCCTGTCCTGCATTTCTGGTTTTGACACTTTTTGCAGCATGGCCCTTTTGACAGATGGGAAGCGAGACTTCTTTGTAGCGCTGACTTGCCTTTCCAGGTTGCTTGGTTGGCCAAAAAGGGCGTATGCGTTTTTTCCTGAATATATTCAGGAAAAAACGCATACGCCCTTTTTGGCCAAGGGCATCATTGTCGACGTTTTGCCGCTTTTCATGTGCTTTAAAGGCGATTCGAATCTACCTCCTGAAACCTGTTTCCTGCAATTCTGCCTTGCTTTCAAATCCTCTTCGTTGCCTTCCCTCAATATATTTGTGGACGAGAGTTATCATTTATAACTCCGCGGGTTTGTGAATTGCAGTGTCCCTGAGCTCCATTTTTCAACTCGCTTTTTTGGGAGCTCGCCGCAAAAACGCGGGATTGCCTCAGGCCCTATTTTGGTTCCCCTCGGCATGCTGAGCCTGTAGTTAATTCTTCTTCCTGATGGGAAAATAGAGTGACCTGTGCCTGTCCCAACACCTATATCTAGTCTCTCATTGGTTGCCCCTCTTCCCGTTCATCCTCAGGACAAATTGCAACCTGTAGGGAACAGGAGCTTAAAGGTGCTGATTCTCCAAGTAGGGAGATTGCTAGTAAAGTAGCTGGAATGGCGACCCCAAGCACAAGGAGATGAGAAATGAGGTGCGTTTTAGAAACCTTTCAAAATCACACGGTGTACCATCTTCTGGGTTTCTCATGCATGTTTTCGATGTAGGAAGATGCCCTTGAACCTGGAGATTTGGGACCCATGGGATGGGTACCACGCAGTATTACTTTAAAGGGTCTGCGTTTGCTCACCCAACCTCACCAAACCTCTCAGCCCCAAGAGAGTCCACCCTTATGTCTCATCCAGCTGTGGGTCTAGATATGGTCAATCCAGGTTGCATCACAGCCCCTGAAGGAATTGTGTAAGAATTTCTCTCTCTTTCACTGTCTTTGTTTTACTGGTTTTTAAAAGTAATTTATTTTTATAATGGGGTTTAGCTGCTTTTCACGGCTGTGTTTATGCGGCCTTACACCCACTTGACTCACTTCCAGACAGATATCAATACATAGGTTTTAAGATTCTTACTAGTCACATATATTCTTGTGCGGTGAATAGGGGGTGTTGAGTCCAGTTCACTGAACAAGGAGTAGGTCTTGTCTATTACATATTGGGTGTATGGAACGGTATCTGAGCGAATTTGAAACCCTTGTTTTATGCATCACCCCACCTCACATTTCCCGTTAAGCACCCATAGTGTGTTTTCTAAACGTGTGACTCTGTTCTGTTTTGTAATTCAGTTCAAGTGTAGCGGTTTTTACATTCCCTCTATAAGTGATAGCTTATGATAAGTGTCTATTTCTGTGTGACTTATTTCACTTAGAATCGTCGTACCTAAATCCACTCATCTTGCTTCTACTAGCCTTATGACATTGATTTCATGTCTGAGTGATATTCCATTGTACATAAGGACCACAACTTCTGTATCCATTTTTCTCTTTCCTGGGATATTTAAGGTGTCATGAAGTGGAGGTTCTTGTCAACAGAGCAGCCCTAAACTTTGGGGTGCCTGTGTCTTGCTGATTTTAAGTTTTCCCAATTTATATGCCCATGAGTGGACGTGCCCTATGCTCCCTAAGCTGTGTTTTTTCGATCTTTCAGGACATACCGTACACTTCTCCAGAGTGGCTGTTTGCAATTTACATCCCGCCCATCAGCGTAGCAAGGCTGCCATTTCTCCATGGCCTGTCCTGCATTTCTGGTTTTGACACTTTTTGCAGCATGGCCCTTTTGACCGATGGGAAGCGAGACGTCTTTGTAGCACTGATTTGCCTTTCCAGGTTGCTTGGTTGGCCAAAAAGGGCGTATGCGTTTTTTCCTGAATATATTCAGGAAAAAACGCATACGCCCTTTTTGGCCAAGGGCATCATTGTCGACGTTTTGCCACTTTTCATGTGCTTTAAAGGCGATTCGAATCTACCTCCTGAAACCTGTTTCCTGCAATTCTGCCTTGCTTTCAAATCGTCTTCGTTGCTTCCCTCAATATATTTGTGGACGAGAGTTATCATTTATAACTCAGCACGTTTGTGAATGGCAGTGCCCCTGAGCTCCATTTTTCAAGTGTCTTTTTTGGGAGCTGGCCGCAAAAGCACGGGATTGCCTCAGGCCCTTTTCTGGTTCCCGGCGGCAGGCTGAGCCTGTGGTTTATTCTTCTTCCTGATGGGAAAATAGAGTGACCTGTGCCTGTCCCAACACCTAGATCTAGTCTCTCATTGGTTGACCCTCTTCCCTTTCATCCTCAGGACAAATTGCAACGTGTACGGAACAGGAGGTTAAAGGTGCTGATTCTCCAATAGGGAGATTGCTAGTAAAGTAGCTGGAATGGCGAACCCGAACACAAGGAGATGAGAAATGAGGTGCGTTTTAGAAACCTTTCAAAATCACACGGTGTACCATCATCTGGGTTTCTCATGCATGTTTTCGATGTTGAAAGATGCCCTTGAACCTGGAGATTTGGGACCCATGGGATGGGTACCATGCAGTATTACTTTAAAGGGTCTGCGTTTGCTCACCCAACCTCTCAGCCCCAAGAGTGTCCACCCTTATGTCTCATCCAGCTGTGGGTCTAGATATGGTCAATCCAGGTTGCATCACAGCCTCTGAACGAATTTTTTAAGAATTTCTCTCTCTTTCACTGTCTTTGTTTTACGGGTTTTTAAAAGTAATTTATTCTTATAATGGGGTTTAGCTGCTTTTCACGGCTGTGTTTATGTGGCTTTACACCAACTTGACTCACTTCCAGACAGATATCAATACATAGGTTTTAAGATTCTTACTAGTCACATATATTCTTGTGCGGTGAATAGGGGGTGTTGAGTCCAGTTCACTGAGCAAGGAGTAGGTCTTGCCTATTACATATTGGGTGTATGGAACGGTATCTGAGCGAATTTGAAACCCTTGTTTTATGCATCACCCCACCTCACCTTTCCCGTTAAGCAGCCATAGTGTGTTTTCTAAACGTGTGACTCTGTTCTGTTTTGTAATTCAGTTCAAGTGTAGCGGTTTTTACATTCCCTCTATAAGTGATAGCTTATGATAACTGTCTTTTTCTCTGTGACTTATTTCACTTAGAATCGTCGTACCTAAAACCATTCTTCTTGATTCTCCTAGCCTTATGACATTGATTTCATGTCTGAGTGATATTCCATTGTACATAAGGACCACAACTTCTTTATCCATTTTTCTCTTTCCTGGGATATTTAAGGTGTCATGAAGTGGAGGTTCTTGTCAACAGAGCAGCACTAAACTTTGCGGTGCCTGTGTCTTGCTGATTTTTAGTTTTCCCAATTTATACGCCCATGAGTGGACGTGCCCTATGCTCCCTATGCTGTGTTTTTTCGATGTTTCAGGACACACCGCACACTTCTCCAGAGTGGCTGTTGGCAATTTACATCCCGCCCATCATCGTAGCAAGGCTGCCATTTCTCCATGGCCTGTCCTGCATTTCTGGTTTTGACACTTTTTGCAGCATGGCCCTTTTGACCGATGGGAAGCGAGACTTCTTTGTAGCGCTGATTTGCCTTTCCAGGTTGCTTGGTTGGCCAAAAAGGGCGTATGCGTTTTTTCCTGAATACATTCAGGAAAAAACGCATACGCCCTTTTTGGCCAAGGGCATCACTGTCGACGTTTTGCCGCTTTTCATGTGCTTTAAAGGCGATTCGAATCTACCTCCTGAAACCTGTTTCCTGCAATTCTGCCTTGCTTTCAAATCCTCTTCGTTGCCTTCCCTCAATATATTTGTGGACGAGAGTTATCATTTATAACTCTGTGGGTTTGTGAATTGCAGTGTCCCTGAGCTCCATTTTTCAACTCGCTTTTTTGGGAGCTGGCCGCAAAAACGCGGGATTGCCTCAGGCCCTATTTTGGTTCCCCTCGGCATGCTGAGCCTGTAGTTAATTCTTCTTCCTGATGGGAAAATAGAGTGACCTGTGCCTGTCCCAACACCTAGATCTAGTCTCTCATTGGTTGCCCCTCTTCCCGTTCATCCTCAGGACAAATTGCAACCTGTAGGGAACAGGAGCTTAAAGGTGCTGATTCTCCAAGTAGGGAGATTGCTAGTAAAGTAGCTGGAATGGCGACCCCAAGCACAAGGAGATGAGAAATGAGGTGCGTTTTAGAAACCTTTCAAAATCACACGGTGTACCATCTTCTGGGTTTCTCATGCATGTTTTCGATGTAGGAAGATGCCCTTGAACCTGCAGATTTGGGACCCATGGGATGGGTACCACGCAGTATTACTTTAAAGGGTCTGCGTTTGCTCACCCAACCTCACCAAACCTCTCAGCCCCAAGAGTGTCCACCCTTATGTCTCATCCAGCTGTGGGTCTAGATATGGTCAATCCAGGTTGCATCACAGCCCCTGAAGGAATTGTGTAAGAATTTCTCTCTCTTTCACTGTCTTTGTTTTACTGGTTTTTAAAAGTAATTTATTTTTATAATGGGGTTTAGCTGCTTTTCACGGCTGTGTTTATGCGGCCTTACACCCACTTGACTCACTTCCAGACAGATATCAATACATAGGTTTTAAGATTCTTACTAGTCACATATATTCTTGTGCGGTGAATAGGGGGTGTTGAGTCCACTTCACTGAACAAGGAGTAGGTCTTGTCTATTACATATTGGGTGTATGGAACGGTATCTGAGCGAATTTGAAACCCTTGTTTTATGCATCACCCCACCTCACATTTCCCGTTAAGCAGCCTTAGTGTGTTTTCTAAACGTGTGACTCTGTACTGTTTTGTAATTCAGTTCAAGTGTAGCGGTTTTTACATTCCCTCTATAAGTGATAGCTTATGATAAGTGTCTTTTTCTGTGTGACTTATTTCACTTAGAATCGTCGTACCTAAATCCACTCATCTTGCTTCTACTAGCATTATGACTTTGATTTCATGTCTGAGTGATATTCCATTGTACATAAGGACCACAACTTCTTTATCCATTTTTCTCTTTCCTGGGATATTTAAGGTGTGATGAAGTGGAGGTTCTTGTCAACAGAGCAGCCCTAAACTTTGGGGTGCCTGTGTCTTGCTGATTTTTAGTTTTCCCAATTTATACGCCCATGAGTGGACGTGCCCTGTGCTCCCTAAGCTGTGTTTTTTCGATGTTTCACGACACACCGTACACTTCTCCAGTGTGGCTGTTTGCAATTTACATCCCGCCCATCAGCGTAGCAAGGCTGCCATTTCTCCATGGCCTGTCCTGCATTTCTGGTTTTGACACTTTTTGCAGCATGGCCCTTTTGACCGATGGGAAGCGAGACTTCTTTGTAGCGCTGATTTGCCTTTCCAGGTTGCTTGGTTGGCCAAAAAGGGCGTATGCGTTTTTTCCTGAATATATTCAGGAAAAAACGCATACGCCCTTTTTGGCCAAGGGCATCATTGTCGACGTTTTGCCGCTTTTCATGTGCTTTAAAGGCGATTCGAATCTACCTCCTGAAAGCTGTTTCCTACAATTCTGCCTTGCTTTCAAATCCTCTTCGTTGCTTCCCTCAATATATTTGTGGACGAGAGTTATCATTTATAACTCAGCAGGTTTGTGAATGGCAGTGCCCCTGAGCTCCATTTTTCAACTGTCATTTTTGGGAGCTGGCCGCAATAGCACGGGATTGCCTCAAGCCCTATTCTGGTTCCCGGCGGCAGGCTGAGCCTGTGGTTAATTCTTCTTCCTGATGGGAAAATAGAGTGACCTGTGCCTGTCCCAACACCAAGATCTAGTCTCTCATTCGTTGCCCCTCTTCCCTTTCATCCTCAGGACAAATTGTACCCTGTACAGAACTGGAGGTTAAAGGTGCTGATTCTCCAACGAGGGAGATTGCTACTAAAGCGGCTGGAATGGCAAACCCGAGCACAAGGAGATGAGAAATGAGGTGCGTTTCAGGAACCCTTCCCGATGAGACGGTGTACCATCTTCTGGGTTTCTCACGCATGTTTTCGATGTAGGAAGATGCCCTTGATCTTGGAGAGTTGGGATACATGGGATAGGTACGATGCAGTATTACTTTAAAGGGACTGTGTGTGCCCACCCAACCTCACCAAACCTCTCAGCCCCAAGAGTGTCCACCCTTATGTCTAATCTAGCTGAGGGACTAGATATGGTCAGTCCACGTTGCATCACTGCCCCTGAACGAATTATGTAAGAATTTCTCTCTCTTTCACTCTCTTTGTTTCATGGGTTTATAAAAGTAATTTATTTTTAAAATGGGGTTTAGCTGCTTTTCACTGCTGTGTTTATGCAGTTTTACCCCCACTTGACACACTTCCAGTGAAATATCAATACATAGGTTTTAAGATTCTTACTAGTCAGATATATTCTTGTGCGGTGAATAGGGGGTGATGAGTCCAGTTCACTGAGCAAGAAGTAGGTCTTGTCTATTACATATTGGGTGTATGGAACGGTATCTGAGCAAATTTGAAACCCTTGTTTTATGCATCACCCCACCTCACCTTTCCCGTTAAGCAGCCATAGTGTGTTTTCTAAACGTGTGACTCTGTTCTGTTTTGTAATTCAGTTCAAGTGTAGCGGTTTTTACATTCCCTCTATAAGTGATAGCTTATGATAAGTGTCTATTTCTGTGTGACTTATTTCACTTAGAATCGTCGTACCTAAATCCACTCATCTTGCTTCTACTAGCCTTATGACATTGATTTCATGTCTGAGTGATATTCCATTGTACATAAGGACCACAACTTCTGTATCCATTTTTCTCTTTCCTGGGATATTTAAGGTGTCATGAAGTGGGGGTTCTTGTCAACAGAGCAGCCCTAAACTTTGGGGTGCCTGTGTCTTGCTGATTTTAAGTTTTCCCAATTTATATGCCCATGAGTGGACGTGCCCTATGCTCCCTAAGCTGTGTTTTTTCGATGTTTCAGGACATACCGTACACTTCTCCAGAGTGGCTGTTGGCAATTTACATCCCGCCCATCAGCGTAGCAAGGCTGCCATTTCTCCATGGCCTGTCCTGCATTTCGGGTTTTGACACTTTTTGCAGCATGGCCCTTTTGACCGATGGGAAGCGAGACGTCTTTGTAGCACTGATTTGCCTTTCCAGGTTGCTTGGTTGGCCAAAAAGGGCGTATGCGTTTTTTCCTGAATATATTCAGGAAAAAACGCATACGCCCTTTTTGGCCAAGGGCATCATTGTCGACGTTTTGCCACTTTTCATGTGCTTTAAAGGCGATTCGAATCTACCTCCTGAAACCTGTTTCCTGCAATTCTGCCTTGCTTTCAAATCGTCTTCGTTGCTTCCCTCAATATATTTGTGGACGAGAGTTATCATTTATAACTCAGCACGTTTGTGAATGGCAGTGCCCCTGAGCTCCATTTTTCAAGTGTCTTTTTTGGGAGCTGGCCGCAAAAGCACGGGATTGCCTCAGGCCCTTTTCTGGTTCCCGGCGGCAGGCTGAGCCTGTGGTTTATTCTTGTTCCTGATGGGAAAATAGAGTGACCTGTGCCTGTCCCAACACCTAGATCTAGTCTCTCATTGGTTGCCCCTCTTCCCTTTCATCCTCAGGAGAAATTGCAACGTGTACGGAACAGGAGGTTAAAGGTGCTGATTCTCCAATAGGGAGATTGCTAGTAAAGTAGCTGGAATGGCGAACCCGAACACAAGGAGATGAGAAATGAGGTGCGTTTTAGAAACCTTTCAAAATCACACGGTGTACCATCATCTGGGTTTCTCATGCATGTTTTCGATGTAGGAAGATGGCCTTGAACCTGGAGATTTGGGACCCATGGGATGGGTACCATGCAGTATTACTTTAAAGGGTCTGCGTTTGCTCACCCAACCTCTCAGCCCCAAGAGTGTCCACCCTTATGTCTCATCCAGCTGTGGGTCTAAATATGGTCAATCCAGGTTGCATCACAGCCTCTGAACGAATTTTGTAAGAATTTCTCTCTCTTTCACTGTCTTTGTTTTACGGGTTTTTAAAAGTAATTTATTTTTATAATGGGGTTTAGCTGCTTTTCACGGCTGTGTTTATGTGGCTTTACACCAACTTGACTCACTTCCAGACAGATATCAATACATAGGATTTAAGATTCTTACTAGTCACATATATTCTTGTGCGGTGAATAGGGGGTGTTGAGTCCAGTTCACTGAGCAAGGAGTAGGTCTTGTCTATTACATATTGGGTGTATGGAACGGTATCTGAGCGAATTTGAAACCCTTGTTTTATGCATCACCCCACCTCACCTTTCCCGTTAAGCAGCCATAGTGTGTTTTCTAAACGTGTGACTCTGTTCTGTTTTGTAATTCAGTTCAAGTGTAGCGGTGTTTACATTCCCTCTATAAGTGATAGATTATGATAACTGTCTTTTTCTCTGTGACTTATTTCACTTAGAATCGTCGTACCTAAAACCATTCATCTTGCTTCTCCTAGCCTTATGACATTGATTTCATGTCTGAGTGATATTCCATGGTACATAAGGACCACAACTTCTTTATCCATTTTTCTCATCCTGGGATATTTAAGGTGTCATGAAGTGGAGGTTCTTGTCAACAGAGCAGCCCTAAACTTTGGGGTGCCTGTGTCTTGCTGATTTTTAGTTTTCCCAATTTATACGCCCATGAGTGGATGTGCCCTATGCTCCCTAAGCTGTGTTTTTTCGATGTTTCAGGACACACCGTACACTTCTCCAGTGTGGCTGTTGGCAATTTACATCCCGCGCATCAGCGTAGCAAGGCTGCCATTTCTCCATGGCCTGTCCTGCATTTCTGGTTTTGACACATTTTGCAGAATGGCCCTTTTGACCGATGGGAAGCGAGACTTCTTTGTAGCGCTGATTTGCCTTTCCAGGTTTCTTGGTTGGCCAAAAAGGGCGTATGCGTTTTTTCCTGAATATATTCAGGAAAAAACGCATACGCCCTTTTTGGCCAAGGGCATCATTGTCGACGTTTTGCTGCTTTTCATGTGCTTTAAAGGCGATTCGAATCTACCTCCTGAAATCTGTTTCCTGCAATTCTGCCTTGCATTCAAATCCTCTTCGTTGCCTTCCCTCAATATATTTGTGGACGAGACTTATCATTTATAACTCTGCGGGTTTGTGAATTGCAGTGTCCCTGAGCTCCATTTTTCAACTTGCTTTTTTGGGAGCTGGCTGCAAAAGCGCGGGATTGCCTCAGGCCCTATTCTGCTTCTGGGCGGCAGGCTGAGCCTGTGGTTAATTCTTCTTCCTGATGGGAAAATAGAGTGACCTGTGCCTGTCCCAACACCTAGAGCTAGTCTCTCGTTGGTTGCCCCTCTTCCCGTTCATCCTCAGGATAAATTGCAATCTGTACAGAACTGGAGGTTAAAGGTGCTGATTCTCCAACGAGGGAGATTGCTAATAAATCGGCTGGAATGGCGAACCCGAGCACAAGGAGATGAGAAATGAGGTGCGTTTCAGGAACCTTTCCCGATGAGACGGTGTACCATCTTCTGGGTTTCTCACGCATGTTTTCGATGTAGGAAGATGCCCTTGAACCTGGAGATTTGGGATCCATGGGATGGGTACGATACAGTATTACTTTAAAGGGACTGCGTTTGCCCACCCAACCTCATCAAACCTCTCAGCCCCAAGAGTGACCACCCTTATGTCTCATCTAGCTGTGGGTCTAGATATGGTCAGTCCACGTTGCATCACAGCCCCTGAACGAATTATGTAAGAATTTCTCTCTCTTTCACTCTCTTTGTTTCATGGGTTTATAAAAGTAATTTATTTTTAAAATGGGGTTTAGCTGCTTTTCACGGCTGCGTTTATGCAGATTTACACCCACTTGACTCACTTCCAGACAGATATCTATACATAGGTTTTACGATTCTTACTAGTCAGATATATTCTTGTGTGGTGAATAGGGGGTGTTGAGTCCAGTTCACTGAGCAAGGAGTAGGTCTTGTCTATTACATATTGGGTGTATGGAACGGTTTCTATGCTAATTTAAAACCCTAGTTTTATGCATCACCCCAACACACCTTTCCCATTAAGCAGCCATAGTGTGTTTTCTAAACGTGTGACTCTGTTCTGTTTTGTAATTCAGTTCAAGGGTAACGGTTTTTACATTCCCTCTCTAAGTGATATCTTATGATAAGTGTCTTTTTCTGTGTGACTTCTTTCACTTGGAATCGTCGTTCCTAAATCCACTCATCATGCTGCTACTAGCCTTATGACATTGATTTCATGTCTGAGTGATATTCCATTGTACATAAGGACCACAACTTCTTTATCCATTTTTCTCTTTCCTGGGATATGTAAGGTGGAATGAAGTGGAGGTTTTTGTCAACAGAGCAGCCCTCAACTTTGGGGTCCCAGTGTCTTGCTGATTTTTAGTTTTCCCAATTTATAAGCCCATGAGTGGAAGTGCCCTATGCTCTCTAAGCTGTGTGTTTTAGATGTTTCAGGACACACCATACACTTCTCCAGAGTGGCTGTTGGCAATTTACATCCCGCCCATCAGCGTAGCAAGGCTGCCATTTCTCCATGGCCTGTCCTGCATTTCTGGTTTTGACACTGTTTTCAGCATAGCCCTTTTGACCGATGGGAAGCGAGACTTCTTTGTAGCACTGATTTGCCTTTCCAGGTTGCTTGGTTGGCCAAAAAGGGCGTATGCGTTTTTTCCTGAATATATTCAGGAAAAAACGCATACGCCCTTTTTGGCCAAGGGCATCATTGTCGACATTTTGCTTCTTTTCATGTGCTTTTAAGTCGATTTGAATCTACCTCCTGAAATCTGTTTCCTGCAATACTGCCTTGCTTTCAAATCCTCTTCGTTGCCTACCCTCAATATATTTGTGGACGAGAGTTATCATTTATAACTCTGCAGGTTTGTGAATTGCCGTGCCCCTTAGCTCCATTTTTCTACTCGTTTTTTTTGAGAGCTGGCCGCAAAAGCGCAGGATTGCTTCAGTCCCTATTCTAGTTCCGGGGTCACTCTGAGCCTGTGCTTAATTCTTCTTCCTGATGGGAAAATAGAGTGACCTGTGCCTGTCCCAACACCTAGAGCTAGTCTCTCATTGGTTCCCCCTCTTCCCGTTCATCCTCAGGACAAATTGCAACCTGTAGAGAAGAGGAGATTAAAGGTGCTGATTCCCCAAGTAGGGAGATTGCTAGTAAAGCGGCTGGAATTGCAAACCCGAGCAAAAGGAGATGAGAAATGACGTGCGTTTTAGAAACCTTTCCCGATCAGACAGTATACCATCTTTTGGGTTTCTCATGCATGTTTTCGATGAAGGAAGATGCCCTTGAACCTGGAGATTTGGGCCCCATATGATGGGTACCACGCAGTATTACTTTATAGGGTCTGCGTTTGCTCACCCAACCTCACCAAACCTCTCAGCCCCAGGAGTGTCCACCCTTATGTCTCATCTAGCTGTGGGTCTAGATATGGTCAATCCAGGTTGTATCACAGCCCCGGAACGAATTGTGTAAGAATTTCTCTCTCTTTCACTCTCTTTGTTTCATGGGATTTTAAAAGTAATTGATTTTTATAATGGGCTTTAGCTGCTTTTCACTGCTGTGTTTATGCCGCTTTACACCCACTTGACACACTTCCAGAGAGATATCAATACATAGGTTTTAAGATTCTTACTAGTCAGATATATTCTTGTGCGGTGAGTAGGGGGTGATGAGTCCAGTTCACTGAGCAAGGAGTCGGTCTTGTCTATTACATATTGGGTTTATGGAACGGTATCTGAGCTAATTTGAAACCCTTGTTTTATGCATCACCCCACTTCACCATTCACGTTAAGCAGCCATAGTGTGTTTTCAAAATGTGTGACTCTGTTCTGTTTTGTAATTCAGTTCAAGGGTAACGGTTTTTACTTCCCTCTCTAAGTGATATCTTATGATAAGTGTCTTTTTCTGTGTGACTTATTTCACTTAGAATCGTGGTACCTAAATACACTCATCATGCTGCTACTAGCCTTAGGACATTGATTTCATGGCTGATTGATATTCCATTGTACATAAGGACCTCAACTTCTTTATCCATTTTTCTCTATCCTGGGATATTTAAGGTGGAATGAAGAGGAGGTTCTTGTCAACAGAGCAGCTCTAAACTTTGGGGTGCCTGTGTCTTTCTGATTTTTAGTTTTCCCTATTTATACACCCATGAGTGGAAGTGCCCTATGCTCTCCAAGCTGTGTGTTTTAGATGTTTCAGGACACACCGTACACTTTTCCAGAGTGGCTGTTGGCAATTTACATCCCGCCCATCAGCGTAGCAAGGCTCACATTTCTCCATAGCCTGTCCTGCCTTTCTGGTTTTCACACTTTTTTCAGCATGGCCCTTTGACTGATGGGAAGCGAGACTTCTTGTTAGGGCTGATTTGCCTTTCCAGGTTGCTTGGTTGGCCAAAAAGGGCGTATGCGTTTTTTCCTGAATATATTCAGGAAAAAACGCATACGCCCTTTTTGGCCAAGGACATCATTGTCCACGTTTTGCCGCTTTTCATGTGCTTTAAAGGCGATTCGAATCTAACTCCTTAAAGCTGTTTCCTGCAATTCTGCCTTGCTTTCAAATCCTCTTCGTTGCCTTCCCTCAATATATTTGTGGACGAGTGTTATCATTTATAACTCTGCAGGTCTGTGAATTGCAGTGCCCCTGAGCTCCATTTTTCAACTCGCTTTTTTGGGAGCTGGCCGCAAAAGCGCAGGATTTCTTCAGGCCCTCTTCTGGTTCTGGGGGGCAGGCTGAGCCTGTGGTTAATTCTTCTTCCTAATGGGAAAAAAGATTGACCTGTGCCTGTCACAAAACCTAGAGCAAGTCTCTCATTGGTTCCCCCACTTCCCGTTCATTCTCAGGACAAATTGCAACCTGTACAGAACAGGAGGTTAAAGGTGCTGATTCTCCAAGGGGGGAGATTGCTAGTAGAGTGGATGGAATGGCGAACCCGAGCACAAGGAGATGAGAAATGAGGTGCCTTTTAGAAACCTTTCCCAATCAGACGGTGTACCATCTTCTGGGTTTCTAGTGCATGTTTTCGATGTAGGTAGATGCCCTTGAACCTGGAGATTTGGGACCCATTGGACGGGTACCACGCAGTATTACTTTAAAGGGTCTGCGTTTGCTCACCCAAGCTCAACAAAACTCTCAGCCCCAAGAGTGTCCACCCTTATGTCTCATCTAGCAGTGGGTCTAGATATGGTCAATCCAGTTTGCATCACAGCCCCTGAACGAATTGTGTAAGAATTTCTCTCTCTTTCACTCTCTTTGTTTCATGGGTTTTTAAAAGTAATTGATTTTTATAATGGGCTTTAGCTGCTTTTCACTGCTGTGTTTATGCTGCTTTACACCCACTTGACACACTTCCAGAGAGATATCAATACTTAGGTTTTACGATTTTTACTAGTCAGATATATTCTTGTGCGGTGAATAGTGGGTGTTGAGTCCAGTTCACTGAGCAAGGAGTAGGTCTTTTCTAGTACATATTGGGTTTATGGAACGGTATCTGAGCTAATTAGAAACCCTTGTTTTATGCATCACCGCACCTCACCTTTCCCGTTAAGCAGCCATAGTGTGTTTTCAAAATGTGTGACTCTGTTCTGTTTTGTAATACAGTTCAAGGGTAACGGTTTTTACATTCCGTCTATAAGTGATATCTTATAATAAGTGTCTTTTTCTGTGTGACTTATTTCACTTACAATCGTCATACCTAAATCCACTCATCATGCTGCTACTTGCCTTAGGACATTGATTTCATGGCTGAGTGAAAATCCATTGTACATAAGGACCTCAACATCTTTATCCATTTTTCTCTTTCCTGGGATATTTAAGGAGTCATGAAGTGGAGGTTCTTGTCAACAGAGCAGCCCTAAACTTTGGGGTGCCTGTGTCTTGCTGATTTTTAGTTTTCCCTATTTACACACCCATGAGTGGAAGTGCCCTGTGCTCTCTAAGCTGTGTGTTTTAGATGTTTCAGGACACACCATACACTTCTCCAGAGTGGCTGTTGGCAATTTACATCCCGCCCATCAGCGTAGCAAGGCTGCCATTTCTCCATGGCCTGTCCTGCATTTCTGGTTTTGACACTTTTTTCAGCATGGCCTTTGAACGATGGGAAGCGAGACTTCTTTGTAGCACTGATTTGCCTTTCCAGGTTGCTTGGTTGGCCAAAAAGGGCGTATGCGTTTTTTCCTGAATATATTCAGGAAAAAACGCATACGCCCTTTTAGGCCAAGGGCATCATTGTCCACGTTTTGCCGCTTTTCATGTGCTTTAATGGCGATTCGAATCTACCTCCTGATACCTGTTTCCTGCAATTCTGCCTTGTTTTCAAATCCTCTTCATTGCCTTCCCTCAAAATATTTGTGGACGAGACTTATCATTTATAACTCTGCAGGTTTGTGAATTGCTGTGTCCCTGACCTCCATTTTTCAGCTGGATTTTTTGGGAGCTGGCCGCAAATGCGCAGGATTGCTTCAGGCCCTATTCTGGTTCCGGGGGGCATGCTGAGCCTGTGGTTAATTCTTCTTCCTGATGGGAAAATAGAGTGACCTGTGCCTGTCACAACACCTAGATCTAGTCTCTCATTGGTTCCCCCTCTTCCCGTTCATCCTCAGGACAAATTGCAACCTGTAGAGAAGAGGAGGTTAAAGGTGCTGATTCCCCAAGTAGGGAGATTGCTAGTAAAGCGGCTGGAAAGGCAAACCCGAGCACAAGGAGATGAGAAATGAGGTGCGTTTCAGAAGCCTTTCCCGATCAGACGGTGTACCATCTTCTGGGTTTCTCATGCATGTTTTTGATGTAGGAAGATGCCCTTGAACCTGGAGATTTGGGAGCCATGGGATTGGTAACATGCAGTATTACTTTAAAGGGTCTGCGTTTGCTCACCCAACCTCACCCAAAGTCTCAGCCCCAAGAGTGCCCACCTTTATGTCTCAATCACCTGTGGGTCTAGATATGGTCAATCCAGGTTGCATCACAGCCCCTGCACGAATTTTGTAAGAATTTCTCTCTCTTTCACTGTCTTTGTTTCACGGGTTTTTAAAGGTAATTTATTTTTAAAATGGGGTTTAGCTGCTTTTCACGGCTGTGTTTATGCCGCTTTACACTCACTTGACTCTCTTCCAGAGAGAGATCAATACATAGGTTTTCAGATTCTTACTAGTCAGATATATTCTTGTGCGGTGAATAGGGGGTGTTGAGTCCAGTTCACTGAGCAAGGAGTAGGTCTTGTCTATTACATATTTGGTTTATGGAACGGTATCTGAGCTAATTTGAAACCCTTGTTTTATGCATCACCCCACCTCACCTTTCGCGTTAAGCAGCCATAGTGTGTTTTCAAAATGTGTGACTCTGTTCTGTTTTGTAATTCAGTTCAAGGGTATCGGTTTTTACATTCCCTCTCTAAGTGATATCTTATGATAAGTGTGTTTTTCTGTGTGACTTATTTCACTTAGAATCGTCGTACCTAAATCCACTCATCATGCTGCTACTAGCCTTAGGACATTGATTTCATGGCTGAATGATATTCCATTGTACATAAGGACCACAACTTCTTTACCATTTTTTTCATCCCTGGGATATTTAAGATGTACACAAGTGGAGGTTCTTGTAACCAGAGCAGCCCTTTAACTTTGGGGTGCCTGTGTCTTTTTGATTTTTATTTTTTCAATTTATACGCCCATGAATGGATTTGCCCCTTTCTCTCTAGCTGTGTTTTTTAGATGTTTTAGGAAATACCATACCCTTCTCCAGAGTCGCCATTGGCAATTTGCATCCCGACCATCAGTGTAACAATGCTCCCTTTCCTCCCTGGCCTCTCCAGTATTTTTTTTACACTTTTTTAGGAAGGCGCTTTTGACCGATGGGAAGTGAGACTTCTTTGTAGTGCTGAATTTCATTTCCGGCTTGCTTGGTTAGCCAAAGAGGGCCTATGCGTTTTTTCCTGAATTTATTCAGAAAAAAACACATATGCTCTTTTTGGCCATGTGCATCGTTGTTGACGTTTGGCCGCTTTTCATGTGCTTTAGGGGCTATTCGAATCTAACTCCTGAAATCTGTTTCCTGCAATTCTGCCTTCCTTTCCAATCCTGTTCATTGCCTTCCCTCAATATAGTTTTGGACGATAGTTATAATTTATAACTCTGCAGGTTTGTGAATTGCAGTGCCCCTGAGCTCCATTTTTCAACTCGCTTTTTTGGGAGCTGTCCGCAGAACCGCTGGTTTGCTTCTGGCCCTACTCTGGTTCCCGGTGGCAGGCTAAGCCTTTGCTTAATTCTTCTTCCTGATTGGAAAGTATAGTGACATGTTCCTGTCCGAACATCTAGGGCTTGGCTCTCCTTGTTTCTCCTCCTTCCCCTTCTTCCTTTGGAAAAATTCCAAATTTTGTGCAACTGGATGTTGAAGGTGCTGACATCCTCAAGTGGGGAGATTTTAAGGAAAAAGGCTGGAGGGGTGAACCCAACAACCAGGAAATTAGGAGTTTTGTGCCTTTTCCAAAATCTCCCTGATCCAACCGTGTTCCATCTTCTGGGTGTCACAGGCATGTTTTAGCTGTAGGAAAGGTCCCGTGTATGTAAGGAGAACACCAGGGATTTTTCCAAATCAGTGTCTCCCCGAACTCCAATCTGGGGAACGTTTAAGCTACTGGTACATGTGTGTTCATTAAGGGACTTGGGCCTTAGTCAGAGTCCGAACTTTAGATGATTGAAGTCTTCAGGTTCAGAAACGCTCACCATCGGCCTCCTTTAGTTTCCATTTTATCTGTAGTTGATAGATGATTTTGATATAGATATCTATTGTTTTTCAGATTATTTCCCCTTAGGGGTCATTACAAAATATTGAGTATAGTTCCCTGTGTTATACAGTAGTTCCTTGTTGATGATATATTTTATACATAGCAGTGTGTATATGTTAATCTGAAACCGTTAATTTATCCCTCCTCCCACCTTTCCCCTTTGGTAATAAAAAAATATAAGATTTTATACTTCTCAGAAATCTAGGAGCTGAAAGAGAGGTATCATTTTCAATGGAAAATCATTCAAAACAAGGTTGAAACTTCAACCAAGATTATTAGATGTCCATCCTTGGAAAGAAATCACTGCATTTCTCTACTGTTGACCTGACAAATAAGACAAACCCCTCCACTGAACTTGCTTATAATAAAGTGATGGAAATATCAAATGGAAGTGTTAGAAACATCTTATTTTACACGAGCCTTATACACTGCTCTATGTTAATTACAGTTTGGCTCACACATCTGTTCTTTGAAGTTACAATGTTCTCAAATTCTGTTACTGATCCTGCAGAGTGGGTCCCAACAAGGGTCTCCCTGCCCAGTGTCATTGGAGCCAACAGATCGAGACTGACTTTGGTTCAGAAGCAAAGGAAAACTTTATATTTTGATCAGAGAATGGAGAGGTGAGAGTGTGTGCTCCCTTGCGGGTTGTGGGCCGGGCTGCTGTGTAGAGATCCTGGCAGCGTCAGCGGGAGGGAGGGGTAGAGCTCTCGAGGGCCGGGTTGGCTGGAGCTCAGGCTCTATGTCGCAGAGTCTGCACGGGGCCCCACGAGCTGAGGTGTCGGCCCAGCCATTATGCACTAGGAAATCGGGTCTGAAGTGTCGGGTGTGGGACCTCTGCATGTGGAAACCTAGGAGCAAGTGAAATTAGACAAAGCACAAAGGAAAAAATGGTTAGACTTTATTTTATTGCCCAGATTCTATTTTCATCTCCCAGGAATTTTTCATGGGCTTTGCCAGTGACAAAGCCCTCCTCTGCCTTTTGTCCCATTCCTCATTCTTGGGGTGCTGAGGGTGCAGACACCTCTTCTGTAAATGCTTCGTGCTGAGTTGGGTGTCCTCATACCCGGGGCAAGGGGGAGGACTTCTCCCAAGCAGCCTCCATGTGAGGTTGATTGTCCCCAGGCCTCCTCCCTCACTGCTCGTCTGCCTGAGCACCAGCATTGGAAGTTTTATAGATTCTAATGATCTTTAAGGGTCCAGGAAAGAGATGTGCAGAGACGCTGGGGGGGGGGTGGGCCGTTTTACCCTGCTCCACATTGGTTCGGCCCCCTTAGGCTGACGGTTTCTGCCAGCCTAGATGCTCTGACCAGTAGTCTGCGCTTTCTTCAGTTAGGCCACTGAATTAACGTACAAACAGCACCAGGTGTCAGAGCCCTGCTTGCTCAACTCCCAGACAGTCCAGGGCCGGTGGTGATCCAGGACCATGATGGCCACTCAGTCAACGGCCTTTTGAAGTAGCCAGGAGTACAGCCAGTCTCATTGGCCGCCGTCACCGCGGTGTCTGTAGGCTTTTCTATGGTGGCAGCGTTATTTACGGTTCCCCTACCAAGTTTATTAGCTCCGCTCTGGGTGCAGTAAGGCCTGTAAGCAATAGTCTGCTCTTTTGGGGCACACTCTTGTTGTTTTCTGAGAGAAGCTCCAGGTCAAGTGATGGTCACACGAGTCGTCATGGGGGCCCATTGCCCCAGGTTGTCTCTCTGGAGGTTGGGGTTGGAGGGCCTCCTCACTCGAGGTCATTGTGCCCACGGAGCAATCCCTGCAACTTCAGGGCATGGTGGGTGGTTAGGATCACCAAGTGGCGTCCTTTTCCCTTAGGAGGGAGCTGGCCTTGTGGGCTGCTGATTTCCAGGTTTTTAGATACCCCCAGTATCCTGGTCGGATGGGGTGGCTGGCCAATGCCTGGAGGGCATTCTTGCATTGTTCCATTTCAAGTGGTCCCAGTTTTTGCACTAATACTCCAAGGGCGATTCGCCTTGGACCAGGAATGTAAAGGTCAAAGGGTTTAGGTAACTTAGGGAGGTCCAGGGCACGGGTCTGAACTGACTGCTCTTTCCATTCTTGAAAGGCCGCTTCTGGATTCTATTCAAAAGGATCATCATCTTTTCCTTTCAGTGTTTCATATAGAGGCCCAGCTATTAGACTGTACTTAGGGATTCAGATGCAGCAAACCCCGGTCTCCCCAGGAACCCCTAAGCTGTCTTCTAGTTTCAGGAAGGGTGAGGCTGCAAATGGCTTCTTCCCTTTCCTGGGGTGGGCTTCTCCGACCTTCTGAGCGAATGAAGCCCAAGAAGGTCTCCTTAGTTTGTGATATTTGAGCCTTTTTCTTGGACACCTTCTATCTTTTATTGGCTAGGTAGTTCAGAGGCCTCCTTAGTCGGGCTGGTGATCAGAATGTCATCTGCATATTGAAGGAGGGTTCCCTTCTCCAGAGGTAGATCTTTTAGGTCTTTAGCTAACGTTTCCACAAAGATGGTGTGGGAATTTTTGAACCCCTGGGGCAGGACGGCCCAGCAGTATTGTTTTTGTTGTATGTTGAGTCCTGCCACTCACAGCCAAAATTTCTTGTGACTCTGGGACGAATGGAATACAGAAGAAGGCATCATTGAAGTCTAATACAGAATACCATGTCCTGGTGGATGGTAGAATGACCAGCAGGGTGTAGGAATTAGGAACTACTAGATGTATATCCTCTGTGGCTTCACTGACTGTCCTGGCGTCCTCTACCAGGTCCCCAGCAGCCCATGGGGCTCTGGTGGTCAGGCCCCTCCCAGGATATGGAGCTCACCTGGGCAGGTACCCAGCAGCCCACGGGGCTGTGGTGGTTAGGCCCCTCCCAGGATATGGAGCTCACCTGGGCAGGTACCCAGCAGCCCATGGGGCCATCATGGTCAGGCCCCTCCCAGGATATGGAGCTCACCTGGGCAGGTACCCAGCAGCCCACGGGGCTCTCGTGGGCAGGCCCCTCCCTGGATATGGAGCTCCCGTGGACAGGTACCCCGACAGGGCTGGGCACACAGGAACTGTGCACATAGCCCTCATTGCAGAGCACCCCCAGCACACCTGTCACTCAGAGCTGACACAGAGCACCTCAGAGCAGAGCTTGAACTAATAAACAGCAGCTCCAACAGGTCTGTGACCCTAGGCTTCACTCTGTGCGACCTCCCTCTGCCTGGTCTTCCAGGGGCTTCCACAGCAGCCGGGGCACCAGGCCTCTGTCTCCACCCACCACCCCTCCTCTCCCTGACTCCTGGGTTCCTCTCATTAGCAGAGGGTCTTCTTGAAGTTGTCTCCCACTCATGGACCAGATAAAATGATTAGAAAACAAGCCAGGGCTGCCGCCCCTTATCTATCCTGACTCTCGGGACCCTACACCTGTTCCTTGGATCTGGCCGGTGCAGCAAGGCCCATTTTCTGCAAATCTGAGCCCCTGAGGGGCGAGGACTGGCTGACCTGGGCAGCCTGACCCGGCCGGCCAGCCCTTCCCAGGTGTGCCTGGGTTGAGGTCAATATAAACACCCCTCCAGGCAGCAAAAGCCTCTGCAGCTGTGCCTGACGCCATATTCTCTGCCCCGTCAGCAGTCTCGGGGTTGGGCTGGTGGGAGGCAGTAGGGCCCACGGCTCTATGAGTGGCCCGTTGTGACTGGGGCTCTACTGGACTTTCTGCAGGAGTTGCCGGGCTGCCACCTGCTAAAGAAGAGGATGTGTCACCCATACTTGCTGCTGGAATTTCTCCCCGGGCAGAGGTAAGGAAGGAAAAAAGCAGTGGGGGCTGGGACAGGAGGGGTACCTCAGGCAGGGAAATGGAAAGTTTCCAGACGAGCGCCCGGGGCCAGGACCATCCTGGCTGGCCTGCAGGCACCAAGTCGGCCTGCGTGCTGTCGCTGGTGTGACTCCAAGCCCCTTCCTCTAGTTTTTAGTCTTTGCACACATTCAGGTGTTTTACCTGGGAACGGTGGGAAAAGTTCAGCAGCAGCTGGCCTGGGGCTCAGCTCACGTTTAGTCAGAGACGCCTCCTCACGGTCCCCCAGCTTTGCAATGAGGACGCTCCTTGTGTGGGGGCTGCTGGCTGCATGGGAGATGATTCCACACCTGTGACCAACTTAAGAATTGTTTACCACTGGAGCAAGTGCGCTGATAGGGTTTTCCTCTGTATGACCAGTGGGTTCTGTTTTTTTTTTTTTTTCTTTTTTGGTTCAAGGTAAGTTTTATTCCTCTTTTTGTATTTATGGATATAAGCATGGAAATAATTCATTCATATAAATACGTCTATGGGAAGGACAGAACTTTTTTTTTCTGTTTTATTTTTTTTAAGTATTATTTATGTTTTAATTTTTGAATTTATTTTATTCATTTTTTTATACAGCAGGCTCTTATTGGTTATCTATTTTATACATATAAGTGTATATATGTCAATCCCAGGGTCGCAATTCATCCCACCACCACCACCCTGCCACTTTCCCCCCTTGGTGTCCATACATTTGTTCTCTACATCTGTGTCTCTATTTCTGCCTTGCAAACCAGTTCATCTTTACCATTTTTCTAGGTTCTACATGTATGCGTTAATATACGATATTTGTTTTTCTCTTTCTGACTTACTTCACTCTGTATGACAGTCTCTAGATCTATCCACGTCTCTACAAATGACCCAATTTCATTCCTTTTTATGGCTGAGTAATATTCCATTTTATATATGTAGCACATCTTTTCCGTTCGTCTGTCTATGGGCATTTAGGTTGCTTCCATGACCTGGCTATTGTAAATAGTGCTGCAATGAATATTGTGGTGAATATGTCTTTTTGAATTATGGTTTTCTCTGGGTATATGGCCAGTAGTGGGATTGCTGGGTCATATGGTAATTCTATTTTTAGTTTTTTAAGGAACCTCCATACTGTTCTCCATAGTGACTGTATCAATTTACATTCCCACAAATAGTGTAAGAGGGTTCCCTTTTCTCCACACCCTCTCCAGCATTTGTTGTTTGTAGATTTTCTGATGATGCCCATTCTAACTCGTGTGAGGTGATACCTCATTGTAGTTTTGGTTTATATTTCTCTAATAATTAGTGATGTTGAGTAGCTTTTCATGTGTTTCTTGGTCATCTGTATGTCTTCTTGGGACAAATGTCTATTTACGTCATCTGCCCATTTTTGGATTGGGTTGTTTGTTTTTTTTACTGTTGAGGTGCATGAGCTGTTTATATACATTGGAGATTAATCCTTTGTCCATTGATTCGTTTGCAAATATTTTCTCCCATTCTGAGGGTTGTCTTTTCATCTTGTTTGTAGTTTCCTTTGCTTTGCAAAAGCTTTTAGGTTTCATTTGCTCCCATTTGTTTTTTTTTTTTTTTATTCCATTACTCTAGGAGGTGGATCAAAAAAGATCTTGCTGTGATTTATGTCAAAGAGTATTCTTCCTATGTTTTCCTCTAAGAGTTTTATAGTGTCCGGTCTTACATTTCGGTCTCTAATCCATTTGGAGTTTATTTTTTGTGTATGGTGTTAGGGAGTGTTCTAATTTCATTCTTTTACATGTAGCTGTCCATTTTTCCCAGCACCACTTATTGAAGAGACTGTCTTTTCTCCATTGTATACCCTTGCCTCCTTTGTCATAGATTAGTGGGCCATAGGTGTGTAGGTTTATCTCTGGGCTTTCTTTTTTTTTTTTTTCTTTTACATCTTTATTGGAGTATAATTGCTTTACAATTGTGTGTTAGTTTCTGCTGTATAAAAAAGTGAATCAGCTATGCGTATACATATAACACCATATCCCCTCCCTCTTGCACCTCCCTCTCACTCCCTTATCCCACCCTTTTAGGTGGTCACAAAGCACAGAGCTGATCTCCCTGTGCTATGTGGCTGCTTCCCAGTAGCTATCAATTTTACATTTGGTAGTGTATATATGTCCATACCACTCTCTCACTTTGTCCCAGCTTACCCTTCCCTCTCCCCATGTCCTCAAGTCCTTTCTCTACGTCTGTGTCCTTAATCCTTTCCTGCCCCTAGGTTCTTCATAAACTTTTTTTTTTTTTTAGATTCCATATATATGTGTTAGCATACGGTATTTGTTTTTCTCTTTCTGACTTACTTCACTCTGTAGGACAGACTCTAGATCCATCCACCTCACTAAAAATAACTCAATTTCGTTTCTTTTTATGGCTGAATAATGTTCCATTGTATATATGTGCCACATCTTCTTTATCCATTTATCTGTTGATGGACACTTAGGTTGCTTCCATGTCCTGGCTATTGTAAATAGAGCTACAGTGAACATTGTGGTACATGACTCTTTTTGAATTATGGTTTTCTCAGGGTAAATGTCCAGGATTGGGTTTGCTGGGTTGTATGGTAGTTCTATTTTTAGTTTTTAAGGAAGCCCCATACCGTTCTCCCTAGTGGCTATATCAATTTACATTCCCACCAACAGTGCAAGAGGGTTCCTTTTTCTCCAATAAATGCCTCTCCAGCATTTATTGTTGGTAGATTTTTTGATGATGGCCATTCTGACTGGTGTGAGGTGATACCTCACTGTAGTTTTGATTTGCATTTCTCTAATGATTAGTGATGTTCAGCATCCTTTCATGTGTTTGTTGGCAACCTGTATATCTTCTTTGGAGAAATGTCTATTTAGGTCTTCTGCCCATTTTTGGATTGGGTTGTTTGGTTTTGTGATATTGAGCTACATGAGCTGCTTTTTGTAGATTAATCCTTTGCCATTTGCTTCATTTGAAAATATTTTCTCCCATTCTGATGGTTGTCTTTTCATCTTGCTTAAGTTTTCCTTTGCTGTGCAAAAGAGTTTATGTTTCATTCGGTCCCATTTTTTAATTTTTGTTTTTATTTCCATTTCTCTAGGAGGTGGGTCAAAAAGGATCTTGCTGTGATTTATGTCATAGACTGTTCTGCTTATGTTTTCTTCTAAGAGTTTTATAGTGGCTGGTCTTATATTTAGGTCTCTAATCCATTTTGAGTTATTTTTGTGTATGGTGTTAGGGAGTGTACTAATTTCATTCTTTTACATGTAGCTGTCGAGTTTTCCCAGCACCGCTTACTGAAGACACTGTCTTTTCTCCATTGTATACCCTTGCCTCCTTTGTCATAGATTAGTTAACCATAGGTACGTGGGTTTATCTCTGTGCTTTCTATCCTGTTCTATTGACCTATATTTCTGTTTTTGTGTCAGTACCATATTATCTTGATTTCTGTAGCTTTGTAATATAGTCTGAAGTCTGGAAGTCTGATTCCTCCAGCTCTTTTTTTCCCCCTCAAGACTGCTTTGGCTATCCAGGGTCTTTTGTGTCTCCCTATAAATTTTAAGATTTTTTTTTCTTGTTCTGTAGAAAATGCCAAAGGTATTTTGATCGGGATTGCATTGAATCTGTAGATTGCTTTGGGTAGTATAGTCATTTTCACAATATTGATTCTTCTAATCCAAGAACATGGTATATGTCTCCATCTGTTTATATCATCTTTGATTTCTTTCATCAGTGTCTTATAGTTTTCTGAGTACAGGTCTTTTACTTCCTTAGGTAGGTTTATTCCTAGGTATTTTATTCTTTTTGTTGCAGTGGTAATGGGATTGTTTCCTTAATTTCTCTTTCTGATCTTTCATTGTTAGTGTATAGGAATGCAAGCAATTTCTGTGCATTAATTTTGTATCCTGCAACTTTACCAAATTCATTGATTAGCTCCAGTGGTTTTCTGGTGGCGTCTTTAGGATTCTCTATCTATGATATCATGTCATCTGCAAACAGTGACAATTTTACTTCTTCTTTTCCTTTTTGTATTCCTTTTATTTCTTTTTCTTCTCTGATTGCCATGGCTAGGACCTCCAAAACTATGTTGAATAGCAGTGGTGAGAGTGGGCATCCTCGTCTTGTTTCTGATCTTAGAGGAGACGCTTTCAGTTTTTCACCATTGAGAATGCTGTTTGCTGTGGGTTTGTCATATATGGCCTTTATTATGTTGAGGTAGTTTCCCTCTATGCCCACACTCTGCAGAGTTTTTATCGTAAATGAGTGTTGAATTTTCTCAAAATCTTTTCCTTCATCTATTGAGATGATCATATGGTTTTATTCTACAATTTGTTAATATGGTGTATCACATTGATTTGTGTATATTGAAGAATCCTTGCATCCCTGGGATAAACCCCACTTGATCATGGTGTATGATCCTTTTAATCTGTTGTTCGATTCTGTTTGCTAGTATTTTGTTGAGGATTTTTACATCTATATTCATCAGTGATATTGGTCTATAATTTTCTTTCCTTGTAGTATCTCTGTCTGATTTTGGTATCAGGGTGATGGTGGTCTCATAGAATGAGTTTGGGAGTGTTCCTTCCCCTGCAATTGTTTTGAAGAATTTGAGAAGGTTGGGTGTTAGCTCTTCTCTAAATGTTTGATAGAATTCACCTGTGATGCCATCTGGTTCTGGACTTTTGTTTGTTGGAAGATTTTTAATCACAGTTTCAATTTCATTGCTTGTGATAGGTTTGTTCATATTTTCTATTTCTTCCTGGTTCAATCTTTGAAGGTTATCCCTTTCTAAGAATTTGTCCATTTCTTCCAGATTGTCCATTTTATTGGCATAGAGTTGCTTGTAGTAGTCTCTTAGGATGCTTTGTATTCCTGTGGTGTCTGTTGTAACTTCTCCTTTTTCACTTCTAATTTTGTTGATTTGCGTCCTCTCCCTCTTTTTCTTGAGTCTGGCTAAAGGTTGATCATTTTTGCTTATCTTCTCAAAGAACCAGCTTTTAGTTTTGTTGATCTTTGCTTCCGTTTTCTTTGTTTCTATTTCATTTATTTCTGCTCTGATCTTTAGGATTTCTTTCCTTCTACTAACTTTGGGTTTTGTTCTTCTTTCTCTAGTTCCTCTAGGTGTAAGGTTAGATTGTTTATTTGAGATTTTTCTTGTTTCTTGAGGTAGGCTTGTATTGCTATAAACTTCCCTCTTAGAACTCCTTTTGCTGCATCCCATAGGTTTTGGTCATCGTGTTTTTGTTGTCATTTGTCTCTAGGTAGTTTTTGATTTCCCCTTTGATTTCTTCAGTGATCTCTTGGTTATTTAGTAACGTATTGTTTAGCCTCCATGTGTTTGTGTTTTTTACGGTTTTTTCCGTGTAATTGATTTCTAATCTCATAGCATTGTGGTCGGAACAGCTGCTTGATATGATTTCAGTTTTCCTAAATTTACTGAGGCTTTATCTGTGACCCAAGATGTGATCTATCCTGGAGAATGTTCCGTGTGCAGTTGAGAAGAACGTGTAATCTGCTGTTTTTGGATGGAATGTCCTATAAATATCAATGAACTCTATCTGGTCTATTGTGTCATTTAAAGCTTGTGTTTCCTTATTAATTTTCTGTCTGGCTGATCTCCACTGGTGTAAGTGAGCTGTTAAAGTCCCCCGCTATTATTGTGTTACTGTCGATTTCCTCTTTTATAGCTGTTAGCAGTTGCCTTATACATTGAGGTGCTCCTATGTTGGGTACATATATATTTATAATTGTTATGTCTTCTTCTTGGATTGATCCCTTGACCATTATGTAGTGTCTTTCCTTGTCTCTTGTAACATTCTTTATTTTAAAGTCTATTTTATCTGATATGAGTATTGCTACTCCAGCTTTCTTTTGATTTTCATTAGCATAGAATATATTTTTCCATCGCCTCACTTTCAGTCTGTATGTGTCCCTAGGTCTGAAATGGGTCTCTTGTAGACAGCATATATATGGGTCTTGTTTTTGTATCCATTCAGCCAGTCTATGTCTTTTGGTTGGAACATTTAGTGCATTCACGTTTAAGGTAATTATCGATATGTATGTTCCTACTACTATTTTCTTAATTGTTATGGGTTTGTCTTGGTGGGTCCTTTTCGTCTCTTGTGTTTCCCACTTAGAGAAGTTCTTTTAGCATTTGGTGTAGAGCTGGTTGCATGGTGCTGAATTCTCTTAGCTTTTGCTTGTCTGTAAGGCTTTTGATTTCTCCATCAAATCTGAATGAGCTCTTTGCAGGGTGCAGTACTCTTGGTTGTAGGTTCTTCCCTTTCATCACTTTAAATTTATCATGCCACTTCCTTCTGGCTTGTAGATTTTCTGCTGAGAAATCAGCTGTTATCCTTATGGGATTTCCCTTGTATGTTATTTGTCATTTTTCCCTTGCTGCTTTCAATAATTTTTCTTTGTCGTTAATTTTTGTCAATTTGATTACTATGTGTCTTGTCATTTTTCTCCTTTGGTTTCTCCTGCCTGGGACACTCTGTGCTTCTGGACTTGGGTGGCTATTTCTTTTCCCATGCTAGGGAAGTTTTTGACCATAATCTCTTCAAATATATTCTCGGGTCCTTTCTCTCTCTCTTCTCCTTCTGGGACCCCTATAATGTGAATGTTGTTGCGTTTAATGTTGTCCCAGAGGACTCTTGGGGTGTCTTCATTTATTTTCATTCTTTTTCTTTATTCTGTTCCATGGCAGTGATTTCCACCTTTCTGTCTTCCAGGCCACTTATCCGTTCTTCTGCCACAGTTATTCTGCTACTGATTCCTTCTAGTGTATTTTTCATTTCAGTTATTACATTGTTCACCTCTGTTTGTTTGTTCTTTAATTCTTCTAGGTGTTTGTTCCTTAATTCTTCTAGGTCTTTGTTAAGCATTTCTTGTGTCTTCTCGATCTTTGCCTCCTTTCTTTTTCTAAGGTCTTGGCTCAACTTCACTATCATTATTCTGAATTCTTTTTCTGGAAGGTTCCCTATCTCCACCTCATTTCGTTTTTTTTCTGGGGTTTTATCTTGTTCCTTGATCTGGTATAAAGTCCTCTGCCTTTTCATTTTGTCTATCTTTCTGTGAATGTGGTTTTCCTTCCACAGGCTGCAGAATTGTAGTTCTTCTTGCTTCTGCTGTCTGCTCTCTGGTGGATGAGTCTATCTTAGAGGCTTGTGCAAGCTTCCTGATGGGAGGGACTGGTGGTGGGTAGAGCTGGGTGTTGCTTTGGTGGGCAGAGCTTTATTCCGCTTGTCTACGGATTAAATAAAACTTCAATAAAAAGTTGAATCTGCTTGTCTGCTGATGCATGGGGCTGGGTTCCCTCCCTGTTGGTTGTTTGGCCTGAGGCGACCCAGCACTGGAGCCTACCTTGCTCTTGGTGGGGCTAATGGCGGACTCTGGGAGGGCTCACACCAAGGAGTATTTCCCAGAACTTCTGCTGCCAGTGTCGTTGTCCTCACGGTGAGCCACAGCCACAGCCACCACCTGCCTCTGCAGGAGACCCTCTAAAAGTAGCAGGTAGTTCTGGTCATTCTCCTACGGGGTCACTGCTCCTTCCCCTGGGTCCTGGTGTGCACACTACTTTGTGTGTGCCCTCCAAGAGTGGAGTATCTGAGTGGAGTTGAGACTCTGAGACTCTGTGTGGAGTCGCACAGACTCTGGGTCCTGTGAAGCTTCGATGTTTTGTGATTCTAGAAATCCTATAGGAGACGGTCCACAGCAGGTGAAGCTAATGTTGTCAGTAGAGGTGTTGAAGCCAAAGATCTGCAGTTCCGGCTAGAGGTGCCGATGTACATACAGGACAAAATCATCTCGTGTGAATGTAGTTCAGGCATGTTTAAGATGAATGCAGTCATGTTCATGCCTACCATATTCTATCTTGAGCCTCTCCTCAGGGACCCCCTCCTCAGTTCCTGAGGCTCCTGTAAGTCATGTACAGGGGACTGGAGAGTGGGCTCTGTCCAGTCTGAGCCCTGAGTTACCCTGTGTGTATCTTAGGATACTTTGTATTTCTGTGGTGTCTGTTGTAACATCATCTCTTTCATTTCAGATTTATTTGGGCCCTCTCTTTTTTAACAAAACATACTACTGTTGTCTTTTATTCTTTACAGAAGTTTAATCAGTGTTTGATCTACTATCCTTACCCTATGTATACTTTTTGCAGTGAGATTTTTACTTTTCTTTGTTTCCTTGTTACTATCAATAATTAGTGAGACTTCTTTTAAGCTACCTTCAACATTGCTTATAAAGCTGCTTTATTAGTGATGACAGAGCCTTAATGGAAGTCATGTTCTGGTTGTAAATTAGAATGCAATGTGCCAGCAAAAAGCCCCTTAAGTTTATGTCTCATTACTTCTTGTTCTTTTTTTAATTTAATTTTTATTTTTTGTCAGAGCAAATTTGATTAAAATGTTTTGTTTCTTCTAGGTGTGCAAGATGTGGTTCTTTTAAACATATACATATATCTATTCTTCTTTGGATCATTTTCCCATGTAGGTTATGACACCATGTTGAGTAGTCTTGTCTTGGTATTACGTAGGTCTTTGGTGATTACATATTTCACATGTGTTTCTATATCTATCTTAACCCCAATATCCTAATGTATCCAATCCTCACACCTTTCCATTTGGTGAACCCTAAGTTTGTTTAATGAATCTGTGATTGCATTTCTCTGTGGAAATATCTTCATTGGTATCAATTTTTAGCTAAGACCTATAAGTGATATTATAGGATATGTGTCTTTTGCTTTCTGACTTAGTACAATTTGCCTGATTAACTCAAAAATCATACACGGTGCTGCAAATGGCATTGTTTTTTTTTTTTCCCTGGCTCATATTCCATCTGTACGTGTACCAGTTCTTCTTTGGCCATGCACCTCTTGATGGACTTTTTGGTTGCCTCCATGTCTTGGTTATTGTAATACTGCTGCAATGCACATTTGCTTGCCTGTGTCTTTCCAGTTCTATCTCCTTATGTTATAGGCCAAGGAGTGGGCTTGCTGTATCATATGGTAGCTCAGTGTGTACGTTTTAAAGGCACCACCATTCAGTTCTCATTAGTGGCTCTTTCCAGGTTATGTCCCACTTAAAATTGAGGGTATGCATTTCTCCAAAACACCTTCAATATTTATTGTTTGTAGTTTGCTTGCTGCTGGTTATTCTAACAGGTGCGAGCTGATACCTCTGTGTGGCTGAATTTGCATGTGTCCCATAATCTGTTGAAATTGATCTTTAAAGCATGCTCTTTTTATTTATCAAACTGTGATTACAGCTTAGTTCTTCAAATTGTTTTCTTAAAGTAAGTGTCACATTTTGAAAAGTTTTGGCCATTACCTCCCTCAAGACATTTTGAGGGCAGGTTTCATTTACAGCCCTGAAGTACTTGTTCATATGAAGTGACCATTAACACAGGTATTAAAGCTGCTTTTGCAGGTAACGGCCAGAGGGCGGCAGCCTTTTTACGTTCCCCAATCTGGTAACTAGGGAAAGAGACCTTCAGCTGCAAGAGTGTCCAGCTTTATTTCTCATCCAGCTGTGGGTCTAGATATGGTCAAACAAGGTTGCATCACAGCCCAGGAACGAATTATGTAAAATTTCCTCTCTCTATCACTGTCTTAGTTTTTTGTGTTTTTTAAAGTTATTTATTTTCAAATGGGGTTTCGCTGCTTTTCACTGCTGTGTTTATGCCGCTTTACACCCACTTGACTCACTTAAAGAGAGATATCAATACATAGGTTTTAAGATACTTACTAGTCAGATATATTCTTGTGCGGTGAATAGGGGGTGTTGCGTCCAGTTCACTGGGCAAGGAGTAGGTCTTGTCTATTACATATTTGATTTATGGAGTGATATCTGTGCTAATTTCAAATCCCGGGTTTATGCATCACCCACCTCACCTTTCCCGTTAAGCAGCCATAGTGTGTTTTGTAAATGTGTGACTCTGTCCTGTTTTGTAATTCAGTTTAAGTGTAGCGATTTTTACATTCCCCCTATAAGTGATATCTTTGATAAGTGTCTTTTTCTATGTGACTTATTTCACTTAAAATCATCATACCTACATCCACTCATCATCCTGCTAGGAGCCTTATGACATTGATTTCATGGCTGAGTGATATTCCATTGTACATAAGGACCACAACTTCTTTATCAATTTTCCTATTCCTGGGATGTTTAAGGAGTACCGAAGTGGAGGTTCTTGGGAACAGAGCAGCCCTAAATTTTGGGGTGCCTGTGTCTTGATGATTTTTAGTTTTCCCAATTTATACGCCCATGAGTGGACGTGCCCTATGCTCACTAAGCTGAGTTTTTTAGATGTTTCAGGACACACCGTACACTTCTCCAGAGTGGCTGTTGGCAAATTACATCCCGCCCATCAGCATAGCAAGGCTCCGATTTCTACATGGACTGTCCTGCTTTTCTGGTTTTTACACTTTTTTCAGCATGACCCTTTGACCAATGGGAAGCGAGACTTCTTTATAGCGCTGATTTGCCTTTCCAGGTTGCTTGGTTGGCCAAGAAGGGCATATGCGTTTTTTCCTGAATATATTCGGGAAAAAACGCATACGCCCTTTTGGGCCAAGGGCATCATTGTCCACGTTTTGCCACTTTTCATGTGCTTTAAAGGCGATTCGAATCTACCTCCTGAAATCTGTTTCCTGCAATTCTGCCTTGCTTTAAACTCCTCTTCGTGGCCTTCCCTCAATATATTTGTGGACGAGAGTTATCATTTACAACTCTGCAGGTTTCTGAATTGCAGTGCCCCTGAGCTCCATTTTTCAACTCGCTTTCTTGGGAGCTGGCCGCAAAGCACAGGATTGCTTCAGGCCCTATTCTGGTTCCGGGGGGCAGGCTGAGCCTGTGGTTAATTCTTCTTCCTGATGGGAATATAGAGTGACCTGTGCCTGTCCCAACACCTAGAGCTAGTCTCTCGTTGGTTGCCCCTCTTCCTGTTCATCCTCAGGATAAATTGCAACCTGTACAGAACTGGAGTTTAAAGGTGCGGATTCCCAACGAGGGAGATTGCTAATAAAGCGGCTGGAATGGCAAACCCGAGCACAAGGAGATGAGAAATGAGGTGCGTTTCAGGAACCCTTCCCGATGAGACGGTGTACCATCTTCTGGGTTTCTCACGCATGTTTTCGATGTAGGAAGATGCCCTTGAACCTGGATATGTGGGATCCATGGGATGGGTACGATGCAGTATTACTTTAAAGGGACTGCGTTTGCCCACCCAGCCTCACCAAAACTCTCAGCCCCAAGAGTGTCCACCCTTATGTCTCATCTAGCTGTGGGTCTAGATATGGTCAGTCCACTTTGCATCACAGCCCCTGAACGAATTATGTAAGAATTTCTCTCTCTTTCACTCTCTTTGTTTAATGGGTTTATAAAAGTAATTTATTTTTAAAATGGGGTTTAGCTGCTTTTCACTGCTGTGTTTATGCTGCTTTACCCCACTTGACACACTTCCAGTGAAATATCAATACATAGGTTTTAAGATTCTTACTAGTCAGATATATTCTTGTGTGGTGAATAGGGGGTGATGAGTCCAGTTCACTGAGCAAGGAGTAGGTCTTGTCTATTACATATTGGGTGTATGGAACGGTATCTGAGCGAATTTGAAACCCTTGTTTTATGCATCACCCCACCTCACCTTTCCTGTTAAGCAGCCATAGTGTGTTTTCTAAACGTGTGACTCTGTTCTGTTTTGTAATTCAGTTCAAGTGTAGCGGTTTTTACATTCCCTCTATAAGTGATAGCTTATGATAAGTGTCTTTTTCTGTGTGACTTATTTCACTTAGAATCGTCGTACCTAAATCCACTCATCTTGCTTCTACTACCCTTATGACATTGATTTCATGTCTGAGTGATATTCCATTGTACATAAGGACCACAAATTCTGTATCCATTTTAATCTTTCCTGGGATATTTAAGGTGTCATGAAGTGGAGGTTCTTGTCAACAGAGCAGCCTTAAACTTTGGGGTGCCTGTGTCTTGCTGATTTTTAGTTTTCCCAATTTATACGCATATGAGCGGACGTGCCCTATGCTCCCTAAGCTGTGTTTTTTCGATGTTTCAGGACACACCGTACACTTCTCCAGAGTGGCTGTTGGCAATTTACATCCCGCCCATCAGCGTAGCAAGGCTGCCATTTCTCCATGGCCTGTCCTGCATTTCTGGTTTTGACACTTTTTGCAGCATGGCCCTTTTGACCGATGGGAAGCGAGACTTCTTTGTAGCTCTGATTAGCCTTTCCAGGTTGCTTGGTTGGCCAAAAAGGGCGTATGCGTTTTTTCCTGAATATAATCAGGAAAAAATGCATACGCACTTTTTGGCCAAGGGCATCATTGTCGACATTTTGCCGCTTTTCATGTGCTTTAAGGGCGATTCGAATCTACCTCCTGAAACCTGTTTCCTGCAATTCTGCCTTGCTTTCAAATCCTCTTCGTTGCCTTCCCTCAATATATTTGTGGACGAGAGTTATCATTTATAACTCAGCAGGTTTGTGAATTGCACTGCCCCTGAGCTCCATTTTTCAACTGTCTTTTTTGGGAGTTGGCCGCAAAAGCACTGGATTGCCTCAGGCACTATTCTGGTTCCCGGCGGCAGGATTAGCCTGTGGTTAATTCTTCTTCCTGATGGGAAAATACAGTGACCTGTGCCTGTTCCAACACCTAGATCTAGTCTCTCATTCGTTGCCCCTCTTCCCGTTCATCCTCAGGACAAATTGCAACCTGTAGGGAACAGAAGCTTAAAGGTGCTGATTCTCCAAGTAGGGAGATTGCTAGTAAAGTAGCTGGAAAGGCGAACCCGAGCACAAGGAGATGAGACATGAGGTGCGATTTAGAAACCTTTCAAAATCACACGGTGTACCATCTTCTGGGTTTCTCATGCATGTTTTCGATGTAGGAAGATGCCCTTGAACCTGGAGATTTGGGACCCATGGGATGGGTACCACGCAGTATTACTTTAAAGGGTCTGCGTTTGCTCACCCAACCTCACCCAACCTCTCAGCCCCAAGAGTGTCCACCCTTATGTCTCATCCAGCTGTGGGTCTAGACATGGTCAATCCAGGTTGCAACACAGCCCCTGAACGAATTTTGTAAGAATTTCTCTCTCTTTCACTGTCTTTGTTTTACGGGTTTTTAAAAGTAATTTATTTTTATAATGGGGTTTAGCTGCTTTTCACGGCTGTGTTTATGCGGCTTTACACCCACTTGACTCACTTCCAGACAGATATCAATACATAGGTTTTAAGATTCTTACTACTCAGATATATTCTTGTGCGGTGAATAGGAGGTGTTGAGTCCAGTTCACTGAGCAAGGAGTAGGTCTTGTCTATTACATATTGGGTGTACGGAACGGTATCTGAGCGAATTTGAAACCCTTGTTTTATGCATCACCCCACCTCACCTTTCCCGTTAAGCAGCCATAGTGTGTTTTCTAAACGTGTGACTCTGTTCTCTTTTGTAATTCAGTTCAAGTGTAGCGGTTTTTTCCATTCCCTCTATAAATGATAGCTTATGATAAGTGTCTTTTTCTGTGTGACTTATTTCACTTAGAATCGTCGTACCTAAATCCACTCATCTTGCTTCTACTAGCCTTATGACATTGATTTCATGTCTGAGTGATATTCCATTGTACATAAGGACCACAACTTCTTTATCCATTTTTCTCTTTCCTGGGATATTTAAGGTGTCATGAAGTGGAGGTTCTTGTCAACAGAGCAGCCCTAAACTTTGGGGTGCCTGTGTCTTGCTGATTTTTAGTTTTCCCAATTTATACGCCCATGAGTGGACGTGCCCTATGCTCCCTAAGCTGTGTTTTTTCGATGTTTCAGGACACACCGCACACTTCTCCAGAGTGGCTGTTGGCAATTTACATCCCGCCCATCAGCGTAGCAAGGCTGCCATTTCTCCATGGCCTGTCCTGCATTTCTGGTTTTGACACTTTTTGCAGCATGGCCCTTTTGACCGATGGGAAGCGAGACTTCTTTGTAGCGCTGATTTGCCTTTCCAGGTTGCTTGGTTGGCCAAAAAGGGCGTATGCGTTTTTTCCTGAATATAATCAGGAAAAAATGCATACGCACTTTTTGGCCAAGGGCCTCATTGTCCACGTTTTGCCGCTTTTCATGTGCTTTAAAGGCGATTCGAATCTACCTCCTGAAACCTGTTTCCTGCAATTCTGCCTTGCTTTCAAATCCTCTTCGTTGACTTCCCTCAATATATTTGTGGACGAGAGTTATCATTTATAACTCAGCGGGTTTGTGAATTGCAGTGCCCCTGAGCTCCATTTTTCAACTGTCTTTTTTGGGAGCTGGCCGCAAAAGCACTGGATTGCCTCAGGCACTATTCTGGTTCCCGGCGGCAGGATTAGCCTGTGGTTAATTCTTCTTCCTGATGGGAAAATACAGTGACCTGTGCCTGTCCCAACACCTAGATCTAGTCTCTCATTGGTTGCCCCTCTTCCCGTTCATCCTCAGGACAAATTGCAACCTGTAGGGAACAGGAGCTTAAAGGTGCTGATTCTCCAAGTAGGGAGATTGCTAGTAAAGTAGCTGGAAAGGCGAACCCGAGCACAAGGAGATGAGACATGAGGTGCGATTTAGAAACCTTTCAAAATCACACGGTGTACCATCTTCTGGGTTTCTCATGCATGTTTTCGATGTAGGAAGATGCCCTTGAACCTGGAGATTTGGGACCCATGGGATGGGTACCACGCAGTATTACTTTAAAGGGTCTGCGTTTGCTCACCCAACCTCACCCAACCTCTCAGCCCCAAGAGTGTCCACCCTTATGTCTCATCCAGCTGTGGGTCTAGACATGGTCAATCCAGGTTGCAACACAGCCCCTGAACGAATTTTGTAAGAATTTCTCTCTCTTTCACTGTCTTTGTTTTACGGGTTTTTGAAAGTAATTTATTTTTATAATGGGGTTTAGCTGCTTTTCACGGCTGTGTTTATGCGGCTTTACACCCACTTGACTCACTTCCAGACAGATATCAATACATAGGTTTTAATATTCTTACTACTCAGATATATTCTTGTGCGGTGAATAGGAGGTGTTGAGTCCAGTTCACTGAGCAAGGAGTAGGTCTTGTCTATTACATATTGGGTGTACGGAACGGTATCTGAGCGAATTTGAAACCCTTGTTTTATGCATCACCCCACCTCACCTTTCCCGTTAAGCAGCCATAGTGTGTTTTCTAAACGTGTGACTCTGTTCTCTTTTGTAATTCAGTTCAAGTGTAGCGGTTTTTTCCATTCCCTCTATAAATGATAGCTTATGATAAGTGTCTTTTTCTGTGTGACTTATTTCACTTAGAATCGTCGTACCTAAATCCACTCATCTTGCTTCTACTAGCCTTATGACATTGATTTCATGTCTGAGTGATATTCCATTGTACATAAGGACCACAACTTCTTTATCCATTTTTCTCTTTCCTGGGATATTTAAGGTGTCATGAAGTGGAGGTTCTTGTCAACAGAGCAGCCCTAAACTTTGGGGTGCCTGTGTCTTGCTGATTTTTAGTTTTCCCAATTTATACGCCCATGAGTGGACGTGCCCTATGCTCCCTAAGCTGTGTTTTTTCGATGTTTCAGGACACACCGTACACTTCTCCAGAGTGGCTGTTGGCAATTTACATCCCGCCCATCAGCGTAGCAAGGCTGCCATTTCTCCATGGCCTGTCCTTCATTTCTGGTTTTGACACTTTTTGCAGCATGGCCCTTTTGACCGATGGGAAGCGAGACTTCTTTGTAGCGCTGATTTGCCTTTCCAGGTTGCTTGGTTGGCCAAAAAGGGCGTATGCGTTTTTTCCTGAATATATTCAGGAAACAAGACATACGCCCTTTTTGGCCAAGGGCATCATTGTCGACGTTTTGCCGCTTTTCATGTGCTTTAAAGGCGATTCGAATCTACCTCCTGAAATCTGTTTCCTGCAATTCTGCCTTCCTTTCAAATCCTCTTCGTTGCCTTCCCTCAATATATCTGTGGATGAGAGTTATCACTTATAACTCTGCGGGTTTGTGAATTGCAGTGTCCCTGAGCTCCATTTTTCAACTCGCTTTTTTGGGAGCTGACCGCAAAAGCGCGGGATTGCCTCAGGCCCTATTCTGCTTCTGGGCGGCAGGCTGAGCCTGTGGTTAATTCTTCTTCCTGATGGGAAAATAGAGTGACCTGTGCCTGCCCAAAACCTAGATCTAGTCTCTCATTGGTTGCCCCTCTTCCGTTTCATCCTCAGGACAAATTGCAACCTGTTCGGAACAGGAGGTTAAAGGTGCTGATTCTCCAAGTAGGGAGATTGCTAGTAAAGTAGCTGGAATGACGAACCCGAGCACAAGGAGATGAGAAATGAGGTGCGTTTCAGAAACCTTCCAAAATCACACGGTGTACCATCTTCTGGGTTTCTCATGCATGTTTTCGATGTAGGAAGATGCCCTTGAACCTGGAGATTTGGGACCCATGGGATGGGTACCAGGCAGTATTACTTTAAAGGGTCTGCGTTTGCTCACCCAACCTCACCCAACCTCTCAGCCCCAAGAGTGTCCACCCTTATGTCTCATCCAGCTGTGGGTCTAGACATGGTCAATCCAGGTTGCAACACAGCCCCTGAACGAATTTTGTAAGAATTTCTCTCTCTTTCACTGTCTTTGTTTTACGGGTTTTTAAAAGTAATTTATTTTTATAATGGGGTTTAGCTGCTTTTCACGGCTGTGTTTATGCGGCTTTACACCCACTTGACTCACTTCCAGACAGATATCAATACATAGGTTTTAAGATTCTTACTACTCAGATATATTCTTGTGCGGTGAATAGGGGGTGTTGAGTCCAGTTCACTGAGCAAGGAGTAGGTCTTGTCTATTACATATTGGGTGTATGGAACGGTATCTGAGCGAATTTGAAACCCTTGTTTTATGCATCACCCCACCTCACCTTTCCCGTTAAGCAGCCATAGTGTTTTTTCTAAACGTGTGACTCTGTTCTCTTTTGTAATTCAGTTCAAGTGTAGCGGTTTTTTCCATTCCCTCTATAAATGATAGCTTATGATAAGTGTCTTTTTCTGTGTGACTTATTTCACTTAGAATCGTCGTACCTAAATCCACTCATCTTGCTTCTACTAGCCTTATGACATTGATTTCATGTCTGAGTGATATTCCATTGTAGATAAGGACCACAACTTCTTTATCCATTTTGCTCTTTCCTGGGATATTTAAGGTGTCAAGAAGTGGAGGTTCTTGTCAACAGAGCAGCCCTAAACTTTGGGGTGCCTGTGTCTTGCTGATTTTTAGTTTTCCCAATTTATACGCCCATGAGTGGACGTGCCCTATGCTCCCTAAGCTGTGTTTTTTCGATGTTTCACGACACACCGCACACTTCTTCAGAGTGGCTGTTGGCAATTTACATCCCGCCCATCAGCGTAGCAAGGCTGCCATTTCTCCATGGCCTGTCCTGCATTTCTGGTTTTGACACTTTTTGCAGCATGGCCCTTTTGACCGATGGGAAGCGAGACTTCTTTGTAGCGCTGATTAGCCTTTCCAGGTTGCTTGGTTGGCCAAAAAGTGCGTATGCGTTTTTTCCTGAATATAATCAGGAAAAAATGCATACGCACTTTTTGGCCAAGGGCATCATTGTCGACGTTTTGCCGCTTTTCATGTGCTTTAAGGGCGATTCGAATCTACCTCCTGAAACCTGTTTCCTGCAATTCTGCCTTGCTTTCAAATCCTCTTCGTTGCCTTCCCTCAATATATTTGTGGACGAGAGTTATCATTTATAACTCAGCGGGTTTGTGAATTGCAGTGCCCCTGAGCTCCATTTTTCAACTGTCTTTTTTGGGAGCTGGCCGCAAAAGCACTGGATTGCCTCAGGCACTATTCTGGTTCCCGGCGGCAGGATTAGCCTGTGGTTAATTCTTCTTCCTGATGGGAAAATACAGTGACCTGTGCCTGTCCCAACACCTAGATCTAGTCTCTCATTGGTTGCCCCTCTTCCCGTTCATCCTCAGGACAAATTGCAACCTGTAGGGAACAGGAGCTTAAAGGTGCTGATTCTCCAAGTAGGGAGATTGCTAGTAAAGTAGCTGGAAAGACGAACCCGAGCACAAGGAGATGAGACATGAGGTGCGATTTAGAAACCTTTCAAAATCACACGGTGTACCATCTTCTGGGTTTCTCATGCATGTTTTCGATGTAGGAAGATGCCCTTGAACCTGCAGATTTGGGACCCATGTGATGGGTACCACGCAGTATTACTTTAAAGGGTCTGCGTTTGCTCACCCAACCTCACCCAACCTCTCAGCCTCAAGATTGTCCACCCTTATGTCTCATCCAGCTGTGGGTCTAGATATGGTCAATCCAGGTTGCATCACAGCCCCTGAAGGAATTGTGTAAGAATTTCTCTCTCTTTCACTGTCTTTGTTTTACGGGTTTTTAAAAGTAATTTATTTTTATAATGGGGTTTAGCTGCTTTTCACGGCTGTGTTTATGCGGCTTTACACCCACTTGACTCACTTCCAGACAGATATCAATACATAGGTTTTAAGATTCTTACTAGTCACATATATTCTTGTGCGGTGAATAGGGGGTGTTGAGTCCAGTTCACTGAGCAAGGAGTAGGTCTTGTCTATTACATATTGGGTGTATGGAACGGTATCTGAGCGAATTTGAAACCCTTGTTTTATGCATCACCCCACCTCACCTTTCCCGTTAAGCAGCCATAGTGTGTTTTCTAAACGTGTGACTCTGTTCTGTTTTGTAATTCAGTTCAAGTGTAGCGGTTTTTACATTCCCTCTATAAGTGATAGCTTATGATAAGTGTCTTTTTCTGTGTGACTTATTTCACTTAGAATCGTCGTACCTAAATCCACTCATCTTGCTTCTACTAGCCTTATGACTTTGATTTCATGTCTGAGTGATATTCCATTGTACATAAGGACCACAACTTCTTTACGCATTTTTCTCTTTCCTGGGATATTTAAGGTGACATGAAGTGGAGGTTCTTGTCAACAGAGCAGCCCTAAACTTTGGGGTGCCTGTGTCTTGCTGATTTTTAGTTTTCCCAATTTATACGCCCATGAGTGGACGTGCCCTATGCTCCCTAAGCTGTGTTTTTTCGATGTTTCATGACACACCGTACACTTCTCCAGAGTGGCTGTTGGCAATTTACATCCCGCCCATCAGCGTAGCAAGGCTGCCATTTCTCCATGGCCTGTCCTGCATTTCTGGTTTTGACACTTTTTGCAGCATGGCCCTTTTGACCAATGGGAAGCGAGACTTCTTTGTAGCGCTGATTAGCCTTTCCAGGTTGCTTGGTTGGCCAAAAAGTGCGTATGCGTTTTTTCCTGAATATAATCAGGAAAAAATGCATACGCACTTTTTGGCCAAGGGCATCATTGTCGACGTTTTGCCGCTTTTCATGTGTTTTAAGGGCGATTCGAATCTACCTCCTGAAACCTGTTTCCTGCAATTCTGCCTTGCTTTCAAATCCTATTCGTTGCCTTCCCTCAATATATTTGTGGACGAGAGTTATCATTTATAACTCAGCGGGTTTGTGAATTGCAGTGCCCCTGAGCTCCATTTTTCAACTGTCTTTTTTGGGAGCTGGCCGCAAAAGCACTGGATTGCCTCAGGCACTATTCTGGTTCCCGGCGGCAGGATTAGCCTGTGGTTAATTCTTCTTCCTGATGGGAAAATACAGTGACCTGTGCCTGTCCCAACACCTAGATCTAGTCTCTCATTGGTTGCCCCTCTTCCCATTCATCCTCAGGACAAATTGCAACCTGTAGGGAACAGGAGCTTAAAGGTGCTGATTCTCCAAGTAGGGAGATTGCTAGTAAAGTAGCTGGAAAGGCGAACCCGAGCACAAGGAGATGAGACATGAGGTGCGATTTAGAAACCTTTCAAAATCACACGGTGTACCATCTTCTGGGTTTCTCATGCATGTTTTCGATGTAGGAAGATGCCCTTGAACCTGCAGATTTGGGACCCATGGGATGGGTACCACGCAGTATTACTTTAAAGGGTCTGCGTTTGCTCACCCAACCTCACCAAACCTCTCAGCCCCAAGAGTGTCCACCCTTATGTCTCATCCAGCTGTGGGTCTAGATATGGTCAATCCAGGTTGCATCACAGCCCCTGAAGGAATTGTGTAAGAATTTCTCTCTCTTTCACTGTCTTTGTTTTACGGGTTTTTAAAAGTAATTTATTTTTATAATGGGGTTTAGCTGCTTTTCACGGCTGTGTTTATGTGGCCTTACACCCACTTGACTCACTTCCAGACAGATATCAATACATAGGTTTTAAGATTCTTACTAGTCACATATATTCTTGTGCGATGAATAGGGGGTGTTGAGTCCAGTTCACTGAGCAAGGAGTAGGTCTTGTCTATTACATATTGGGTGTATGGAACGGTATCTGAGCGAATTTGAAACCCTTGTTTTATGCATCACCCCACCTCACCTTTCCCGTTAAGCAGCCATAGTGTGTTTTCTAAACGTGTGACTCTGTTCTGTTTTGTAATTCAGTTCAAGTGTAGCGGTTTTTACATTCCCTCTATAAGTGATAGCTTATGATAAGTGTCTTTTTCTGTGTGACTTATTTCACTTAGAATCGTCGTACCTAAATCCACTCATCTTGCTTCTACTAGCCTTATGACTTTGATTTCATGTCTGAGTGATATTCCATTGTACATAAGGACCACAACTTCTTTATGCATTTTTCTCTTTCCTGGGATATTTAAGGTGTGATGAATTGGAGGTTCTTGTCAACAGAGCAGCCCTAAACTTTGGGGTGCCTGTGTCTTGCTGATTTTTAGTTTTCCCAATTTATACGCCCATGAGTGGACGTGCCCTATGCTCCCTAAGCTGTGTTTTTTCGATGTTTCACGACACACCGCACACTTCTCCAGAGTGGCTGTTGGCAATTTACATCCCGCCCATCAGCGTAGCAAGGCTGCCATTTCTCCATGGCCTGTCCTGCATTTCTGGTTTTGACACTTTTTGCAGCATGGCCCTTTTGACCGATGGGAAGCGAGACTTCTTTGTAGCGCTGATTAGCCTTTCCAGGTTGCTTGGTTGGCCAAAAAGGGCGTATGCGTTTTTTCCTGAATATAATCAGGAAAAAATGCATACGCACTTTTTGGCCAAGGGCATCATTGTCGACGTTTTGCCGCTTTTCATGTGCTTTAAGGGCGATTCGAATCTACCTCCTGAAACCTGTTTCCTGCAATTCTGCCTTGCTTTCAAATCCTCTTCGTTGCCTTCCCTCAATATATTTGTGGACGAGAGTTATCATTTATAACTCAGCGGGTTTGTGAATTGCAGTGCCCCTGAGCTCCATTTTTCAACTGTCTTTTTTGGGAGCTGGCCGCAAAAGCACTGGATTGCCTCAGGCACTATTCTGGTTCCCGGTGGCAGGATTAGCCTGTGGTTAATTCTTCTTCCTGATGGGAAAATACAGTGACCTGTGCCTGTCCCAACACCTAGATCTAGTCTCTCATTGGTTGCCCCTCTTCCCGTTCATCCTCAGGACAAATTGCAACCTGTAGGGAACAGGAGCTTAAAGGTGCTGATTCTCCAAGTAGGGAGATTGCTAGTAAAGTAGCTGGAAAGGCGAACCCGAGCACAAGGAGATGAGACATGAGGTGCGATTTAGAAACCTTTCAAAATCACACGGTGTACCATCTTCTGGGTTTCTCATGCATGTTTTCGATGTAGGAAGATGCCCTTGAACCTGCAGATTTGGGACCCATGGGATGGGTACCACGCAGTATTACTTTAAAGGGTCTGCGTTTGCTCACCCAACCTCACCCAACCTCTCAGCCCCAAGAGTGTCCACCCTTATGTCTCATCCAGCTGTGGGTCTAGATATGGTCAATCCAGGTTGCATCACAGCCCCTGAAGGAATTTTGTAAGAATTTCTCTCTCTTTCACTGTCTTTGTTTTACGGGTTTTTAAAAGTAATTTATTTTTATAATGGGGTTTAGCTGCTTTTCACGGCTGTGTTTATGCGGCTTTACACCCACTTGACTCACTTCCAGACAGATATCAATACATAAGTTTTAAGATTCTTACTAGTCACATATATTCTTGTGCGGTGAATAGGGGGTGTTGAGTCCAGTTCACTGAGCAAGGAGTAGGTCTTGTCTATTACATATTGGGTGTATGGAACGGTATCTGAGCGAATTTGAAACCCTTGTTTTATGCATCACCCCACCTCACCTTTCCCGTTAAGCAGCCATAGTGTGTTTTCTAAACGTGTGACTCTGTTCTGTTTTGTAATTCAGTTCAAGTGTAGCGGTTTTTACATTCCCTCTATAAGTGATAGCTTATGATAAGTGTCTTTTTCTGTGTGACTTATTTCACTTAGAATCGTCGTACCTAAATCCACTCATCTTGCTTCTACTAGCCTTATGACTTTGATTTCATGTCTGAGTGATATTCCATTGTACATAAGGACCACAACTTCTTTACGCATTTTTCTCTTTCCTGGGATATTTAAGGTGTCATGAAGTGGAGGTTCTTGTCAACAGAGCAGCCCTAAACTTTGGGGTGCCTGTGTCTTGCTGATTTTTAGTTTTCCCAATTTATACGCCCATGAGTGGACGTGCCCTATGCTCCCTATGCTGTGTTTTTTCGATGTTTCAGGACACACCGTACACTTCTCCAGAGTGGCTGTTGGCAATTTACATCCCGCCCATCAGCGTAGCAAGGCTGCCATTTCTCCATGGCCTGTCCTGCATTTCTGGTTTTGACACTTTTTGCAGCATGGCCCTTTTGACCGATGGGAAGCGAGACTTCTTTGTAGCGCTGATTAGCCTTTCCAGGTTGCTTGGTTGGCCAAAAAGGGCGTATGCGTTTTTTCCTGAATATAATCAGGAAAAAATGCATACGCACTTTTTGGCCAAGGGCATCATTGTCGACGTTTTGCCGCTTTTCATGTGCTTTAAGGGCGATTCGAATCTACCTCCTGAAACCTGTTTCCTGCAATTCTGCCTTGCTTTCAAATCCTCTTCGTTGCCTTCCCTCAATATATTTGTGGACGAGAGTTATCATTATAACTCAGCGGGTTTGTGCATTGCAGTGCCCCTGAGCTCCATTTTTCAACTGTCTTTTTTGGGAGCTGGCCACAAAAGCACTGGATTGCCTCAGGCACTATTCTGGTTCCCGGCGGCAGGATTAGCCTGTGGTTAATTCTTCTTCCTGATGGGAAAATACAGTGACCTGTGCCTGTCCCAACACCTAGATCTAGTCTCTCATTGGTTGCCCCTCTTCCCGTTCATCCTCAGGACAAATTGCAACCTGTAGGGAACAGGAGCTTAAAGGTGCTGATTCTCCAAGTAGGGAGATTGCTAGTAAAGTAGCTGGAAAGGCGAACCCGACCACAAGGAGATGAGAAATGAGGTGCGTTTTAGAAACCTTTCCCGATCACACGGTGTACCATCTTCTGGGTTTCTCATGCATGTTTTCGATGTAGGAAGATGGCCTTGAACCTGGAGATTTGGGACCCATGGGATGGGTACCAGGCAGTATTACTTTAAAGGGTCTGCGTTTGCTCACCCAACCTCACCCAACCTCTCAGCCCCAAGAGTGTCCACCCTTATGTCTCATCCAGCTGTGGGTCTAGACATGGTCAATCCAGGTTGCAACACAGCCCCTGAAGGAATTGTGTAAGAATTTCTCTCTCTTTCACTGTCTTTGTTTTACGGGTTTTTAAAAGTAATTTATTTTTATAATGGGGTTTAGCTGCTTTTCACGGCTGTGTTTATGCGGCTTTACACCCACTTGACTCACTTCCAGACAGATATCAATACATAGGTTTTAAGATTCTTACTACTCAGATATATTCTTGTGCGGTGAATAGGGGGTGTTGAGTCCAGTTCACTGAGCAAGGAGTAGGTCTTGTCTATTACATATTGGGTGTATGGAACGGTATCTGAGCGAATTTGAAACCCTTGTTTTATGCATCACCCCACCTCACCTTTCCCGTTAAGCAGCCATAGTGTGTTTTCTAAACGTGTGACTCTGTTCTCTTTTGTAATTCAGTTCAAGTGTAGCGGTTTTTTCCATTCCCTCTATAAATGATAGCTTATGATAAGTGTCTTTTTCTGTGTGACTTATTTCACTTAGAATCGTCGTACCTAAATCCACTCATCTTGCTTCTACTAGCCTTATGACATTGATTTCATGTCTGAGTGATATTCCATTGTAGATAAGGACCACAACTTCTTTATCCATTTTGCTCTTTCCTGGGATATTTAAGGTGTCAAGAAGTGGAGGTTCTTGTCAACAGAGCAGCCCTAAACTTTGGGGTGCCTGTGTCTTGCTGATTTTTAGTTTTCCCAATTTATACGCCCATGAGTGGACGTGCCCTATGCTCCCTACGCTGTGTTTTTTCGATGTTTCACGACACACCGTACACTTCTCCAGAGTGGCTGTTGGCAATTTACATCCCGCCCATCAGCGTAGCAAGGCTGCCATTTCTCCATGGCCTGTCCTGCATTTCTGGTTTTGACACTTTTTGCAGCATGGCCCTTTTGACCGATGGGAAGCGAGACTTCTTTGTAGCGCTGATTTGCCTTTCCAGGTTGCTTGGTTGGCCAAAAAGGGCGTATGTGATTTTTCCTGAATATATTCAGGAAAAAACGCATACGCCCTTTTTGGCCAAGGGCATCATTGTCGACGTTTTGCCACTTTTCATGTGCTTTAAAGGCGATTCGAATCTACCTCCTGAAACCTGTTTCCTGCAATTCTGCCTTGCTTTCAAATCCTCTTCGTTGCCTTCCCTCAATATATTTGTGGACGAGAGTTATCATTTATAACTCTGTGGGTTTGTGAATTGCAGTGCCCCTGAGCTCCATTTTTCAACTCGCTTTTTTGGGAGCTGGCCGCAAAACGCGGGATTGCCTCAGGCCCTATTTTGGTTCCCCTCGGCATGCTGAGCCTGTAGTTAATTCTTCTTCCTGATGGGAAAATAGAGTGACCTGTGCCTGTCCCAACACCTATATCTAGTCTCTCATTGGTTGCCCCTCTTCCCGTTCATCCTCAGGACAAATTGCAACCTGTAGGGAACAGGAGCTTAAAGGTGCTGATTCTCCAAGTAGGGAGATTGCTAGTAAAGTAGCTGGAATGGCGAACCCAAGCACAAGGAGATGAGAAATGAGGTGCGTTTTAGAAACCTTTCAAAATCACACGGTGTACCATCTTCTGGGTTTCTCATGCATGTTTTCGATGTAGGAAGATGCCCTTGAACCTGCAGATTTGGGACCCATGGGATGGGTACCACGCAGTATTACTTTAAAGGGTCTGCGTTTGCTCACCCAACCTCACCCAACCTCTCAGCCCCAAGAGTGTCCACCCTTATGTCTCATCCAGCTGTGGGTCTAGATATGGTCAATCCAGGTTGCATCACAGCCCCTGAAGGAATTGTGTAAGAATTTCTCTCTCTTTCACTGTCTTTGTTTTACGGGTTTTTAAAAGTAATTTATTTTTATAATGGGGTTTAGCTGCTTTTCACGGCTGTGTTGATGTGGCCTTACACCCACTTGACTCACTTCCAGACAGATATCAATACATAGGTTTTAAGATTCTTACTAGTCACATATATTCTTGTGCGGTGAATAGGGGGTGTTGAGTCCAGTTCACTGAGCAAGGAGTAGGTCTTGTCTATTACATATTGGGTGTATGGAACGGTATCTGAGCGAATTTGAAACCCTTGTTTTATGCATCACCCCACCTCACCTTTCCCGTTAAGCAGCCATAGTGTGTTTTCTAAACGTGTGACTCTGTTCTGTTTTGTAATTCAGTTCAAGTGTAGCGGTTTTTACATTCCCTCTATAAGTGATAGCTTATGATAAGTGTCTTTTTCTGTGTGACTTATTTCACTTAGAATCGTCGTACCTAAATCCACTCATCTTGCTTCTACTAGCCTTATGACTTTGATTTCATGTCTGAGTGATATTCCATTGTACATAAGGACCACAACTTCTTTACGCATTTTTCTCTTTCCTGGGATATTTAAGGTGTCATGAAGTGGAGGTTCTTGTCAACAGAGCAGCCCTAAACTTTGGGGTGCCTGTGTCTTGCTGATTTTTAGTTTTCCCAATTTATACGCCCATGAGTGGACGTGCCCTATGCTCCCTAAGCTGTGTTTTTTCGATGTTTCATGACACACTGTACACTTCTCCAGAGTGGCTGTTGGCAATTTACATCCCGCCCATCAGCGTAGCAAGGCTGCCATTTCTCCATGGCCTGTCCTGCATTTCTGGTTTTGACACTTTTTGCAGCATGGCCCTTTTGACCGATGGGAAGCGAGACTTCTTTGTAGCGCTGATTAGCCTTTCCAGGTTGCTTGGTTGGCCAAAAAGGGCGTATGCGTTTTTTCCTGAATATAATCAGGAAAAAATGCATACGCACTTTTTGGCCAAGGGCATCATTGTCGACGTTTTGCCGCTTTTCATGTGCTTTAAGGGCGATTCGAATCTACCTCCTGAAACCTGTTTCCTGCAATTCTGCCTTGCTTTCAAATCCTCTTCGTTGCCTTCCCTCAATATATTTGTGGACGAGAGTTATCATTATAACTCAGCGGGTTTGTGAATTGCAGTGCCCCTGAGCTCCATTTTTCAACTGTCTTTTTTGGGAGCTGGCCGCAAAAGCACTGGATTGCCTCAGGCACTATTCTGGTTCCCGGCGGCAGGATTAGCCTGTGGTTAATTCTTCTTCCTGATGGGAAAATACAGTGACCTGTGCCTGTCCCAACACCTAGATCTAGTCTCTCATTGGTTGCCCCTCTTCCCGTTCATCCTCAGGACAAATTGCAACCTGTAGGGAACAGGAGCTTAAAGGTGCTGATTCTCCAAGTAGGGAGATTGCTAGTAAAGTAGCTGGAAAGGCGAACCCGAGCACAAGGAGATGAGAAATGAGGTGCGTTTTAGAAACCTTTCCCGATCACACGGTGTACCATCTTCTGGGTTTCTCATGCATGTTTTCGATGTAGGAAGATGGCCTTGAACCTGGAGATTTGGGACCCATGGGATGGGTACCAGGCAGTATTACTTTAAAGGGTCTGCGTTTGCTCACCCAACCTCACCCAACCTCTCAGCCCCAAGAGTGTCCACCCTTATGTCTCATCCAGCTGTGGGTCTAGACATGGTCAATCCAGGTTGCAACACAGCCCCTGAACGAATTTTGTAAGAATTTCTCTCTCTTTCACTGTCTTTGTTTTACGGGTTTTTAAAAGTAATTTATTTTTATAATGGGGTTTAGCTGCTTTTCACGGCTGTGTTTATGCGGCTTTACACCCACTTGACTCACTTCCAGACAGATATCAATACATAGGTTTTAAGATTCTTACTACTCAGATATATTCTTGTGCGGTGAATAGGGGGTGTTGAGTCCAGTTCACTGAGCAAGGAGTAGGTCTTGTCTATTACATATTGGGTGTATGGAACGGTATCTGAGCGAATTTGAAACCCTTGTTTTATGCATCACCCCACCTCACCTTTCCCGTTAAGCAGCCATAGTGTGTTTTCTAAACGTGTGACTCTGTTCTCTTTTGTAATTCAGTTCAAGTGTAGCGGTTTTTTCCATTCCCTCTATAAATGATAGCTTATGATAAGTGTCTTTTTCTGTGTGACTTATTTCACTTAGAATCGTCGTACCTAAATCCACTCATCTTGCTTCTACTAGCCTTATGACATTGATTTCATGTCTGAGTGATATTCCATTGTACATAAGGACCACAACTTCTTTACGCATTTTGCTCTTTCCTGGGATATTTAAGGTGTCAAGAAGTGGAGGTTCTTGTCAACAGAGCAGCCCTAAACTTTGGGGTGCCTGTGTCTTGCTGATTTTTAGTTTTCCCAATTTATACGCCCATGAGTGGACGTGCCCTATGCTCCCTACGCTGTGTTTTTTCGATGTTTCACGACACACCGTACACTTCTCCAGAGTGGCTGTTGGCAATTTACATCCCGCCCATCAGCGTAGCAAGGCTGCCATTTCTCCATGGCCTGTCCTGCATTTCTGGTTTTGACACTTTTTGCAGCATGGCCCTTTTGACCGAAGGGAAGCGAGACTTCTTTGTAGCGCTGATTTGCCTTACCAGGTTGCTTGGTTGGCCAAAAAGGGCGTATGTGATTTTTCCTGAATATATTCAGGAAAAAACGCATACGCCCTTTTTGGCCAAGGGCATCATTGTCGACGTTTTGCCACTTTTCATGTGCTTTAAAGGCGATTCGAATCTACCTCCTGAAACCTGTTTCCTGCAATTCTGCCTTGCTTTCAAATCCTCTTCGTTGCCTTCCCTCAATATATTTGTGGACGAGAGTTATCATTTATAACTCTGTGGGTTTGTGAATTGCAGTGCCCCTGAGCTCCATTTTTCAACTCGCTTTTTTGGGAGCTGGCCGCAAAAACGCGGGATTGCCTCAGGCCCTATTTTGGTTCCCCTCGGCATGCTGAGCCTGTAGTTAATTCTTCTTCCTGATGGGAAAATAGAGTGACCTGTGCCTGTCCCAACACCTATATCTAGTCTCTCATTGGTTGCCCCTCTTCCCGTTCATCCTCAGGACAAATTGCAACCTGTAGGGAACAGGAGCTTAAAGGTGCTGATTCTCCAAGTAGGGAGATTGCTAGTAAAGTAGCTGGAATGGCGAACCCAAGCACAAGGAGATGAGAAATGAGGTGCGTTTTAGAAACCTTTCAAAATCACACGGTGTACCATCTTCTGGGTTTCTCATGCATGTTTTCGATGTAGGAAGATGCCCTTGAACCTGCAGATTTGGGACCCATGGGATGGGTACCACGCAGTATTACTTTAAAGGGTCTGCGTTTGCTCACCCAACCTCACCAAACCTCTCAGCCCCAAGAGTGTCCACCCTTATGTCTCATCCAGCTGTGGGTCTAGATATGGTCAATCCAGGTTGCATCACAGCCCCTGAAGGAATTGTGTAAGAATTTCTCTCTCTTTCACTGTCTTTGTTTTACGGGTTTTTAAAAGTAATTTATTTTTATAATGGGGTTTAGCTGCTTTTCACGGCTGTGTTTATGTGGCCTTACACCCACTTGACTCACTTCCAGACAGATATCAATACATAGGTTTTAAGATTCTTACTAGTCACATATATTCTTGTGCGATGAATAGGGGGTGTTGAGTCCAGTTCACTGAGCAAGGAGTAGGTCTTGTCTATTACATATTGGGTGTATGGAACGGTATCTGAGCGAATTTGAAACCCTTGTTTTATGCATCACCCCACCTCACCTTTCCCGTTAAGCAGCCATAGTGTGTTTTCTAAACGTGTGACTCTGTTCTGTTTTGTAATTCAGTTCAAGTGTAGCGGATTTTACATTCCCTCTATAAGTGATAGCTTATGATAAGTGTCTTTTTCTGTGTGACTTATTTCACTTAGAATCGTCGTACCTAAATCCACTCATCTTGCTTCTACTAGCCTTATGACTTTGATTTCATGTCTGAGTGATATTCCATTGTACATAAGGACCACAACTTCTTTACGCATTTTTCTCTTTCCTGGGATATTTAAGGTGTCATGAAGTGGAGGTTCTTGTCAACAGAGCAGCCCTAAACTTTGGGGTGCCTGTGTCTTGCTGATTTTTAGTTTTCCCAATTTATACGCCCATGAGTGGACGTGCCCTATGCTCCCTAAGCTGTGTTTTTTCGATGTTTCACGACACACCGCACACTTCTTCAGAGTGGCTGTTGGCAATTTACATCCCGCCCATCAGCGTAGCAAGGCTGCCATTTCTCCATGGCCTGTCCTGCATTTCTGGTTTTGACACTTTTTGCAGCATGGCCCTTTTGACCGATGGGAAGCGAGACTTCTTTGTAGCGCTGATTAGCCTTTCCAGGTTGCTTGGTTGGCCAAAAAGGGCGTATGCGTTTTTTCCTGAATATAATCAGGAAAAAATGCATACGCACTTTTTGGCCAAGGGCATCATTGTCGACGTTTTGCCGCTTTTCATGTGCTTTAAGGGCGATTCGAATCTACCTCCTGAAACCTGTTTCCTGCAATTCTGCCTTGCTTTCAAATCCTCTTCGTTGCCTTCCCTCAATATATTTGTGGACGAGAGTTATCATTTATAACTCAGCGGGTTTGTGAATTGCAGTGCCCCTGAGCTCCATTTTTCAACTGTCTTTTTTGGGAGCTGGCCGCAAAAGCACTGGATTGCCTCAGGCACTATTCTGGTTCCCGGCGGCAGGATTAGCCTGTGGTTAATTCTTCTTCCTGATGGGAAAATACAGTGACCTGTGCCTGTCCCAACACCTAGATCTAGTCTCTCATTGGTTGCCCCTCTTCCCATTCATCCTCAGGACAAATTGCAACCTGTAGGGAACAGGAGCTTAAAGGTGCTGATTCTCCAAGTAGGGAGATTGCTAGTAAAGTAGCTGGAAAGGCGAACCCGAGCACAAGGAGATGAGACATGAGGTGCGATTTAGAAACCTTTCAAAATCACACGGTGTACCATCTTCTGGGTTTCTCATGCATGTTTTCGATGTAGGAAGATGCCCTTGAACCTGCAGATTTGGGACCCATGGGATGGGTACCACGCAGTATTACTTTAAAGGGTCTGCGTTTGCTCACCCAACCTCACCAAACCTCTCAGCCCCAAGAGTGTCCACCCTTATGTCTCATCCAGCTGTGGGTCTAGATATGGTCAATCCAGGTTGCATCACAGCCCCTGAAGGAATTGTGTAAGAATTTCTCTCTCTTTCACTGTCTTTGTTTTACGGGTTTTTAAAAGTAATTTATTTTTATAATGGGGTTTAGCTGCTTTTCACGGCTGTGTTTATGTGGCCTTACACCCACTTGACTCACTTCCAGACAGATATCAATACATAGGTTTTAAGATTCTTACTAGTCACATATATTCTTGTGCGATGAATAGGGGGTGTTGAGTCCAGTTCACTGAGCAAGGTGTAGGTCTTGTCTATTACATATTGGGTGTATGGAACGGTATCTGAGCGAATTTGAAACCCTTGTTTTATGCATCACCCCACCTCACCTTTCCCGTTAAGCAGCCATAGTGTGTTTTCTAAACGTGTGACTCTATTCTGTTTTGTAATTCAGTTCAAGTGTAGCGGTTTTTACATTCCCTCTATAAGTGATAGCTTATGATAAGTGTCTTTTTCTGTGTGACTTATTTCACTTAGAATCGTCGTACCTAAATCCACTCATCTTGCTTCTACTAGCCTTATGACTTTGATTTCATGTCTGAGTGATATTCCATTGTACATAAGGACCACAACTTCTTTACGCATTTTTCTCTTTCCTGGGATATTTAAGGTGTCATGAAGTGGAGGTTCTTGTCAACAGAGCAGCCCTAAACTTTGGGGTGCCTGTGTCTTGCTGATTTTTAGTTTTCCCAATTTATACGCCCATGAGTGGACGTGCCCTATGCTCCCTAAGCTGTGTTTTTTCGATGTTTCATGACACACCGTACACTTCTCCAGAGTGGCTGTTGGCAATTTACATCCCGCCCATCAGCGTAGCAAGGCTGCCATTTCTCCATGGCCTGTCCTGCATTTCTGGTTTTGACACTTTTTGCAGCATGGCCCTTTTGACCGATGGGAAGCGAGACTTCTTTGTAGCGCTGATTAGCCTTTCCAGGTTGCTTGGTTGGCCAAAAAGGGCGTATGCGTTTTTTCCTGAATATAATTAGGAAAAAATGCATACGCACTTTTTGGCCAAGGGCATCATTGTCGACGTTTTGCCGCTTTTCATGTGCTTTAAGGGCGATTCGAATCTACCTCCTGAAACCTGTTTCCTGCAATTCTGCCTTGCTTTCAAATCCTCTTCGTTGCCTTCCCTCAATATATTTGTGGACGAGAGTTATCATTATAACTCAGCGGGTTTGTGAATTGCAGTGCCCCTGAGCTCCATTTTTCAACTGTCTTTTTTGGGAGCTGGCCGCAAAAGCACTGGATTGCCTCAGGCACTATTCTGGTTCCCGGCGGCAGGATTAGCCTGTGGTTAATTCTTCTTCCTGATGGGAAAATACAGTGACCTGTGCCTGTCCCAACACCTAGATCTAGTCTCTCATTGGTTGCCCCTCTTCCCGTTCATCCTCAGGACAAATTGCAACCTGTAGGGAACAGGAGCTTAAAGGTGCTGATTCTCCAAGTAGGGAGATTGCTAGTAAAGTAGCTGGAAAGGCGAACCCGAGCACAAGGAGATGAGAAATGAGGTGCGTTTTAGAAACCTTTCCCGATCACACGGTGTACCATCTTCTGGGTTTCTCATGCATGTTTTCGATGTAGGAAGATGGCCTTGAACCTGGAGATTTGGGACCCATGGGATGGGTACCAGGCAGTATTACTTTAAAGGGTCTGCGTTTGCTCACCCAACCTCACCCAACCTCTCAGCCCCAAGAGTGTCCACCCTTATGTCTCATCCAGCTGTGGGTCTAGACATGGTCAATCCAGGTTGCAACACAGCCCCTGAACGAATTTTGTAAGAATTTCTCTCTCTTTCACTGTCTTTGTTTTACGGGTTTTTAAAAGTAATTTATTTTTATAATGGGGTTTAGCTGCTTTTCACGGCTGTGTTTATGCGGCTTTACACCCACTTGACTCACTTCCAGACAGATATCAATACATAGGTTTTAAGATTCTTACTACTCAGATATATTCTTGTGCGGTGAATAGGGGGTGTTGAGTCCAGTTCACTGAGCAAGGAGTAGGTCTTGTCTATTACATATTGGGTGTATGGAACGGTATCTGAGCGAATTTGAAACCCTTGTTTTATGCATCACCCCACCTCACCTTTCCCGTTAAGCAGCCATAGTGTGTTTTCTAAACGTGTGACTCTGTTCTCTTTTGTAATTCAGTTCAAGTGTAGCGGTTTTTTCCATTCCCTCTATAAATGATAGCTTATGATAAGTGTCTTTTTCTGTGTGACTTATTTCACTTAGAATCGTCGTACCTAAATCCACTCATCTTGCTTCTACTAGCCTTATGACATTGATTTCATGTCTGAGTGATATTCCATTGTAGATAAGGACCACAACTTCTTTATCCATTTTGCTCTTTCCTGGGATATTTAAGGTGTCAAGAAGTGGAGGTTCTTGTCAACAGAGCAGCCCTAAACTTTGGGGTGCCTGTGTCTTGCTGATTTTTAGTTTTCCCAATTTATACGCCCATGAGTGGACGTGCCCTATGCTCCCTACGCTGTGTTTTTTCGATGTTTCACGACACACCGTACACTTCTCCAGAGTGGCTGTTGGCAATTTACATCCCGCCCATCAGCGTAGCAAGGCTGCCATTTCTCCATGGCCTGTCCTGCATTTCTGGTTTTGACACTTTTTGCAGCATGGCCCTTTTGACCGATGGGAAGCGAGACTTCTTTGTAGCGCTGATTTGCCTTTCCAGGTTGCTTGGTTGGCCAAAAAGGGCGTATGTGATTTTTCCTGAATATATTCAGGAAAAAACGCATACGCCCTTTTTGGCCAAGGGCATCATTGTCGACGTTTTGCCACTTTTCATGTGCTTTAAAGGCGATTCGAATCTACCTCCTGAAACCTGTTTCCTGCAATTCTGCCTTGCTTTCAAATCCTCTTCGTTGCCTTCCCTCAATATATTTGTGGACGAGAGTTATCATTTATAACTCTGTGGGTTTGTGAATTGCAGTGCCCCTGAGCTCCATTTTTCAACTCGCTTTTTTGGGAGCTGGCCGCAAAAACGCGGGATTGCCTCAGGCCCTATTTTGGTTCCCCTCGGCATGCTGAGCCTGTAGTTAATTCTTCTTCCTGATGGGAAAATAGAGTGACCTGTGCCTGTCCCAACACCTATATCTAGTCTCTCATTGGTTGCCCCTCTTCCCGTTCATCCTCAGGACAAATTGCAACCTGTAGGGAACAGGAGCTTAAAGGTGCTGATTCTCCAAGTAGGGAGATTGCTAGTAAAGTAGCTGGAATGGCGAACCCAAGCACAAGGAGATGAGAAATGAGGTGCGTTTTAGAAACCTTTCAAAATCACACGGTGTACCATCTTCTGGGTTTCTCATGCATGTTTTCGATGTAGGAAGATGCCCTTGAACCTGCAGATTTGGGACCCATGGGATGGGTACCACGCAGTATTACTTTAAAGGGTCTGCGTTTGCTCACCCAACCTCACCAAACCTCTCAGCCCCAAGAGTGTCCACCCTTATGTCTCATCCAGCTGTGGGTCTAGATATGGTCAATCCAGGTTGCATCACAGCCCCTGAAGGAATTGTGTAAGAATTTCTCTCTCTTTCACTGTCTTTGTTTTACGGGTTTTTAAAAGTAATTTATTTTTATAATGGGGTTTAGCTGCTTTTCACGGCTGTGTTTATGTGGCCTTACACCCACTTGACTCACTTCCAGACAGATATCAATACATAGGTTTTAAGATTCTTACTAGTCACATATATTCTTGTGCGATGAATAGGGGGTGTTGAGTCCAGTTCACTGAGCAAGGAGTAGGTCTTGTCTATTACATATTGGGTGTATGGAACGGTATCTGAGCGAATTTGAAACCCTTGTTTTATGCATCACCCCACCTCACCTTTCCCGTTAAGCAGCCATAGTGTGTTTTCTAAACGTGTGACTCTGTTCTGTTTTGTAATTCAGTTCAAGTGTAGCGGATTTTACATTCCCTCTATAAGTGATAGCTTATGATAAGTGTCTTTTTCTGTGTGACTTATTTCACTTAGAATCGTCGTACCTAAATCCACTCATCTTGCTTCTACTAGCCTTATGACTTTGATTTCATGTCTGAGTGATATTCCATTGTACATAAGGACCACAACTTCTTTACGCATTTTTCTCTTTCCTGGGATATTTAAGGTGTCATGAAGTGGAGGTTCTTGTCAACAGAGCAGCCCTAAACTTTGGGGTGCCTGTGTCTTGCTGATTTTTAGTTTTCCCAATTTATACGCCCATGAGTGGACGTGCCCTATGCTCCCTAAGCTGTGTTTTTTCGATGTTTCACGACACACCGCACACTTCTTCAGAGTGGCTGTTGGCAATTTACATCCCGCCCATCAGCGTAGCAAGGCTGCCATTTCTCCATGGCCTGTCCTGCATTTCTGGTTTTGACACTTTTTGCAGCATGGCCCTTTTGACCGATGGGAAGCGAGACTTCTTTGTAGCGCTGATTAGCCTTTCCAGGTTGCTTGGTTGGCCAAAAAGGGCGTATGCGTTTTTTCCTGAATATAATCAGGAAAAAATGCATACGCACTTTTTGGCCAAGGGCATCATTGTCGACGTTTTGCCGCTTTTCATGTGCTTTAAGGGCGATTCGAATCTACCTCCTGAAACCTGTTTCCTGCAATTCTGCCTTGCTTTCAAATCCTCTTCGTTGCCTTCCCTCAATATATTTGTGGACGAGAGTTATCATTTATAACTCAGCGGGTTTGTGAATTGCAGTGCCCCTGAGCTCCATTTTTCAACTGTCTTTTTTGGGAGCTGGCCGCAAAAGCACTGGATTGCCTCAGGCACTATTCTGGTTCCCGGCGGCAGGATTAGCCTGTGGTTAATTCTTCTTCCTGATGGGAAAATACAGTGACCTGTGCCTGTCCCAACACCTAGATCTAGTCTCTCATTGGTTGCCCCTCTTCCCATTCATCCTCAGGACAAATTGCAACCTGTAGGGAACAGGAGCTTAAAGGTGCTGATTCTCCAAGTAGGGAGATTGCTAGTAAAGTAGCTGGAAAGGCGAACCCGAGCACAAGGAGATGAGACATGAGGTGCGATTTAGAAACCTTTCAAAATCACACGGTGTACCATCTTCTGGGTTTCTCATGCATGTTTTCGATGTAGGAAGATGCCCTTGAACCTGCAGATTTGGGACCCATGGGATGGGTACCACGCAGTATTACTTTAAAGGGTCTGCGTTTGCTCACCCAACCTCACCAAACCTCTCAGCCCCAAGAGTGTCCACCCTTATGTCTCATCCAGCTGTGGGTCTAGATATGGTCAATCCAGGTTGCATCACAGCCCCTGAAGGAATTGTGTAAGAATTTCTCTCTCTTTCACTGTCTTTGTTTTACGGGTTTTTAAAAGTAATTTATTTTTATAATGGGGTTTAGCTGCTTTTCACGGCTGTGTTTATGTGGCCTTACACCCACTTGACTCACTTCCAGACAGATATCAATACATAGGTTTTAAGATTCTTACTAGTCACATATATTCTTGTGCGATGAATAGGGGGTGTTGAGTCCAGTTCACTGAGCAAGGTGTAGGTCTTGTCTATTACATATTGGGTGTATGGAACGGTATCTGAGCGAATTTGAAACCCTTGTTTTATGCATCACCCCACCTCACCTTTCCCGTTAAGCAGCCATAGTGTGTTTTCTAAACGTGTGACTCTATTCTGTTTTGTAATTCAGTTCAAGTGTAGCGGTTTTTACATTCCCTCTATAAGTGATAGCTTATGATAAGTGTCTTTTTCTGTGTGACTTATTTCACTTAGAATCGTCGTACCTAAATCCACTCATCTTGCTTCTACTAGCCTTATGACTTTGATTTCATGTCTGAGTGATATTCCATTGTACATAAGGACCACAACTTCTTTATGCATTTTTCTCTTTCCTGGGATATTTAAGGTGTGATGAATTGGAGGTTCTTGTCAACAGAGCAGCCCTAAACTTTGGGGTGCCTGTGTCTTGCTGATTTTTAGTTTTCCCAATTTATACGCCCATGAGTGGACGTGCCCTATGCTCCCTAAGCTGTGTTTTTTCGATGTTTCACGACACACCGCACACTTCTCCAGAGTGGCTGTTGGCAATTTACATCCCGCCCATCAGCGTAGCAAGGCTGCCATTTCTCCATGGCCTGTCCTGCATTTCTGGTTTTGACACTTTTTGCAGCATGGCCCTTTTGACCGATGGGAAGCGAGACTTCTTTGTAGCGCTGATTAGCCTTTCCAGGTTGCTTGGTTGGCCAAAAAGGGCGTATGCGTTTTTTCCTGAATATAATCAGGAAAAAATGCATACGCACTTTTTGGCCAAGGGCATCATTGTCGACGTTTTGCCGCTTTTCATGTGCTTTAAGGGCGATTCGAATCTACCTCCTGAAACCTGTTTCCTGCAATTCTGCCTTGCTTTCAAATCCTCTTCGTTGCCTTCCCTCAATATATTTGTGGACGAGAGTTATCATTTATAACTCAGCGGGTTTGTGAATTGCAGTGCCCCTGAGCTCCATTTTTCAACTGTCTTTTTTGGGAGCTGGCCGCAAAAGCACTGGATTGCCTCAGGCACTATTCTGGTTCCCGGCGGCAGGATTAGCCTGTGGTTAATTCTTCTTCCTGATGGGAAAATACAGTGACCTGTGCCTGTCCCAACACCTAGATCTAGTCTCTCATTGGTTGCCCCTCTTCCCGTTCATCCTCAGGACAAATTGCAACCTGTAGGGAACAGGAGCTTAAAGGTGCTGATTCTCCAAGTAGGGAGATTGCTAGTAAAGTAGCTGGAAAGGCGAACCCGAGCACAAGGAGATGAGACATGAGGTGCGATTTAGAAACCTTTCAAAATCACACGGTGTACCATCTTCTGGGTTTCTCATGCATGTTTTCGATGTAGGAAGATGCCCTTGAACCTGCAGATTTGGGACCCATGGGATGGGTACCACGCAGTATTACTTTAAAGGGTCTGCGTTTGCTCACCCAACCTCACCAAACCTCTCAGCCCCAAGAGTGTCCACCCTTATGTCTCATCCAGCTGTGGGTCTAGATATGGTCAATCCAGGTTGCATCACAGCCCCTGAAGGAATTGTATAAGAATTTCTCTCTCTTTCACTGTCTTTGTTTTACGGGTTTTTAAAAGTAATTTATTTTTATAATGGGGTTTAGCTGCTTTTCACGGCTGTGTTTATGTGGCCTTACACCCACTTGACTCACTTCCAGACAGATATCAATACATAGGTTTTAAGATTCTTACTAGTCACATATATTCTTGTGCGATGAATAGGGGGTGTTGAGTCCAGTTCACTGAGCAAGGAGTAGGTCTTGTCTATTACATATTGGGTGTATGGAACGGTATCTGAGCGAATTTGAAACCCTTGTTTTATGCATCACCCCACCTCACCTTTCCCGTTAAGCAGCCATAGTGTGTTTTCTAAACGTGTGACTCTGTTCTGTTTTGTAATTCAGTTCAAGTGTAGCGGTTTTTACATTCCCTCTATAAGTGATAGCTTATGATAAGTGTCTTTTTCTGTGTGACTTATTTCACTTAGAATCGTCGTACCTAAATCCACTCATCTTGCTTCTACTAGCCTTATGACTTTGATTTCATGTCTGAGTGATATTCCATTGTACATAAGGACCACAACTTCTTTATGCATTTTTCTCTTTCCTGGGATATTTAAGGTGTGATGAATTGGAGGTTCTTGTCAACAGAGCAGCCCTAAACTTTGGGGTGCCTGTGTCTTGCTGATTTTTAGTTTTCCCAATTTATACGCCCATGAGTGGACGTGCCCTATGCTCCCTAAGCTGTGTTTTTTCGATGTTTCACGACACACCGCACACTTCTCCAGAGTGGCTGTTGGCAATTTACATCCCGCCCATCAGCGTAGCAAGGCTGCCATTTCTCCATGGCCTGTCCTGCATTTCTGGTTTTGACACTTTTTGCAGCATGGCCCTTTTGACCGATGGGAAGCGAGACTTCTTTGTAGCGCTGATTAGCCTTTCCAGGTTGCTTGGTTGGCCAAAAAGGGCGTATGCGTTTTTTCCTGAATATAATCAGGAAAAAATGCATACGCACTTTTTGGCCAAGGGCATCATTGTCGACGTTTTGCCGCTTTTCATGTGCTTTAAGGGCGATTCGAATCTACCTCCTGAAACCTGTTTCCTGCAATTCTGCCTTGCTTTCAAATCCTCTTCGTTGCCTTCCCTCAATATATTTGTGGACGAGAGTTATCATTATAACTCAGCGGGTTTGTGCATTGCAGTGCCCCTGAGCTCCATTTTTCAACTGTCTTTTTTGGGAGCTGGCCACAAAAGCACTGGATTGCCTCAGGCACTATTCTGGTTCCCGGCGGCAGGATTAGCCTGTGGTTAATTCTTCTTCCTGATGGGAAAATACAGTGACCTGTGCCTGTCCCAACACCTAGATCTAGTCTCTCATTGGTTGCCCCTCTTCCCGTTCATCCTCAGGACAAATTGCAACCTGTAGGGAACAGGAGCTTAAAGGTGCTGATTCTCCAAGTAGGGAGATTGCTAGTAAAGTAGCTGGAAAGGCGAACCCGAGCACAAGGAGATGAGAAATGAGGTGCGTTTTAGAAACCTTTCCCGATCACACGGTGTACCATCTTCTGGGTTTCTCATGCATGTTTTCGATGTAGGAAGATGGCCTTGAACCTGGAGATTTGGGACCCATGGGATGGGTACCAGGCAGTATTACTTTAAAGGGTCTGCGTTTGCTCACCCAACCTCACCCAACCTCTCAGCCCCAAGAGTGTCCACCCTTATGTCTCATCCAGCTGTGGGTCTAGACATGGTCAATCCAGGTTGCAACACAGCCCCTGAACGAATTTTGTAAGAATTTCTCTCTCTTTCACTGTCTTTGTTTTACGGGTTTTTAAAAGTAATTTATTTTTATAATGGGGTTTAGCTGCTTTTCACGGCTGTGTTTATGCGGCTTTACACCCACTTGACTCACTTCCAGACAGATATCAATACATAGGTTTTAAGATTCTTACTACTCAGATATATTCTTGTGCGGTGAATAGGGGGTGTTGAGTCCAGTTCACTGAGCAAGGAGTAGGTCTTGTCTATTACATATTGGGTGTATGGAACGGTATCTGAGCGAATTTGAAACCCTTGTTTTATGCATCACCCCACCTCACCTTTCCCGTTAAGCAGCCATAGTGTGTTTTCTAAACGTGTGACTCTGTTCTCTTTTGTAATTCAGTTCAAGTGTAGCGGTTTTTTCCATTCCCTCTATAAATGATAGCTTATGATAAGTGTCTTTTTCTGTGTGACTTATTTCACTTAGAATCGTCGTACCTAAATCCACTCATCTTGCTTCTACTAGCCTTATGACATTGATTTCATGTCTGAGTGATATTCCATTGTAGATAAGGACCACAACTTCTTTATCCATTTTGCTCTTTCCTGGGATATTTAAGGTGTCAAGAAGTGGAGGTTCTTGTCAACAGAGCAGCCCTAAACTTTGGGGTGCCTGTGTCTTGCTGATTTTTAGTTTTCCCAATTTATACGCCCATGAGTGGACGTGCCCTATGCTCCCTACGCTGTGTTTTTTCGATGTTTCACGACACACCGTACACTTCTCCAGAGTGGCTGTTGGCAATTTACATCCCGCCCATCAGCGTAGCAAGGCTGCCATTTCTCCATGGCCTGTCCTGCATTTCTGGTTTTGACACTTTTTGCAGCATGGCCCTTTTGACCGATGGGAAGCGAGACTTCTTTGTAGCGCTGATTTGCCTTTCCAGGTTGCTTGGTTGGCCAAAAAGGGCGTATGTGATTTTTCCTGAATATATTCAGGAAAAAACGCATACGCCCTTTTTGGCCAAGGGCATCATTGTCGACGTTTTGCCACTTTTCATGTGCTTTAAAGGCGATTCGAATCTACCTCCTGAAACCTGTTTCCTGCAATTCTGCCTTGCTTTCAAATCCTCTTCGTTGCCTTCCCTCAATATATTTGTGGACGAGAGTTATCATTTATAACTCTGTGGGTTTGTGAATTGCAGTGCCCCTGAGCTCCATTTTTCAACTCGCTTTTTTGGGAGCTGGCCGCAAAAACGCGGGATTGCCTCAGGCCCTATTTTGGTTCCCCTCGGCATGCTGAGCCTGTAGTTAATTCTTCTTCCTGATGGGAAAATAGAGTGACCTGTGCCTGTCCCAACACCTATATCTAGTCTCTCATTGGTTGCCCCTCTTCCCGTTCATCCTCAGGACAAATTGCAACCTGTAGGGAACAGGAGCTTAAAGGTGCTGATTCTCCAAGTAGGGAGATTGCTAGTAAAGTAGCTGGAATGGCGAACCCAAGCACAAGGAGATGAGAAATGAGGTGCGTTTTAGAAACCTTTCAAAATCACACGGTGTACCATCTTCTGGGTTTCTCATGCATGTTTTCGATGTAGGAAGATGCCCTTGAACCTGCAGATTTGGGACCCATGGGATGGGTACCACGCAGTATTACTTTAAAGGGTCTGCGTTTGCTCACCCAACCTCACCAAACCTCTCAGCCCCAAGAGTGTCCACCCTTATGTCTCATCCAGCTGTGGGTCTAGATATGGTCAATCCAGGTTGCATCACAGCCCCTGAAGGAATTGTGTAAGAATTTCTCTCTCTTTCACTGTCTTTGTTTTACGGGTTTTTAAAAGTAATTTATTTTTATAATGGGGTTTAGCTGCTTTTCACGGCTGTGTTTATGTGGCCTTACACCCACTTGACTCACTTCCAGACAGATATCAATACATAGGTTTTAAGATTCTTACTAGTCACATATATTCTTGTGCGGTGAATAGGGGGTGTTGAGTCCAGTTCACTGAGCAAGGAGTAGGTCTTGTCTATTACATATTGGGTGTATGGAACGGTATCTGAGCGAATTTGAAACCCTTGTTTTATGCATCACCCCACCTCACCTTTCCCGTTAAGCAGCCATAGTGTGTTTTCTAAACGTGTGACTCTGTTCTGTTTTGTAATTCAGTTCAAGTGTAGCGGTTTTTACATTCCCTCTATAAGTGATAGCTTATGATAAGTGTCTTTTTCTGTGTGACTTATTTCACTTAGAATCGTCGTACCTAAATCCACTCATCTTGCTTCTACTAGCCTTATGACTTTGATTTCATGTCTGAGTGATATTCCATTGTACATAAGGACCACAACTTCTTTACGCATTTTTCTCTTTCCTGGGATATTTAAGGTGTCATGAAGTGGAGGTTCTTGTCAACAGAGCAGCCCTAAACTTTGGGGTGCCTGTGTCTTGCTGATTTTTAGTTTTCCCAATTTATACGCCCATGAGTGGACGTGCCCTATGCTCCCTAAGCTGTGTTTTTTCGATGTTTCATGACACACCGTACACTTCTCCAGAGTGGCTGTTGGCAATTTACATCCCGCCCATCAGCGTAGCAAGGCTGCCATTTCTCCATGGCCTGTCCTGCATTTCTGGTTTTGACACATTTTGCAGCATGGCCCTTTTGACCGATGGGAAGCGAGACTTCTTTGTAGCGCTGATTAGCCTTTCCAGGTTGCTTGGTTGGCCAAAAAGGGCGTATGCGTTTTTTCCTGAATATAATCAGGAAAAAATGCATACGCACTTTTTGGCCAAGGGCATCATTGTCGACGTTTTGCCGCTTTTCATGTGCTTTAAGGGCGATTCAAATCTACCTCCTGAAACCTGTTTCCTGCAATTCTGCCTTGCTTTCAAATCCTCTTCGTTGCGTTCCCTCAATATATTTGTGGACGAGAGTTATCATTATAACTCAGCGGGTTTGTGAATTGCAGTGCCCCTGAGCTCCATTTTTCAACTGTCTTTTTTGGGAGCTGGCCGCAAAAGCACTGGATTGCCTCAGGCACTATTCTGGTTCCCGGCGGCAGGATTAGCCTGTGGTTAATTCTTCTTCCTGATGGGAAAATACAGTGACCTGTGCCTGTCCCAACACCTAGATCTAGTCTCTCATTGGTTGCCCCTCTTCCCGTTCATCCTCAGGACAAATTGCAACCTGTAGGGAACAGGAGCTTAAAGGTGCTGATTCTCCAAGTAGGGAGATTGCTAGTAAAGTAGCTGGAAAGGCGAACCCGAGCACAAGGAGATGAGAAATGAGGTGCGTTTTAGAAACCTTTCCCGATCACACGGTGTACCATCTTCTGGGTTTCTCATGCATGTTTTCGATGTAGGAAGATGGCCTTGAACCTGGAGATTTGGGACCCATGGGATGGGTACCAGGCAGTATTACTTTAAAGGGTCTGCGTTTGCTCACCCAACCTCACCCAACCTCTCAGCCCCAAGAGTGTCCACCCTTATGTCTCATCCAGCTGTGGGTCTAGACATGGTCAATCCAGGTTGCAACACAGCCCCTGAACGAATTTTGTAAGAATTTCTCTCTCTTTCACTGTCTTTGTTTTACGGGTTTTTAAAAGTAATTTATTTTTATAATGGGGTTTAGCTGCTTTTCACGGCTGTGTTTATGCGGCTTTACACCCACTTGACTCACTTCCAGACAGATATCAATACATAGGTTTTAAGATTCTTACTACTCAGATATATTCTTGTGCGGTGAATAGGGGGTGTTGAGTCCAGTTCACTGAGCAAGGAGTAGGTCTTGTCTATTACATATTGGGTGTATGGAACGGTATCTGAGCGAATTTGAAACCCTTGTTTTATGCATCACCCCACCTCACCTTTCCCGTTAAGCAGCCATAGTGTGTTTTCTAAACGTGTGACTCTGTTCTCTTTTGTAATTCAGTTCAAGTGTAGCGGTTTTTTCCATTCCCTCTATAAATGATAGCTTATGATAAGTGTCTTTTTCTGTGTGACTTATTTCACTTAGAATCGTCGTACCTAAATCCACTCATCTTGCTTCTACTAGCCTTATGACATTGATTTCATGTCTGAGTGATATTCCATTGTAGATAAGGACCACAACTTCTTTATCCATTTTGCTCTTTCCTGGGATATTTAAGGTGTCAAGAAGTGGAGGTTCTTGTCAACAGAGCAGCCCTAAACTTTGGGGTGCCTGTGTCTTGCTGATTTTTAGTTTTCCCAATTTATACGCCCATGAGTGGACGTGCCCTATGCTCCCTACGCTGTGTTTTTTCGATGTTTCACGACACACCGTACACTTCTCCAGAGTGGCTGTTGGCAATTTACATCCCGCCCATCAGCGTAGCAAGGCTGCCATTTCTCCATGGCCTGTCCTGCATTTCTGGTTTTGACACTTTTTGCAGCATGGCCCTTTTGACCGATGGGAAGCGAGACTTCTTTGTAGCGCTGATTTGCCTTTCCAGGTTGCTTGGTTGGCCAAAAAGGGCGTATGTGATTTTTCCTGAATATATTCAGGAAAAAACGCATACGCCCTTTTTGGCCAAGGGCATCATTGTCGACGTTTTGCCACTTTTCATGTGCTTTAAAGGCGATTCGAATCTACCTCCTGAAACCTGTTTCCTGCAATTCTGCCTTGCTTTCAAATCCTCTTCGTTGCCTTCCCTCAATATATTTGTGGACGAGAGTTATCATTTATAACTCTGTGGGTTTGTGAATTGCAGTGCCCCTGAGCTCCATTTTTCAACTCGCTTTTTTGGGAGCTGGCCGCAAAAACGCGGGATTGCCTCAGGCCCTATTTTGGTTCCCCTCGGCATGCTGAGCCTGTAGTTAATTCTTCTTCCTGATGGGAAAATAGAGTGACCTGTGCCTGTCCCAACACCTATATCTAGTCTCTCATTGGTTGCCCCTCTTCCCGTTCATCCTCAGGACAAATTGCAACCTGTAGGGAACAGGAGCTTAAAGGTGCTGATTCTCCAAGTAGGGAGATTGCTAGTAAAGTAGCTGGAATGGCGAACCCAAGCACAAGGAGATGAGAAATGAGGTGCGTTTTAGAAACCTTTCAAAATCACACGGTGTACCATCTTCTGGGTTTCTCATGCATGTTTTCGATGTAGGAAGATGCCCTTGAACCTGCAGATTTGGGACCCATGGGATGGGTACCACGCAGTATTACTTTAAAGGGTCTGCGTTTGCTCACCCAACCTCACCAAACCTCTCAGCCCCAAGAGTGTCCACCCTTATGTCTCATCCAGCTGTGGGTCTAGATATGGTCAATCCAGGTTGCATCACAGCCCCTGAAGGAATTGTGTAAGAATTTCTCTCTCTTTCACTGTCTTTGTTTTACGGGTTTTTAAAAGTAATTTATTTTTATAATGGGGTTTAGCTGCTTTTCACGGCTGTGTTTATGTGGCCTTACACCCACTTGACTCACTTCCAGACAGATATCAATACATAGGTTTTAAGATTCTTACTAGTCACATATATTCTTGTGCGATGAATAGGGGGTGTTGAGTCCAGTTCACTGAGCAAGGAGTAGGTCTTGTCTATTACATATTGGGTGTATGGAACGGTATCTGAGCGAATTTGAAACCCTTGTTTTATGCATCACCCCACCTCACCTTTCCCGTTAAGCAGCCATAGTGTGTTTTCTAAACGTGTGACTCTGTTCTGTTTTGTAATTCAGTTCAAGTGTAGCGGTTTTTACATTCCCTCTATAAGTGATAGCTTATGATAAGTGTCTTTTTCTGTGTGACTTATTTCACTTAGAATCGTCGTACCTAAATCCACTCATCTTGCTTCTACTAGCCTTATGACTTTGATTTCATGTCTGAGTGATATTCCATTGTACATAAGGACCTCAACTTCTTTATCCATTTTTCTCTTTCCTGGGATATTTAAGGTGTCATGAAGTGGAGGTTCTTGTCAACAGAGCAGCCCTAAACTTTGGGGTGCCTGTGTCTTGCTGATTTTTAGTTTTCCCAATTTATACGCCCATGAGTGGACGTGCCCTATGCTCCCTAAGCTGTGTTTTTTCGATGTTTCACGACACACCGCACACTTCTCCAGAGTGGCTGTTGGCAATTTACATCCCGCCCATCAGCATAGCAAGGCTGCCATTTCTCCATGGCCTGTCCTGCATTTCTGGTTTTGACACTTTTTGCAGCATGGCCCTTTTGACCGATGGGAAGCGAGACTTCTTTGTAGCGCTGATTAGCCTTTCCAGGTTGCTTGGTTGGCCAAAAAGGGCGTATGCGTTTTTTCCTGAATATAATCAGGAAAAAATGCATACGCACTTTTTGGCCAAGGGCATCATTGTCGACGTTTTGCCGCTTTTCATGTGCTTTAAGGGCGATTCGAATCTACCTCCTGAAACCTGTTTCCTGCAATTCTGCCTTGCTTTCAAATCCTCTTCGTTGCCTTCCCTCAATATATTTGTGGACGAGAGTTATCATTATAACTCAGCAGGTTTGTGAATTGCAGTGCCCCTGAGCTCCATTTTTCAACTGTCTTTTTTGGGAGCTGGCCGCAAAAGCACTGGATTGCCTCAGGCACTATTCTGGTTCCCGGCGGCAGGATTAGCCTGTGGTTAATTCTTCTTCCTGATGGGAAAATACAGTGACCTGTGCCTGTCCCAACACCTAGATCTAGTCTCTCATTGGTTGCCCCTCTTCCCGTTCATCCTCAGGACAAATTGCAACCTGTAGGGAACAGGAGCTTAAAGGTGCTGATTCTCCAAGTAGGGAGATTGCTAGTAAAGTAGCTGGAAAGGCGAACCCGAGCACAAGGAGATGAGAAATGAGGTGCGTTTTAGAAACCTTTCCCGATCACACGGTGTACCATCTTCTGGGTTTCTCATGCATGTTTTCGATGTAGGAAGATGGCCTTGAACCTGGAGATTTGGGACCCATGGGATGGGTACCAGGCAGTATTACTTTAAAGGGTCTGCGTTTGCTCACCCAACCTCACCCAACCTCTCAGCCCCAAGAGTGTCCACCCTTATGTCTCATCCAGCTGTGGGTCTAGACATGGTCAATCCAGGTTGCAACACAGCCCCTGAACGAATTTTGTAAGAATTTCTCTCTCTTTCACTGTCTTTGTTTTACGGGTTTTTAAAAGTAATTTATTTTTATAATGGGGTTTAGCTGCTTTTCACGGCTGTGTTTATGCGGCTTTACACCCACTTGACTCACTTCCAGACAGATATCAATACATAGGTTTTAAGATTCTTACTACTCAGATATATTCTTGTGCGGTGAATAGGGGGTGTTGAGTCCAGTTCACTGAGCAAGGAGTAGGTCTTGTCTATTACATATTGGGTGTATGGAACGGTATCTGAGCGAATTTGAAACCCTTGTTTTATGCATCACCCCACCTCACCTTTCCCGTTAAGCAGCCATAGTGTGTTTTCTAAACGTGTGACTCTGTTCTCTTTTGTAATTCAGTTCAAGTGTAGCGGTTTTTTCCATTCCCTCTATAAATGATAGCTTATGATAAGTGTCTTTTTCTGTGTGACTTATTTCACTTAGAATCGTCGTACCTAAATCCACTCATCTTGCTTCTACTAGCCTTATGACATTGATTTCATGTCTGAGTGATATTCCATTGTAGATAAGGACCACAACTTCTTTATCCATTTTGCTCTTTCCTGGGATATTTAAGGTGTCAAGAAGTGGAGGTTCTTGTCAACAGAGCAGCCCTAAACTTTGGGGTGCCTGTGTCTTGCTGATTTTTAGTTTTCCCAATTTATACGCCCATGAGTGGACGTGCCCTATGCTCCCTACGCTGTGTTTTTTCGATGTTTCACGACACACCGTACACTTCTCCAGAGTGGCTGTTGGCAATTTACATCCCGCCCATCAGCGTAGCAAGGCTGCCATTTCTCCATGGCCTGTCCTGCATTTCTGGTTTTGACACTTTTTGCAGCATGGCCCTTTTGACCGATGGGAAGCGAGACTTCTTTGTAGCGCTGATTTGCCTTTCCAGGTTGCTTGGTTGGCCAAAAAGGGCGTATGTGATTTTTCCTGAATATATTCAGGAAAAAACGCATACGCCCTTTTTGGCCAAGGGCATCATTGTCGACGTTTTGCCACTTTTCATGTGCTTTAAAGGCGATTCGAATCTACCTCCTGAAACCTGTTTCCTGCAATTCTGCCTTGCTTTCAAATCCTCTTCGTTGCCTTCCCTCAATATATTTGTGGACGAGAGTTATCATTTATAACTCTGTGGGTTTGTGAATTGCAGTGCCCCTGAGCTCCATTTTTCAACTCGCTTTTTTGGGAGCTGGCCGCAAAAACGCGGGATTGCCTCAGGCCCTATTTTGGTTCCCCTCGGCATGCTGAGCCTGTAGTTAATTCTTCTTCCTGATGGGAAAATAGAGTGACCTGTGCCTGTCCCAACACCTATATCTAGTCTCTCATTGGTTGCCCCTCTTCCCGTTCATCCTCAGGACAAATTGCAACCTGTAGGGAACAGGAGCTTAAAGGTGCTGATTCTCCAAGTAGGGAGATTGCTAGTAAAGTAGCTGGAATGGCGAACCCAAGCACAAGGAGATGAGAAATGAGGTGCGTTTTAGAAACCTTTCAAAATCACACGGTGTACCATCTTCTGGGTTTCTCATGCATGTTTTCGATGTAGGAAGATGCCCTTGAACCTGCAGATTTGGGACCCATGGGATGGGTACCACGCAGTATTACTTTAAAGGGTCTGCGTTTGCTCACCCAACCTCACCAAACCTCTCAGCCCCAAGAGTGTCCACCCTTATGTCTCATCCAGCTGTGGGTCTAGATATGGTCAATCCAGGTTGCATCACAGCCCCTGAAGGAATTGTGTAAGAATTTCTCTCTCTTTCACTGTCTTTGTTTTACGGGTTTTTAAAAGTAATTTATTTTTATAATGGGGTTTAGCTGCTTTTCACGGCTGTGTTTATGTGGCCTTACACCCACTTGACTCACTTCCAGACAGATATCAATACATAGGTTTTAAGATTCTTACTAGTCACATATATTCTTGTGCGATGAATAGGGGGTGTTGAGTCCAGTTCACTGAGCAAGGAGTAGGTCTTGTCTATTACATATTGGGTGTATGGAACGGTATCTGAGCGAATTTGAAACCCTTGTTTTATGCATCACCCCACCTCACCTTTCCCGTTAAGCAGCCATAGTGTGTTTTCTAAACGTGTGACTCTGTTCTGTTTTGTAATTCAGTTCAAGTGTAGCGGTTTTTACATTCCCTCTATAAGTGATAGCTTATGATAAGTGTCTTTTTCTGTGTGACTTATTTCACTTAGAATCGTCGTACCTAAATCCACTCATCTTGCTTCTACTAGCCTTATGACTTTGATTTCATGTCTGAGTGATATTCCATTGTACATAAGGACCTCAACTTCTTTATCCATTTTTCTCTTTCCTGGGATATTTAAGGTGTCATGAAGTGGAGGTTCTTGTCAACAGAGCAGCCCTAAACTTTGGGGTGCCTGTGTCTTGCTGATTTTTAGTTTTCCCAATTTATACGCCCATGAGTGGACGTGCCCTATGCTCCCTAAGCTGTGTTTTTTCGATGTTTCACGACACACCGCACACTTCTCCAGAGTGGCTGTTGGCAATTTACATCCCGCCCATCAGCATAGCAAGGCTGCCATTTCTCCATGGCCTGTCCTGCATTTCTGGTTTTGACACTTTTTGCAGCATGGCCCTTTTGACCGATGGGAAGCGAGACTTCTTTGTAGCGCTGATTAGCCTTTCCAGGTTGCTTGGTTGGCCAAAAAGGGCGTATGCGTTTTTTCCTGAATATAATCAGGAAAAAATGCATACGCACTTTTTGGCCAAGGGCATCATTGTCGACGTTTTGCCGCTTTTCATGTGCTTTAAGGGCGATTCGAATCTACCTCCTGAAACCTGTTTCCTGCAATTCTGCCTTGCTTTCAAATCCTCTTCGTTGCCTTCCCTCAATATATTTGTGGACGAGAGTTATCATTATAACTCAGCGGGTTTGTGAATTGCAGTGCCCCTGAGCTCCATTTTTCAACTGTCTTTTTTGGGAGCTGGCCGCAAAAGCACTGGATTGCCTCAGGCACTATTCTGGTTCCCGGCGGCAGGATTAGCCTGTGGTTAATTCTTCTTCCTGATGGGAAAATACAGTGACCTGTGCCTGTCCCAACACCTAGATCTAGTCTCTCATTGGTTGCCCCTCTTCCCGTTCATCCTCAGGACAAATTGCAACCTGTAGGGAACAGGAGCTTAAAGGTGCTGATTCTCCAAGTAGGGAGATTGCTAGTAAAGTAGCTGGAAAGGCGAACCCGAGCACAAGGAGATGAGAAATGAGGTGCGTTTTAGAAACCTTTCCCGATCACACGGTGTACCATCTTCTGGGTTTCTCATGCATGTTTTCGATGTAGGAAGATGGCCTTGAACCTGGAGATTTGGGACCCATGGGATGGGTACCAGGCAGTATTACTTTAAAGGGTCTGCGTTTGCTCACCCAACCTCACCCAACCTCTCAGCCCCAAGAGTGTCCACCCTTATGTCTCATCCAGCTGTGGGTCTAGACATGGTCAATCCAGGTTGCAACACAGCCCCTGAACGAATTTTGTAAGAATTTCTCTCTCTTTCACTGTCTTTGTTTTACGGGTTTTTAAAAGTAATTTATTTTTATAATGGGGTTTAGCTGCTTTTCACGGCTGTGTTTATGCGGCTTTACACCCACTTGACTCACTTCCAGACAGATATCAATACATAGGTTTTAAGATTCTTACTACTCAGATATATTCTTGTGCGGTGAATAGGGGGTGTTGAGTCCAGTTCACTGAGCAAGGAGTAGGTCTTGTCTATTACATATTGGGTGTATGGAACGGTATCTGAGCGAATTTGAAACCCTTGTTTTATGCATCACCCCACCTCACCTTTCCCGTTAAGCAGCCATAGTGTGTTTTCTAAACGTGTGACTCTGTTCTCTTTTGTAATTCAGTTCAAGTGTAGAGGTTTTTTCCATTCCCTCTATAAATGATAGCTTATGATAAGTGTCTTTTTCTGTGTGACTTATTTCACTTAGAATCGTCGTACCTAAATCCACTCATCTTGCTTCTACTAGCCTTATGACATTGATTTCATGTCTGAGTGATATTCCATTGTAGATAAGGACCACAACTTCTTTATCCATTTTGCTCTTTCCTGGGATATTTAAGGTGTCAAGAAGTGGAGGTTCTTGTCAACAGAGCAGCCCTAAACTTTGGGGTGCCTGTGTCTTGCTGATTTTTAGTTTTCCCAATTTATACGCCCATGAGTGGACGTGCCCTATGCTCCCTACGCTGTGTTTTTTCGATGTTTCACGACACACCGTACACTTCTCCAGAGTGGCTGTTGGCAATTTACATCCCGCCCATCAGCGTAGCAAGGCTGCCATTTCTCCATGGCCTGTCCTGCATTTCTGGTTTTGACACTTTTTGCAGCATGGCCCTTTTGACCGATGGGAAGCGAGACTTCTTTGTAGCGCTGATTTGCCTTTCCAGGTTGCTTGGTTGGCCAAAAAGGGCGTATGTGATTTTTCCTGAATATATTCAGGAAAAAACGCATACGCCCTTTTTGGCCAAGGGCATCATTGTCGACGTTTTGCCACTTTTCATGTGCTTTAAAGGCGATTCGAATCTACCTCCTGAAACCTGTTTCCTGCAATTCTGCCTTGCTTTCAAATCCTCTTCGTTGCCTTCCCTCAATATATTTGTGGACGAGAGTTATCATTTATAACTCTGTGGGTTTGTGAATTGCAGTGCCCCTGAGCTCCATTTTTCAACTCGCTTTTTTGGGAGCTGGCCGCAAAAACGCGGGATTGCCTCAGGCCCTATTTTGGTTCCCCTCGGCATGCTGAGCCTGTAGTTAATTCTTCTTCCTGATGGGAAAATAGAGTGACCTGTGCCTGTCCCAACACCTATATCTAGTCTCTCATTGGTTGCCCCTCTTCCCTTTCATCCTCAGGACAAATTGCAACCTGTAGGGAACAGGAGCTTAAAGGTGCTGATTCTCCAAGTAGGGAGATTGCTAGTAAAGTAGCTGGAATGGCGAACCCAAGCACAAGGAGATGAGAAATGAGGTGCGTTTTAGAAACCTTTCAAAATCACACGGTGTACCATCTTCTGGGTTTCTCATGCATGTTTTCGATGTAGGAAGATGCCCTTGAACCTGCAGATTTGGGACCCATGGGATGGGTACCACGCAGTATTACTTTAAAGGGTCTGCGTTTGCTCACCCAACCTCACCAAACCTCTCAGCCCCAAGAGTGTCCACCCTTATGTCTCATCCAGCTGTGGGTCTAGATATGGTCAATCCAGGTTGCATCACAGCCCCTGAAGGAATTGTGTAAGAATTTCTCTCTCTTTCACTGTCTTTGTTTTACGGGTTTTTAAAAGTAATTTATTTTTATAATGGGGTTTAGCTGCTTTTCACGGCTGTGTTTATGTGGCCTTACACCCACTTGACTCACTTCCAGACAGATATCAATACATAGGTTTTAAGATTCTTACTAGTCACATATATTCTTGTGCGATGAATAGGGGGTGTTGAGTCCAGTTCACTGAGCAAGGAGTAGGTCTTGTCTATTACATATTGGGTGTATGGAACGGTATCTGAGCGAATTTGAAACCCTTGTTTTATGCATCACCCCACCTCACCTTTCCCGTTAAGCAGCCATAGTGTGTTTTCTAAACGTGTGACTCTGTTCTGTTTTGTAATTCAGTTCAAGTGTAGCGGATTTTACATTCCCTCTATAAGTGATAGCTTATGATAAGTGTCTTTTTCTGTGTGACTTATTTCACTTAGAATCGTCGTACCTAAATCCACTCATCTTGCTTCTACTAGCCTTATGACTTTGATTTCATGTCTGAGTGATATTCCATTGTACATAAGGACCTCAACTTCTTTATCCATTTTTCTCTTTCCTGGGATATTTAAGGTGTCATGAAGTGGAGGTTCTTGTCAACAGAGCAGCCCTAAACTTTGGGGTGCCTGTGTCTTGCTGATTTTTAGTTTTCCCAATTTATACGCCCATGAGTGGACGTGCCCTATGCTCCCTAAGCTGTGTTTTTTCGATGTTTCACGACACACCGCACACTTCTCCAGAGTGGCTGTTGGCAATTTACATCCCGCCCATCAGCATAGCAAGGCTGCCATTTCTCCATGGCCTGTCCTGCATTTCTGGTTTTGACACTTTTTGCAGCATGGCCCTTTTGACCGATGGGAAGCGAGACTTCTTTGTAGCGCTGATTAGCCTTTCCAGGTTGCTTGGTTGGCCAAAAAGGGCGTATGCGTTTTTTCCTGAATATAATCAGGAAAAAATGCATACGCACTTTTTGGCCAAGGGCATCATTGTCGACGTTTTGCCGCTTTTCATGTGCTTTAAGGGCGATTCGAATCTACCTCCTGAAACCTGTTTCCTGCAATTCTGCCTTGCTTTCAAATCCTCTTCGTTGCCTTCCCTCAATATATTTGTGGACGAGAGTTATCATTATAACTCAGCGGGTTTGTGAATTGCAGTGCCCCTGAGCTCCATTTTTCAACTGTCTTTTTTGGGAGCTGGCCGCAAAAGCACTGGATTGCCTCAGGCACTATTCTGGTTCCCGGCGGCAGGATTAGCCTGTGGTTAATTCTTCTTCCTGATGGGAAAATACAGTGACCTGTGCCTGTCCCAACACCTAGATCTAGTCTCTCATTGGTTGCCCCTCTTCCCGTTCATCCTCAGGACAAATTGCAACCTGTAGGGAACAGGAGCTTAAAGGTCCTGATTCTCCAAGTAGGGAGATTGCTAGTAAAGTAGCTGGAATGGCGAACCCAAGCACAAGGAGATGAGAAATGAGGTGCGTTTTAGAAACCTTTCCCGATCACACGGTGTACCATCTTCTGGGTTTCTCATGCATGTTTTCGATGTAGGAAGATGGCCTTGATCCTGGAGATTTGGGACCCATGGGATGGGTACCAGGCAGTATTACTTTAAAGGGTCTGCGTTTGCTCACCCAACCTCACCCAACCTCTCAGCCCCAAGAGTGTCCACCCTTATGTCTCATCCAGCTGTGGGTCTAGACATGGTCAATCCAGGTTGCAACACAGCCCCTGAACGAATTTTGTAAGAATTTCTCTCTCTTTCACTGTCTTTGTTTTACGGGTTTTTAAAAGTAATTTATTTTTATAATGGGGTTTAGCTGCTTTTCACGGCTGTGTTTATGCGGCTTTACACCCACTTGACTCACTTCCAGACAGATATCAATACATAGGTTTTAAGATTCTTACTACTCAGATATATTCTTGTGCGGTGAATAGGGGGTGTTGAGTCCAGTTCACTGAGCAAGGAGTAGGTCTTGTCTATTACATATTGGGTGTATGGAACGGTATCTGAGCGAATTTGAAACCCTTGTTTTATGCATCACCCCACCTCACCTTTCCCGTTAAGCAGCCATAGTGTGTTTTCTAAACGTGTGACTCTGTTCTCTTTTGTAATTCAGTTCAAGTGTAGCGGTTTTTTCCATTCCCTCTATAAATGATAGCTTATGATAAGTGTCTTTTTCTGTGTGACTTATTTCACTTAGAATCGTCGTACCTAAATCCACTCATCTTGCTTCTACTAGCCTTATGACATTGATTTCATGTCTGAGTGATATTCCATTGTAGATAAGGACCACAACTTCTTTATCCATTTTGCTCTTTCCTGGGATATTTAAGGTGTCAAGAAGTGGAGGTTCTTGTCAACAGAGCAGCCCTAAACTTTGGGGTGCCTGTGTCTTGCTGATTTTTAGTTTTCCCAATTTATACGCCCATGAGTGGACGTGCCCTATGCTCCCTACGCTGTGTTTTTTCGATGTTTCACGACACACCGTACACTTCTCCAGAGTGGCTGTTGGCAATTTACATCCCGCGCATCAGCGTAGCAAGGCTGCCATTTCTCCATGGCCTGTCCTGCATTTCTGGTTTTGACACTTTTTGCAGCATGGCCCTTTTGACCGATGGGAAGCGAGACTTCTTTGTAGCGCTGATTTGCCTTTCCAGGTTGCTTGGTTGGCCAAACAGGGCGTATGTGATTTTTCCTGAATATATTCAGGAAAAAACGCATACGCCCTTTTTGGCCAAGGGCATCATTGTCGACGTTTTGCCACTTTTCATGTGCTTTAAAGGCGATTCGAATCTACCTCCTGAAACCTGTTTCCTGCAATTCTGCCTTGCTTTCAAATCCTCTTCGTTGCCTTCCCTCAATATATTTGTGGACGAGAGTTATCATTTATAACTCTGTGGGTTTGTGAATTGCAGTGCCCCTGAGCTCCATTTTTCAACTCGCTTTTTTGGGAGCTGGCCGCAAAAACGCGGGATTGCCTCAGGCCCTATTTTGGTTCCCCTCGGCATGCTGAGCCTGTAGTTAATTCTTCTTCCTGATGGGAAAATAGAGTGACCTGTGCCTGTCCCAACACCTATATCTAGTCTCTCATTGGTTGCCCCTCTTCCCGTTCATCCTCAGGAGAAATTGCAACCTGTAGGGAACAGGAGCTTAAAGGTGCTGATTCTCCAAGTAGGGAGATTGCTAGTAAAGTAGCTGGAATGGCGAACCCAAGCACAAGGAGATGAGAAATGAGGTGCGTTTTAGAAACCTTTCAAAATCACACGGTGTACCATCTTCTGGGTTTCTCATGCATGTTTTCGATGTAGGAAGATGCCCTTGAACCTGCAGATTTGGGACCCATGGGATGGGTACCACGCAGTATTACTTTAAAGGGTCTGCGTTTGCTCACCCAACCTCACCAAACCTCTCAGCCCCAAGAGTGTCCACCCTTATGTCTCATCCAGCTGTGGGTCTAGATATGGTCAATCCAGGTTGCATCACAGCCCCTGAAGGAATTGTGTAAGAATTTCTCTCTCTTTCACTGTCTTTGTTTTACGGGTTTTTAAAAGTAATTTATTTTTATAATGGGGTTTAGCTGCTTTTCACGGCTGTGTTTATGTGGCCTTACACCCACTTGACTCACTTCCAGACAGATATCAATACATAGGTTTTAAGATTCTTACTAGTCACATATATTCTTGTGCGATGAATAGGGGGTGTTGAGTCCAGTTCACTGAGCAAGGAGTAGGTCTTGTCTATTACATATTGGGTGTATGGAACGGTATCTGAGCGAATTTGAAACCCTTGTTTTATGCATCACCCCACCTCACCTTTCCCGTTAAGCAGCCATAGTGTGTTTTCTAAACGTGTGACTCTGTTCTGTTTTGTAATTCAGTTCAAGTGTAGCGGTTTTTACATTCCCTCTATAAGTGATAGCTTATGATAAGTGTCTTTTTCTGTGTGACTTATTTCACTTAGAATCGTCGTACCTAAATCCACTCATCTTGCTTCTACTAGCCATATGACTTTGATTTCATGTCTGAGTGATATTCCATTGTACATAAGGACCTCAACTTCTTTATCCATTTTTCTCTATCCTGGGATATTTAAGGTGGAATGAAGAGGATGTTCTTTTCAACAGAGCAGCTCTAAACTTTGGGGTGCCTGTGTCTTGCTGATTTTTAGTTTTCCCAATTTATACGCCCATGAGTGGACGTGCCCTATGCTCCCTACGCTGTGTTTTTTCGATGTTTCACGACACACCGTACACTTCTCCAGAGTGGCTGTTGGCAATTTACATCCCGCCCATCAGCGTAGCAAGGCTGCCATTTCTCCATGGCCTGTCCTGCATTTCTGGTTTTGACACTTTTTGCAGCATGGCCCTTTTGACCGATGGGAAGCGAGACTTCTTTGTAGCGCTGATTAGCCTTTCCAGGTTGCTTGGTTGGCCAAAAAGGGCGTATGCGTTTTTTCCTGAATATAATCAGGAAAAAATGCATATGCACTTTTTGGCCAAGGGCATCATTGTCGACGTTTTGCCGCTTTTCATGTGCTTTAAGGGCGATTCGAATCTACCTCCTGAAATCTGTTTCCTGCAATTCTGCCTTGCTTTCAAATCCTCTTCGTTGCCTTCCCTCAATATATTTGTGGACGAGAGTTATCATTTATAACTCAGCGGGTTTGTGAATTGCAGTGCCCCTGAGCTCCATTTTTCAACTGTCTTTTTTGGGAGCTGGCCGCAAAAGCACTGGATTGCCTCAGGCACTATTCTGGTTCCCGGCGGCAGGATTAGCCTGTGGTTAATTCTTCTTCCTGATGGGAAAATACAGTGACCTGTGCCTGTCCCAACACCTAGATCTAGTCTCTCATTGGTTGCCCCTCTTCCCGTTCATCCTCAGGACAAATTGCAACCTGTAGGGAACAGGAGCTTAAAGGTGCTGATTCTCCAAGTAGGGAGATTGCTAGTAAAGTAGCTGGAAAGGCGAACCCGAGCACAAGGAGATGAGACATGAGGTGCGATTTAGAAACCTTTCAAAATCACACGGTGTACCATCTTCTGGGTTTCTCATGCATGTTTTCGATGTAGGAAGATGGCCTTGAACCTGGAGATTTGGGACCCATGGGATGGGTACCAGGCAGTATTACTTTAAAGGGTCTGCGTTTGCTCACCCAACCTCACCCAACCTCTCAGCCCCAAGAGTGTCCACCCTTATGTCTCATCCAGCTGTGGGTCTAGACATGGTCAATCCAGGTTGCAACACAGCCCCTGAACGAATTTTGTAAGAATTTCTCTCTCTTTCACTGTCTTTGTTTTACGGGTTTTTAAAAGTAATTTATTTTTATAATGGGGTTTAGCTGCTTTTCACGGCTGTGTTTATGCGGCTTTACACCCACTTGACTCACTTCCAGACAGATATCAATACATAGGTTTTAAGATTCTTACTACTCAGATATATTCTTGTGCGGTGAATAGGGGGTGTTGAGTCCAGTTCACTGAGCAAGGAGTAGGTCTTGTCTATTACATATTGGGTGTATGGAACGGTATCTGAGCGAATTTGAAACCCTTGTTTTATGCATCACCCCACCTCACCTTTCCCGTTAAGCAGCCATAGTGTGTTTTCTAAACGTGTGACTCTGTTCTCTTTTGTAATTCAGTTCAAGTGTAGCGGTTTTTTCCATTCCCTCTATAAATGATAGCTTATGATAAGTGTCTTTTTCTGTGTGACTTATTTCACTTAGAATCGTCGTACCTAAATCCACTCATCTTGCTTCTACTAGCCTTATGACATTGATTTCATGTCTGAGTGATATTCCATTGTAGATAAGGACCACAACTTCTTTATCCATTTTGCTCTTTCCTGGGATATTTAAGGTGTCAAGAAGTGGAGGTTCTTGTCAACAGAGCAGCCCTAAACTTTGGGGTGCCTGTGTCTTGCTGATTTTTAGTTTTCCCAATTTATACGCCCATGAGTGGACGTGCCCTATGCTCCCTACGCTGTGTTTTTTCGATGTTTCACGACACACCGTACACTTCTCCAGAGTGGCTGTTGGCAATTTACATCCCGCCCATCAGCGTAGCAAGGCTGCCATTTCTCCATGGCCTGTCCTGCATTTCTGGTTTTGACACTTTTTGCAGCATGGCCCTTTTGACCGATGGGAAGCGAGACTTCTTTGTAGCGCTGATTTGCCTTTCCAGGTTGCTTGGTTGGCCAAAAAGGGCGTATGTGATTTTTCCTGAATATATTCAGGAAAAAACGCATACGCCCTTTTTGGCCAAGGGCATCATTGTCGACGTTTTGCCACTTTTCATGTGCTTTAAAGGCGATTCGAATCTACCTCCTGAAACCTGTTTCCTGCAATTCTGCCTTGCTTTCAAATCCTCTTCGTTGCCTTCCCTCAATATATTTGTGGACGAGAGTTATCATTTATAACTCTGTGGGTTTGTGAATTGCAGTGCCCCTGAGCTCCATTTTTCAACTCGCTTTTTTGGGAGCTGGCCGCAAAAACGCGGGATTGCCTCAGGCCCTATTTTGGTTCCCCTCGGCATGCTGAGCCTGTAGTTAATTCTTCTTCCTGATGGGAAAATAGAGTGACCTGTGCCTGTCCCAACACCTATATCTAGTCTCTCATTGGTTGCCCCTCTTCCCGTTCATCCTCAGGACAAATTGCAACCTGTAGGGAACAGGAGCTTAAAGGTGCTGATTCTCCAAGTAGGGAGATTGCTAGTAAAGTAGCTGGAATGGCGAACCCAAGCACAAGGAGATGAGAAATGAGGTGCGTTTTAGAAACCTTTCAAAATCACACGGTGTACCATCTTCTGGGTTTCTCATGCATGTTTTCGATGTAGGAAGATGCCCTTGAACCTGCAGATTTGGGACCCATGGGATGGGTACCACGCAGTATTACTTTAAAGGGTCTGCGTTTGCTCACCCAACCTCACCAAACCTCTCAGCCCCAAGAGTGTCCACCCTTATGTCTCATCCAGCTGTGGGTCTAGATATGGTCAATCCAGGTTGCATCACAGCCCCTGAAGGAATTGTGTAAGAATTTCTCTCTCTTTCACTGTCTTTGTTTTACGGGTTTTTAAAAGTAATTTATTTTTATAATGGGGTTTAGCTGCTTTTCACGGCTGTGTTTATGTGGCCTTACACCCACTTGACTCACTTCCAGACAGATATCAATACATAGGTTTTAAGATTCTTACTAGTCACATATATTCTTGTGCGATGAATAGGGGGTGTTGAGTCCAGTTCACTGAGCAAGGAGTAGGTCTTGTCTATTACATATTGGGTGTATGGAACGGTATCTGAGCGAATTTGAAACCCTTGTTTTATGCATCACCCCACCTCACCTTTCCCGTTAAGCAGCCATAGTGTGTTTTCTAAACGTGTGACTCTGTTCTGTTTTGTAATTCAGTTCAAGTGTAGCGGTTTTTACATTCCCTCTATAAGTGATAGCTTATGATAAGTGTCTTTTTCTGTGTGACTTATTTCACTTAGAATCGTCGTACCTAAATCCACTCATCTTGCTTCTACTAGCCTTATGACTTTGATTTCATGTCTGAGTGATATTCCATTGTACATAAGGACCTCAACTTCTTTATCCATTTTTCTCTTTCCTGGGATATTTAAGGTGTCATGAAGTGGAGGTTCTTGTCAACAGAGCAGCCCTAAACTTTGGGGTGCCTGTGTCTTGCTGATTTTTAGTTTTCCCAATTTATACGCCCATGAGTGGACGTGCCCTATGCTCCCTAAGCTGTGTTTTTTCGATGTTTCACGACACACCGCACACTTCTCCAGAGTGGCTGTTGGCAATTTACATCCCGCCCATCAGCATAGCAAGGCTGCCATTTCTCCATGGCCTGTCCTGCATTTCTGGTTTTGACACTTTTTGCAGCATGGCCCTTTTGACCGATGGGAAGCGAGACTTCTTTGTAGCGCTGATTAGCCTTTCCAGGTTGCTTGGTTGGCCAAAAAGGGCGTATGCGTTTTTTCCTGAATATAATCAGGAAAAAATGCATACGCACTTTTTGGCCAAGGGCATCATTGTCGACGTTTTGCCGCTTTTCATGTGCTTTAAGGGCGATTCGAATCTACCTCCTGAAACCTGTTTCCTGCAATTCTGCCTTGCTTTCAAATCCTCTTCGTTGCCTTCCCTCAATATATTTGTGGACGAGAGTTATCATTATAACTCAGCGGGTTTGTGAATTGCAGTGCCCCTGAGCTCCATTTTTCAACTGTCTTTTTTGGGAGCTGGCCGCAAAAGCACTGGATTGCCTCAGGCACTATTCTGGTTCCCGGCGGCAGGATTAGCCTGTGGTTAATTCTTCTTCCTGATGGGAAAATACAGTGACCTGTGCCTGTCCCAACACCTAGATCTAGTCTCTCATTGGTTGCCCCTCTTCCCGTTCATCCTCAGGACAAATTGCAACCTGTAGGGAACAGGAGCTTAAAGGTCCTGATTCTCCAAGTAGGGAGATTGCTAGTAAAGTAGCTGGAATGGCGAACCCGAGCACAAGGAGATGAGAAATGAGGTGCGTTTTAGAAACCTTTCCCGATCACACGGTGTACCATCTTCTGGGTTTCTCATGCATGTTTTCGATGTAGGAAGATGGCCTTGATCCTGGAGATTTGGGACCCATGGGATGGGTACCAGGCAGTATTACTTTAAAGGGTCTGCGTTTGCTCACCCAACCTCACCCAACCTCTCAGCCCCAAGAGTGTCCACCCTTATGTCTCATCCAGCTGTGGGTCTAGACATGGTCAATCCAGGTTGCAACACAGCCCCTGAACGAATTTTGTAAGAATTTCTCTCTCTTTCACTGTCTTTGTTTTACGGGTTTTTAAAAGTAATTTATTTTTATAATGGGGTTTAGCTGCTTTTCACGGCTGTGTTTATGCGGCTTTACACCCACTTGACTCACTTCCAGACAGATATCAATACATAGGTTTTAAGATTCTTACTACTCAGATATATTCTTGTGCGGTGAATAGGGGGTGTTGAGTCCAGTTCACTGAGCAAGGAGTAGGTCTTGTCTATTACATATTGGGTGTATGGAACGGTATCTGAGCGAATTTGAAACCCTTGTTTTATGCATCACCCCACCTCACCTTTCCCGTTAAGCAGCCATAGTGTGTTTTCTAAACGTGTGACTCTGTTCTCTTTTGTAATTCAGTTCAAGTGTAGCGGTTTTTTCCATTCCCTCTATAAATGATAGCTTATGATAAGTGTCTTTTTCTGTGTGACTTATTTCACTTAGAATCGTCGTACCTAAATCCACTCATCTTGCTTCTACTAGCCTTATGACATTGATTTCATGTCTGAGTGATATTCCATTGTAGATAAGGACCACAACTTCTTTATCCATTTTGCTCTTTCCTGGGATATTTAAGGTGTCAAGAAGTGGAGGTTCTTGTCAACAGAGCAGCCCTAAACTTTGGGGTGCCTGTGTCTTGCTGATTTTTAGTTTTCCCAATTTATACGCCCATGAGTGGACGTGCCCTATGCTCCCTACGCTGTGTTTTTTCGATGTTTCACGACACACCGTACACTTCTCCAGAGTGGCTGTTGGCAATTTACATCCCGCGCATCAGCGTAGCAAGGCTGCCATTTCTCCATGGCCTGTCCTGCATTTCTGGTTTTGACACTTTTTGCAGCATGGCCCTTTTGACCGATGGGAAGCGAGACTTCTTTGTAGCGCTGATTTGCCTTTCCAGGTTGCTTGGTTGGCCAAACAGGGCGTATGTGATTTTTCCTGAATATATTCAGGAAAAAACGCATACGCCCTTTTTGGCCAAGGGCATCATTGTCGACGTTTTGCCACTTTTCATGTGCTTTAAAGGCGATTCGAATCTACCTCCTGAAACCTGTTTCCTGCAATTCTGCCTTGCTTTCAAATCCTCTTCGTTGCCTTCCCTCAATATATTTGTGGACGAGAGTTATCATTTATAACTCTGTGGGTTTGTGAATTGCAGTGCCCCTGAGCTCCATTTTTCAACTCGCTTTTTTGGGAGCTGGCCGCAAAAACGCGGGATTGCCTCAGGCCCTATTTTGGTTCCCCTCGGCATGCTGAGCCTGTAGTTAATTCTTCTTCCTGATGGGAAAATACAGTGACCTGTGCCTGTCCCAACACCTATATCTAGTCTCTCATTGGTTGCCCCTCTTCCCGTTCATCCTCAGGAGAAATTGCAACCTGTAGGGAACAGGAGCTTAAAGGTGCTGATTCTCCAAGTAGGGAGATTGCTAGTAAAGTAGCTGGAATGGCGAACCCAAGCACAAGGAGATGAGAAATGAGGTGCGTTTTAGAAACCTTTCAAAATCACACGGTGTACCATCTTCTGGGTTTCTCATGCATGTTTTCGATGTAGGAAGATGCCCTTGAACCTGCAGATTTGGGACCCATGGGATGGGTACCACGCAGTATTACTTTAAAGGGTCTGCGTTTGCTCACCCAACCTCACCAAACCTCTCAGCCCCAAGAGTGTCCACCCTTATGTCTCATCCAGCTGTGGGTCTAGATATGGTCAATCCAGGTTGCATCACAGCCCCTGAAGGAATTGTGTAAGAATTTCTCTCTCTTTCACTGTCTTTGTTTTACGGGTTTTTAAAAGTAATTTATTTTTATAATGGGGTTTAGCTGCTTTTCACGGCTGTGTTTATGTGGCCTTACACCCACTTGACTCACTTCCAGACAGATATCAATACATAGGTTTTAAGATTCTTACTAGTCACATATATTCTTGTGCGATGAATAGGGGGTGTTGAGTCCAGTTCACTGAGCAAGGAGTAGGTCTTGTCTATTACATATTGGGTGTATGGAACGGTATCTGAGCGAATTTGAAACCCTTGTTTTATGCATCACCCCACCTCACCTTTCCCGTTAAGCAGCCATAGTGTGTTTTCTAAACGTGTGACTCTGTTCTGTTTTGTAATTCAGTTCAAGTGTAGCGGTTTTTACATTCCCTCTATAAGTGATAGCTTATGATAAGTGTCTTTTTCTGTGTGACTTATTTCACTTAGAATCGTCGTACCTAAATCCACTCATCTTGCTTCTACTAGCCATATGACTTTGATTTCATGTCTGAGTGATATTCCATTGTACATAAGGACCTCAACTTCTTTATCCATTTTTCTCTATCCTGGGATATTTAAGGTGGAATGAAGAGGATGTTCTTTTCAACAGAGCAGCTCTAAACTTTGGGGTGCCTGTGTCTTGCTGATTTTTAGTTTTCCCAATTTATACGCCCATGAGTGGACGTGCCCTATGCTCCCTACGCTGTGTTTTTTCGATGTTTCACGACACACCGTACACTTCTCCAGAGTGGCTGTTGGCAATTTACATCCCGCCCATCAGCGTAGCAAGGCTGCCATTTCTCCATGGCCTGTCCTGCATTTCTGGTTTTGACACTTTTTGCAGCATGGCCCTTTTGACCGATGGGAAGCGAGACTTCTTTGTAGCGCTGATTAGCCTTTCCAGGTTGCTTGGTTGGCCAAAAAGGGCGTATGCGTTTTTTCCTGAATATAATCAGGAAAAAATGCATATGCACTTTTTGGCCAAGGGCATCATTGTCGACGTTTTGCCGCTTTTCATGTGCTTTAAGGGCGATTCGAATCTACCTCCTGAAATCTGTTTCCTGCAATTCTGCCTTGCTTTCAAATCCTCTTCGTTGCCTTCCCTCAATATATTTGTGGACGAGAGTTATCATTTATAACTCAGCGGGTTTGTGAATTGCAGTGCCCCTGAGCTCCATTTTTCAACTGTCTTTTTTGGGAGCTGGCCGCAAAAGCACTGGATTGCCTCAGGCACTATTCTGGTTCCCGGCGGCAGGATTAGCCTGTGGTTAATTCTTCTTCCTGATGGGAAAATACAGTGACCTGTGCCTGTCCCAACACCTAGATCTAGTCTCTCATTGGTTGCCCCTCTTCCCGTTCATCCTCAGGACAAATTGCAACCTGTAGGGAACAGGAGCTTAAAGGTGCTGATTCTCCAAGTAGGGAGATTGCTAGTAAAGTAGCTGGAAAGGCGAACCCGAGCACAAGGAGATGAGACATGAGGTGCGATTTAGAAACCTTTCAAAATCACACGGTGTACCATCTTCTGGGTTTCTCATGCATGTTTTCGATGTAGGAAGATGCCCTTGAACCTGGAGATTTGGGACCCATGGGATGGGTACCACGCAGTATTACTTTAAAGGGTCTGCGTTTGCTCACCCAACCTCACCCAAACTCTCAGCCCCAAGAGTGTCCACCCTTATGTCTCATCCAGCTGTGGGTCTAGACATGGTCAATCCAGGTTGCAACACAGCCCCTGAATGAATTTTGTAAGAATTTCTCTCTCTTTCACTGTCTTTGTTTTACGGGTTTTTAAAAGTAATTTATTTTTATAATGGGGTTTAGCTGCTTTTCACGGCTGTGTTTATGCGGCTTTACACCCACTTGACTCACTTCCAGACAGATATCAATACATAGGTTTTAAGATTCTTACTACTCAGACATATTCTTGTGCGGTGAATAGGGGGTGTTGAGTCCAGTTCACTGAGCAAGGAGTAGGTCTTGTCTATTACATATTGGGTGTATGGAACGGTATCTGAGCGAATTTGAAACCCTTGATTTATGCATCACCCCACCTCACCTTTCCCGTTAAGCAGCCATAGTGTGTTTTCTAAACGTGTGACTCTGTTCTCTTTTGTAATTCAGTTCAAGTGTAGCGGTTTTTACATTCCCTCTATAAGTGATAGCTTATGATAAGTGTCTTTTTCTGTGTGACTTATTTCACTTAGAATCGTCGTACCTAAATCCACTCATCTTGCTTCTAGTAGCCTTATGACATTGATTTCATGTCTGAGTGATATTCCATTGTACATAAGGACCACAACTTCTTTATCCATTTTTCTCTTTCCTGGGATATTTAAGGTGTCATGAAGTGGAGGTTCTTGTCAACAGAGCAGCCCTAAACTTTGGGGTGCCTGTGTCTTGCTGATTTTTAGTTTTCCCAATTTATACGCCCATGAGTGGACGTGCCCAATGCTCCCTAAGCTGTGTTTTTTCGATGTTTCAGGACACACCGCACACTTCTCCAGAGTGGCTGTTGGCAATTTACATCCCGCCCATCAGCGTAGCAAGGCTGCCATTTCTCCATGGCCTGTCCTGCATTTCTGGTTTTGACACTTTTTGCAGCATGGCCCGTTTGACCGATGGGAAGCGAGACTTCTTTGTAGCGCTGATTTGCCTTTCCAGGTTGCTTGGTTGGCCAAAAAGTGCGTATGCGTTTTTTCCTGAATATATTCAGGAAAAAACGCATACGCCCTTTTTGGCCAAGGGCATCACTGTCGACGTTTTGCCGCTTTTCATGTGCTTTTAAGGCGATTCGAATCTACCTCCTGAAACCTGTTTCCTGCAATTCTGCCTTGCTTTCAAATCCTCTTCGTTGCCTTCCCTCAATATATCTGTGGATGAGAGTTATCATTTATAACTCTGCGGGTTTGTGAATTGCAGTGTCCCTGAGCTCCATTTTTCAACTCGCTTTTTTGGGAGCTGGCCGCAAAAGCGCAGGATTGCCTGAGGCCCTATTCTGCTTCTGGGCGGCAGGCTGAGCCTGTGGTTAAATCTTCTTCCTGATGGGAAAAAAGTGTGACCTGTGCCTGTCCCAACACCTAGAGCTAGTCTCTCGTTGGTTGCCCCTCTTCCCGTTCAACCTCAGGATAAATTGCAGTCTGTACAGAACTGGAGGTTAAAGGTGCTGATTCTCCAACGAGGGAGATTGCTAATAAAGCGGCTGGAATGGCGAACACGAGCACAAGGAGATGAGAAGTGAGGTGCGTTTCAGGAACCTTTCCCGATGAGACGGTGTACCATCTTCTGGGTTTCTCACGCATGTTTTCGATGTAGGAAGATGCCCTTGAACCTGGAGATTTGGGATCCATGGGATGGGTACGATGCAGTATTACTTTAAAGGGACTGCGTTTGCCCACCCAACCTCACCAAACCTCTCAGCCCCAAGAGTGTCCACCCTTATGTCTCATCTAGCTGTGGGTCTAGATATGGTCAGTCCACGTTGCATCACAGCCCCTGAACGAATTATGTAAGAATTTCTCTGTCTTTCACTCTCTTTGTTTCATGGGTTTATAAAAGTAATTTATTTTTAAAATGGGGTTTAGCTGCTTTTCACTGCTGTGTTTATGCTGCTTTACCCCCACTTGACACACTTCCAGTGAAATATCAATACATAGGTTTTAAGATTCTTACTAGTCAGATATATTCTTGTGCGGTGAATAGGGGGTGTTGAATCCAGTTCACTGAGCAAGGAGTAGGTCTTGTCTACTACATATTGGGTGTATGGAACGGTATCTGAGATAATTTGAAACACTTGATTTATGCATCACCCCAAATCACATTTCCCGTTAAGCAGCCATAGTGTGTTTTCAAAATGTGTGACTCTGTTCTGTTTTGTAATTCAGTTCAAGGGTAACGGTTTTTACATTCCCTCTATAAGTGATATCTTATGATAAGTGTCTTTTTCTGTGTGACTTATTTCTGTTAGAATCGTCGTACCTAAATCCAATCATCATGCTGCTCCTAGCCTTAGGACATTGTTTTCATGGCTGAGTGATATTCCATTGTACATAAGGACCTCAACTTCTTTATCCATTTTTCTCTTTCCTGGGATATTTAAGGTGGAATGAAGTGGAGGTCCTTGTCAACAGAGCAGCCCTAAACTTTTGGGTGCCTGTGTCTTGCTGATTTTTAGTTTTCCCAATTTGTACACCCATGAGTGGAAGTGCCCTATGCTCTCTAAGCTGTGTGTTTTAGATGTTTCAGGACACACCGTACACTACTCCAGAGTGGCTGTTGGCAATTTACATCCCGCCCATCAGCGTAGCAAGGCTGCCATTTCTCCATGGCCTGTCCTGCATTTCTGGTTTTGACACTTTTTGCAGCATGGCCCTTTTGACAGATGGGAAGCGAGACTTCTTTGTAGCGCTGATTTGCCTTTCCAGGTTGCTTGGTTGGCCAAAAAGGGCGTATGCGTTTTTTCCTGAATATATTCAGGAAAAAACGCATACGCCCTTTTTGGCCAAGGGCATCATTGTCGACGTTTTGCCGCTTTTCATGTGCTTTAAAGGCGATTCGAATCTAACTCCTGAAACCTGTTTCCTGCAATTCTGCCTTGCTTTCAAATCCTCTTCGTTGCCTTCCCTCAATATATTTGTGGACGAGAGTTATCATTTATAACTCTGCGGGTTTGTGAATTGCAGTGTCCCTGAGCTCCATTTTTCAACTCGCTTTTTTGGGAGCTGGCCGCAAAAACGCGGGATTGCCTCAGGCCCTATTTTGGTTCCCCTCGGCATGCTGAGCCTGTAGTTAATTCTTCTTCCTGATGGGAAAATAGAGTGACCTGTGCCTGTCCCAACACCTAGATCTAGTCTCTCATTGGTTGCCCCTCTTCCCGTTCATCCTCAGGACAAATTGCAACCTGTAGGGAACAGGAGCTTAAAGGTGCTGATTCTCCAAGTAGGGAGATTGCTAGTAAAGTAGCTGGAATGGCGAACCCAAGCACAAGGAGATGAGAAATGAGGTGCGTTTTAGAAACCTTTCAAAATCACACGGTGTACCATCTTCTGGGTTTCTCATGCATGTTTTCGATGTAGGAAGATGCCCTTGAACCTGCAGATTTGGGACCCATGGGATGGGTACCACGCAGTATTACTTTAAAGGGTCTGCGTTTGCTCACCCAACCTCACCAAACCTCTCAGCCCCAAGAGTGTCCACCCTTATGTCTCATCCAGCTGTGGGTCTAGATATGGTCAATCCAGGTTGCATCACAGCCCCTGAAGGAATTGTGTAAGAATTTCTCTCTCTTTCACTGTCTTTCTTTTACTGGTTTTTAAAAGTAATTTATTTTTATAATGGGGTTTAGCTGCTTTTCACGGCTGTGTTTATGTGGCCTTACACCCACTTGACTCACTTCCAGACAGATATCAATACATAGGTTTTAAGATTCTTACTAGTCACATATAATCTTGTGCGGTGAATAGGGGGTGTTGAGTCCAGTTCACTGAACAAGGAGTAGGTCTTGTCTATTACATATTGGGTGTATGGAACGGTATCTGAGCGAATTTGAAACCCTTGTTTTATGCATCACCCCACCTCACCTTTCCCGTTAAGCAGCCATAGTGTGTTTTCTAAACGTGTGACTCTGTTCTGTTTTGTAATTCAGTTCAAGTGTAGCGGTTTTTACATTCCCTCTATAAGTGATAGCTTATGATAAGTGTCTTTTTCTGTGTGACTTATTTCACTTAGAATCGTCGTACCTAAATCCACTCATCTTGCTTCTACTAGCCTTATGACTTTGATTTAATGTCTGAGTGATATTCCATTTTACATAAGGACCACAACTTCTTTATGCATTTTTCTCTTTCCTGGGATATTTAAGGTGTGATGAAGTGGAGGTTCTTGTCAACAGAGCAGCCCTAAACTTTGGGGTGCCTGTGTCTTGCTGATTTTTAGTTTTCCCAATTTATACGCCCATGAGTGGACGTGCCCTATGCTCCCTAAGCTGTGTTTTTTCGATGTTTCACGACACACCGTACACTTCTCCAGAGTGGCTGTTGGCAATTTACATCCCGCCCATCAGCGTAGCAAGGCTGCCATTTCTCCATGGCCTGTCCTGCATTTCTGGTTTTGACACTTTTCACAGCATGGCCCTTTTGACCGATGGGAAGCGAGACTTCTTTGTAGCGCTGATTTGCCTTTCCAGGTTGCTTGGTTGGCCAAAAAGGGCGTATGCGTTTTTTCCTGAATATATTCAGGAAAAAACGCATACGCCCTTTTTGGCCAAGGGCATCATTGTCGACGTTTTGCCGCTTTTCATGTGCTTTAAGGGCGATTCGAATCTACCTCCTGAAACGTGTTTCCTGCAATTCTGCCTTGCTTTCAAATCCTCTTCGTTGCCTTCCCTCAATATATCTGTGGACGAGAGTTATCATTTATAACTCAGCGGGTTTGTGAATTGCAGTGCCCCTGAGCTCCATTTTTCAACTGTCTTTTTTGGGAGCTGGCCGCAAAAGCACTGGATTGCCTCAGGCACTATTCTGGTTCCCGGCGGCAGGATTAGCCTGTGGTTAATTCTTCTTCCTGATGGGAAAATACAGTGACCTGTGCCTGTCCCAACACCTAGATCTAGTCTCTCATTGGTTGCCCCTCTTCCCGTTCATCCTCAGGACAAATTGCAACCTGTAGGGAACAGGAGCTTAAAGGTGCTGATTCTCCAAGTAGGGAGATTGCTAGTAAAGTAGCTGGAAAGGCGAACCCGAGCACAAGGAGATGAGAAATGAGGTGCGTTTTAGAAACCTTTCCCGATCACACGGTGTACCATCTTCTGGGTTTCTCATGCATGTTTTCGATGTAGGAAGATGGCCTTGAACCTGGAGATTTGGGACCCATGGGATGGGTACCAGGCAGTATTACTTTAAAGGGTCTGCGTTTGCTCACCCAACCTCACCCAACCTCTCAGCCCCAAGAGTGTCCACCCTTATGTCTCATCCAGCTGTGGGTCTAGACATGGTCAATCCAGGTTGCAACACAGCCCCTGAACGAATTTTGTAAGAATTTCTCTCTCTTTCACTGTCTTTGTTTTACGGGTTTTTAAAAGTAATTTATTTTTATAATGGGGTTTAGCTGCTTTTCACGGCTGTGTTTATGTGGCCTTACACCCACTTGACTCACTTCCAGACAGATATCAATACATAGGTTTTAAGATTCTTACTACTCAGACATATTCTTGTGCGGTGAATAGGGGGTGTTGAGTCCAGTTCACTGAGCAAGGAGTAGGTCTTGTCTATTACATATTGGGTGTATGGAACGGTATCTGAGCGAATTTGAAACCCTTGTTTTATGCATCACCCCACCTCACCTTTCCCGTTAAGCAGCCATAGTGTGTTTTCTAAACGTGTGACTCTGTTCTCTTTTGTAATTCAGTTCAAGTGTAGCGGTTTTTTCCATTCCCTCTATAAATGATAGCTTATGTTAAGTGTCTTTTTCTGTGTGACTTATTTCACTTAGAATCGTCGTACCTAAATCCACTCATCTTGCTTCTACTAGCCTTATGACATTGATTTCATGTCTGAGTGATATTCCATTGTAGATAAGGACCACAACTTCTTTATCCATTTTGCTCTTTCCTGGGATATTTAAGGTGTCAAGAAGTGGAGGTTCTTGTCAACAGAGCAGCCCTAAACTTTGGGGTGCCTGTGTCTTGCTGATTTTTAGTTTTCCCAATTTATACGCCCATGAGTGGACGTGCCCTATGCTCCCTACGCTGTGTTTTTTCGATGTTTCACGACACACCGTACACTTCTCCAGAGTGGCTGTTGGCAATTTACATCCCGCCCATCAGCGTAGCAAGGCTGCCATTTCTCCATGGCCTGTCCTGCATTTCTGGTTTTGACACTTTTTGCAGCATGGCCCTTTTGACCGATGGGAAGCGAGACTTCTTTGTAGCGCTGATTTGCCTTTCCAGGTTGCTTGGTTGGCCAAAAAGGGCGTATGTGATTTTTCCTGAATATATTCAGGAAAAAACGCATACGCCCTTTTTGGCCAAGGGCATCATTGTCGACGTTTTGCCACTTTTCATGTGCTTTAAAGGCGATTCGAATCTACCTCCTGAAACCTGTTTCCTGCAATTCTGCCTTGCTTTCAAATCCTCTTCGTTGCCTTCCCTCAATATATTTGTGGACGAGAGTTATCATTTATAACTCTGTGGGTTTGTGAATTGCAGTGCCCCTGAGCTCCATTTTTCAACTCGCTTTTTTGGGAGCTGGCCGCAAAAACGCGGGATTGCCTCAGGCCCTATTTTGGTTCCCCTCGGCATGCTGAGCCTGTAGTTAATTCTTCTTCCTGATGGGAAAATAGAGTGACCTGTGCCTGTCCCAACACCTATATCTAGTCTCTCATTGGTTGCCCCTCTTCCCGTTCATCCTCAGGACAAATTGCAACCTGTAGGGAACAGGAGCTTAAAGGTGCTGATTCTCCAAGTAGGGAGATTGCTAGTAAAGTAGCTGGAATGGCGAACCCAAGCACAAGGAGATGAGAAATGAGGTGCGTTTTAGAAACCTTTCAAAATCACACGGTGTACCATCTTCTGGGTTTCTCATGCATGTTTTCGATGTAGGAAGATGCCCTTGAACCTGGAGATTTGGGACCCATGGGATGGGTACCACGCAGTATTACTTTAAAGGGTCTGCGTTTGCTCACCCAACCTCACCAAACCTCTCAGCCCCAAGAGTGTCCACCCTTATGTCTCATCCAGCTGTGGGTCTAGATATGGTCAATCCAGGTTGCATCACAGCCCCTGAAGGAATTGTGTAAGAATTTCTCTCTCTTTCACTGTCTTTGTTTTACGGGTTTTTAAAAGTAATTTATTTTTATAATGGGGTTTAGCTGCTTTTCACGGCTGTGTTTATGTGGCCTTACACCCACTTGACTCACTTCCAGACAGATATCAATACATAGGTTTTAAGATTCTTACTAGTCACATATATTCTTGTGCGATGAATAGGGGGTGTTGAGTCCAGTTCACTGAGCAAGGAGTAGGTCTTGTCTATTACATATTGGGTGTATGGAACGGTATCTGAGCGAATTTGAAACCCTTGTTTTATGCATCACCCCACCTCACCTTTCCCGTTAAGCAGCCATAGTGTGTTTTCTAAACGTGTGACTCTGTTCTGTTTTGTAATTCAGTTCAAGTGTAGCGGTTTTTACATTCCCTCTATAAGTGATAGCTTATGATAAGTGTCTTTTTCTGTGTGACTTATTTCACTTAGAATCGTCGTACCTAAATCCACTCATCTTGCTTCTACTAGCCTTATGACTTTGATTTCATGTCTGAGTGATATTCCATTGTACATAAGGACCTCAACTTCTTTATCCATTTTTCTCTTTCCTGGGATATTTAAGGTGTCATGAAGTGGAGGTTCTTGTCAACAGAGCAGCCCTAAACTTTGGGGTGCCTGTGTCTTGCTGATTTTTAGTTTTCCCAATTTATACGCCCATGAGTGGACGTGCCCTATGCTCCCTAAGCTGTGTTTTTTCGATGTTTCACGACACACCGCACACTTCTCCAGAGTGGCTGTTGGCAATTTACATCCCGCCCATCAGCATAGCAAGGCTGCCATTTCTCCATGGCCTGTCCTGCATTTCTGGTTTTGACACTTTTTGCAGCATGGCCCTTTTGACCGATGGGAAGCGAGACTTCTTTGTAGCGCTGATTAGCCTTTCCAGGTTGCTTGGTTGGCCAAAAAGGGCGTATGCGTTTTTTCCTGAATATAATCAGGAAAAAATGCATATGCACTTTTTGGCCAAGGGCATCATTGTCGACGTTTTGCCGCTTTTCATGTGCTTTAAGGGCGATTCGAATCTACCTCCTGAAATCTGTTTCCTGCAATTCTGCCTTGCTTTCAAATCCTCTTCGTTGCCTTCCCTCAATATATTTGTGGACGAGAGTTATCATTTATAACTCATCGGGTTTGTGAATTGCCGTGCCCCTGAGCTCCATTTTTCAACTGTCTTTTTTGGGAGCTGGCCGCAAAAGCACTGGATTGCCTCAGGCACTATTCTGGTTCCCGGCGGCAGGATTAGCCTGTGGTTAATTCTTCTTCCTGATGGGAAAATACAGTGACCTGTGCCTGTCCCAACACCTAGATCTAGTCTCTCATTGGTTGCCCCTCTTCCCGTTCATCCTCAGGACAAATTGCAACCTGTAGGGAACAGGAGCTTAAAGGTGCTGATTCTCCAAGTAGGGAGATTGCTAGTAAAGTAGCTGGAAAGGCGAACCCGAGCACAAGGAGATGAGACATGAGGTGCGATTTAGAAACCTTTCAAAATCACACGGTGTACCATCTTCTGGGTTTCTCATGCATGTTTTCGATGTAGGAAGGTGCCCTTGAACCTGGAGATTTGGGACCCATGGGATGGGTACCACGCAGTATTACTTTAAAGGGTCTGCGTTTGCTCACCCAACCTCACCCAACCTCTCAGCCCCAAGAGTGTCCACCCTTATGTCTCATCCAGCTGTGGGTCTAGACATGGCCAATCCAGGTTGCAACACAGCCCCTGAATGAATTTTGTAAGAATTTCTCTCTCTTTCACTGTCTTTGTTTTACGGGTTTTTAAAAGTAATTTATTTTTATAATGGGGTTTAGCTGCTTTTCACGGCTGTGTTTATGCGGCTTTACACCCACTTGACTCACTTCCAGACAGATATCAATACATAGGTTTTAAGATTCTTACTACTCAGACATATTCTTGTGCGGTGAATAGGGGGTGTTGAGTCCAGTTCACTGAGCAAGGAGTAGGTCTTGTCTATTACATATTGGGTGTATGGAACGGTATCTGAGCGAATTTGAAACCCTTGATTTATGCATCACCCCACCTCACCTTTCCCGTTAAGCAGCCATAGTGTGTTTTCTAAACGTGTGACTCTGTTCTGTTTTGTAATTCTGTTCAAGTGTAGCGGTTTTTACATTCCCTCTATAAGTGATAGCTTATGATAAGTGTCTTTTTCTGTGTGACTTATTTCACTTAGAATCGTCGTACCTAAATCCACTCATCTTGCTTCTACTAGCCTTATGACATTGATTTCATGTCTGAGTGATATTCCATTGTACATAAGGACCACAACTTCTTTATCCATTTTTCTCTTTCCTGGGATATTTAAGGTGTCATGAAGTGGAGGTTCTTGTCAACAGAGCAGCCCTAAACTTTGGGGTGCCTGTGTCTTGCTGATTTTTAGTTTTCCCAATTTATACGCCCATGAGTGGACGTGCCCTATGCTCCCTAAGCTGTGTTTTTTCGATGTTTCAGGACACACCGCACACTTCTCCAGAGTGGCTGTTGGCAATTTACATCCCGCCCATCAGCGTAGCAAGGCTGCCATTTCTCCATGGCCTGTCCTGCATTTCTGGTTTTGACACTTTTTGCAGCATGGCCCGTTTGACCGATGGGAAGCGAGACTTCTTTGTAGCGCTGATTTGCCTTTCCAGGTTGCTTGGTTGGCCAAAAAGTGCGTATGCGTTTTTTCCTGAATATATTCAGGAAAAAACGCATACGCCCTTTTTGGCCAAGGGCATCACTGTCGACGTTTTGCCGCTTTTCATGTGCTTTTAAGGCGATTCGAATCTACCTCCTGAAACCTGTTTCCTGCAATTCTGCCTTGCTTTCAAATCCTCTTCGTTGCCTTCCCTCAATATATCTGTGGATGAGAGTTATCATTTATAACTCTGCGGGTTTGTGAATTGCAGTGTCCCTGAGCTCCATTTTTCAACTCGCTTTTTTGGGAGCTGGCCGCAAAAGCGCAGGATTGCCTGAGGCCCTATTCTGCTTCTGGGCGGCAGGCTGAGCCTGTGGTTAAATCTTCTTCCTGATGGGAAAAAAGTGTGACCTGTGCCTGTCCCAACACCTAGAGCTAGTCTCTCGTTGGTTGCCCCTCTTCCCGTTCAACCTCAGGATAAATTGCAGTCTGTACAGAACTGGAGGTTAAAGGTGCTGATTCTCCAACGAGGGAGATTGCTAATAAAGCGGCTGGAATGGCGAACACGAGCACAAGGAGATGAGAAGTGAGGTGCGTTTCAGGAACCTTTCCCGATGAGACGGTGTACCATCTTCTGGGTTTCTCACGCATGTTTTCGATGTAGGAAGATGCCCTTGAACCTGGAGATTTGGGATCCATGGGATGGGTACGATGCAGTATTACTTTAAAGGGACTGCGTTTGCCCACCCAACCTCACCAAACCTCTCAGCCCCAAGAGTGTCCACCCTTATGTCTCATCTAGCTGTGGGTCTAGATATGGTCAGTCCACGTTGCATCACAGCCCCTGAACGAATTATGTAAGAATTTCTCTGTCTTTCACTCTCTTTGTTTCATGGGTTTATAAAAGTAATTTATTTTTAAAATGGGGTTTAGCTGCTTTTCACTGCTGTGTTTATGCTGCTTTACCCCCACTTGACACACTTCCAGTGAAATATCAATACATAGGTTTGAAGATACTTACTAGTCAGATATATTCTTGTGCGGTGAATAGGGGGTGTTGAATCCAGTTCACTGAGCAAGGAGTAGGTCTTGTCTACTACATATTGGGTGTATGGAACGGTATCTGAGATAATTTGAAACACTTGATTTATGCATCACCCCAAATCACATTTCCCGTTAAGCAGCCATAGTGTGTTTTCAAAATGTGTGACTCTGTTCTGTTTTGTAATTCAGTTCAAGGGTAACGGTTTTTACATTCCCTCTATAAGTGATATCTTATGATAAGTGTCTTTTTCTGTGTGACTTATTTCTGTTAGAATCGTCGTACCTAAATCCAATCATCATGCTGCTCCTAGCCTTAGGACATTGTTTTCATGGCTGAGTGATATTCCATTGTACATAAGGACCTCAACTTCTTTATCCATTTTTCTCTTTCCTGGGATATTTAAGGTGGAATGAAGTGGAGGTCCTTGTCAACAGAGCAGCCCTAAACTTTTGGGTGCCTGTGTCTTGCTGATTTTTAGTTTTCCCAATTTGTACACCCATGAGTGGAAGTGCCCTATGCTCTCTAAGCTGTGTGTTTTAGATGTTTCAGGACACACCGTACACTACTCCAGAGTGGCTGTTGGCAATTTACATCCCGCCCATCAGCGTAGCAAGGCTGCCATTTCTCCATGGCCTGTCCTGCATTTCTGGTTTTGACACTTTTTGCAGCATGGCCCTTTTGACAGATGGGAAGCGAGACTTCTTTGTAGCGCTGATTTGCCTTTCCAGGTTGCTTGGTTGGCCAAAAAGGGCGTATGCGTTTTTTCCTGAATATATTCAGGAAAAAACACATACGCCCTTTTTGTCCAAGGGCATCATTGTCGACGTTTTGCCGCTTTTCATGTGCTTTAAAGGCGATTCGAATCTACCTCCTGAAACCTGTTTCCTGCAATTCTGCCTTGCTTTCAAATCCTCTTCGTTGCCTTCCCTCAATATATTTGTGGACGAGAGTTATCATTTATAACTCTGTGCGTTTGTGAATTGCAGTGTCCCTGAGCTCCATTTTTCAACTCGCTTTTTTGGGAGCTGGCCGCAAAAACGCGGGATTGCCTCAGGCCCTATTTTGGTTCCCCTCGGCATGCTGAGCCTGTAGTTAATTCTTCTTCCTGATGGGAAAATAGAGTGACGTGTGCCTGTCCCAACACCTATATCTAGTCTCTCATTGGTTGCCCCTCTTCCCATTCATCCTCAGGACAAATTGCAACCTGTAGGGAACAGGAGCTTAAAGGTCCTGATTCTCCAAGTAGGGAGATTGCTAGTAAAGTAGCTGGAATGGCGAAACCAAGCACAAGGAGATGAGAAATGAGGTGCGTTTTAGAAACCTTTCAAAATCACACGGTGTACCATCTTCTGGGTTTCTCATGCATGTTTTCGATGTAGGAAGATGCCCTTGAACCTGCAGATTTGGGACCCATGGGATGGGTACCACGCAGTATTACTTTAAAGGGTCTGCGTTTGCTCACCCAACCTCACCAAACCTCTCAGCCCCAAGAGTGTCCACCCTTATGTCTCATCCAGCTGTGGGTCTAGATATGGTCAATCCAGGTTGCATCACAGCCCCTGAAGGAATTGTGTAAGAATTTCTCTCTCTTTCACTGTCTTTGTTTTACAGGTTTTTAAAAGTAATTTATTTTTATAATGGGGTTTAGCTGCTTTTCACGGCTGTGTTTATGTGGCCTTACACCCACTTGACTCACTTCCAGACAGATATCAATACATAGGTTTTAAGATTCTTACTAGTCACATATATTCTTGTGCGATGAATAGGGGGTGTTGAGTACAGTTCACTGAGCAATGAGTAGGTCTTGTCTATTACATATTTGGTGTATGGAACGGTATCTGAGCGAATTTGAAACCCTTGTTTTATGCATCACCCCACCTCACCTTTCCCGTTAAGCAGCCATAGTGTGTTTTCTAAACGTGTGACTGTGTTCTGTTTTGTAATTCAGTTCAAGTGTAGCGGTTTTGCATTCCCTCTATAAGTGATAGCTTATGATAAGTGTCTTTTTCTGTGTGACTTATTTCACTTAGAATCGTCGTACCTAAATCCACTCATCTTGCTTCTACTAGCCTTATGACTTTGATTTCATGTCTGAGTGATATTCCATTGTACATAAGGACCACAACTTCTTTATGCATTTTTCTCTTTCCTGGGATATTTAAGGTGTGATGAATTGGAGGTTCTTGTCAACAGAGCAGCCCTAAACTTTGGGGTGCCTGTGTCTTGCTGATTTTTAGTTTTCCCAATTTATACGCCCATGAGTGGACGTGCCCTATGCTCCCTAAGCTGTGTTTTTTCGATGTTTCACGACACACCGTACACTTCTCCAGAGTGTCTGTTGGCAATTTACATCCCGCCCATCAGCGTAGCAAGGCTGCCATTTCTCCATGGCCTGTCCTGCATTTCTGGTTTTGACACTTTTTGCAGCATGGCCCTTTTGACCGATGGGAAGCGAGACTTCTTTGTAGCGCTGATTAGCCTTTCCAGGTTGCTTGGTTGGCCAAAAAGGGCGTATGCGTTTTCTCCTGAATATAATCAGGAAAAAATGCATACGCACTTTTTGGCCAAGGGCATCATTGTCGACGTTTTGCCGCTTTTCATGTGCTTTAAAGGCGATTCGAATCTACCTCCTGAAACCTGTTTCCTGCAATTCTGCCTTGCTTTCAAATCCTCTTCGTTGCCTTCCCTCAATATATTTGTGGACGAGAGTTATCATTTATAACTCTGTGGGTTTGTGAATTGCAGTGCCCCTGAGCTCCATTTTTCAACTCACTTTTTTGGGAGCTGGCCGCAAAAACGCGGGATTGCCTCAGGCCCTATTTTGGTTCCCCTCGGCATGATGAGCCTGTAGTTAATTCTTCTTCCTGATGGGAAAATAGAGTGACCTGTGCCTGTCCCAACACCTATATCTACTCTCTCATTGGTTGCCCCTCTTCCCGTTCATCCTCAGGACAAATTGCAACCTGTAGGGAACAGGAGCTTAAAGGTGCTGATTCTCCAAGTAGGGAGATTGCTAGTAAAGTAGCTGGAATGGCGAACCCGAGCACAAGGAGATGAGACATGAGGTGCGTTTTAGAAACCTTTCAAAATCACACGGTGTACCATCTTCTGGGTTTCTCATGCATGTTTTCGATGTAGGAAGATGCCCTTGAACCTGCAGATTTGGGACCCATGGGATGGGTACCACGCAGTATTACTTTAAAGGGTCTGCGTTTGCTCACCCAACCTCACCAAACCTCTCAGCCCCAAGAGTGTCCACCCTTATGTCTCATCCAGCTGTGGGTCTAGATATGGTCAATCCAGGTTGCATCACAGCCCCTGAAGGAATTGTGTAAGAATTTCTCTCTCAGTCACTGTCTTTGTTTTACGGGTTTTTAAAAGTAATTTATTTTTATAATGGGGTTTAGCTGCTTTTCACGGCTGTGTTTATGCGGCTTTACACCCACTTGACTCACTTCCAGACAGATATCAATACATAGGTTTTAAGATTCTTACTAGTCACATATATTCTTGTGCGGTGAATAGGGGGTGTTGAGTCCAGTTCACTGAGCAAGGAGTAGGTCTTGTCTATTACATATTGGGTGTATGGAACGGTATCTGAGCGAATTTGAAACCCTTGTTTTATGCATCACCCCACCTCACCTTTCCCGTTAAGCAGCCATAGTGTGTTTTCTAAACGTGTGACTCTGTTCTGTTTTGTAATTCAGTTCAAGTGTAGCGGTTTTTACATTCCCTCTATAAGTGATAGCTTATGATAAGTGTCTTTTTCTGTGTGACTTATTTCACTTAGAATCGTCGTACCTAAATCCACTCATCTTGCTTCTACTAGCCTTATGACTTTGATTTCATGTCTGAGTGATATTCCATTGTACATAAGGACCACAACTTCTTTACGCATTTTTCTCTTTCCTGGGATATTTAAGGTGTCATGAAGTGGAGGTTCTTGTCAACAGAGCAGCCCTAAACTTTGGGGTGCCTGTGTCTTGCTGATTTTTAGTTTTCCAATTTATACGCCCATGAGTGGACGTGCCCTATGCTCCCTAAGCTGTGTTTTTTCGATGTTTCATGACACACCGTACACTTCTCCAGAGTGGCTGTTGGCAATTTACATCCCGCCCATCAGCGTAGCAAGGCTGCCATTTCTCCATGGCCTGTCCTGCATTTCTGGTTTTGACACTTTTTGCAGCATGGCCCTTTTGACCGATGGGAAGCGAGACTTCTTTGTAGCGCTGATTAGCCTTTCCAGGTTGCTTGGTTGGCGAAAAAGGGCGTATGCGTTTTTTCCTGATTATAATCAGGAAAAAATGCATACGCACTTTTTGGCCAAGGGCATCATTGTCGACGTTTTGCCGCTTTTCATGTGCTTTAAGGGCGATTCGAATCTACCTCCTGAAACCTGTTTCCTGCAATTCTGCCTTGCTTTCAAATCCTCTTCGTTGCCTTCCCTCAATATATTTGTGGACGAGAGTTATCATTTATAACTCAGCGGGTTTGTGAATTGCAGTGCCCCTGAGCTCCATTTTTCAACTGTCTTTTTTGGGAGCTGGCCGCAAAAGCACTGGATTGCCTCAGGCACTATTCTGGTTCCCGGCGGCAGGATTAGCCTGTGGTTAATTCTTCTTCCTGATGGGAAAATACAGTGACCTGTGCCTGTCCCAACACCTAGATCTAGTCTCTCATTGGTTGCCCCTCTTCCCGTTCATCCTCAGGACAAATTGCAACCTGTAGGGAACAGGAGCTTAAAGGTGCTGATTCTCCAAGTAGGGAGATTGCTAGTAAAGTAGCTGGAAAGGCGAAACCGAGCACAAGGAGATGAGAAATGAGGTGCGTTTTAGAAACCTTTCCCGATCACACGGTGTACCATCTTCTGGGTTTCTCATGCATGTTTTCGATGTAGGAAGATGGCCTTGAACCTGGAGATTTGGGACCCATGGGATGGGTACCACGCAGTATTACTTTAAAGGGTCTGCGTTTGCTCACCCAACCTCACCCAACCTCTCAGCCCCAAGAGTGTCCACCCTTATGTCTCATCCAGCTGTGGGTCTAGACATGGTCAATCCAGGTTGCAACACAGCCCCTGAACGACTTTTTAAGAATTTCTCTCTCTTTCACTGTCTTTGTTTTACGGGTTTTTAAAAGTAATTTATTTTTATAATGGGGTTTAGCTGCTTTTCACGGCTGTGTTTATGCGGCTTTACACCCACTTGACTCACTTCCAGACAGATATCAATACATAGGTTTTAAGATTCTTACTACTCAGATATATTCTTGTGCGGTGAATAGGGGGTGTTGAGTCCAGTTCACTGAGCAAGGAGTAGGTTTTGTCTATTACATATTGGGTGTATGGAACGGTATCTGAGGGAATTTGAAACCCTTGTTTTATGCATCACCCCACCTCACCTTTCCCGTTAAGCAGACATAGTGTGTTTTCTAAACGTGTGACTCTGTTTTCTTTTGTAATTCAGTTCAAGTGTAGCGGTTTTTTCCATTCCCTCTATAAATGATAGCTTATGATAAGTGTCTTTTTCTGTGTGACTTATTTCACTTAGAATCGTCGTACCTAAATCCACTCATCTTGCTTCTACTAGCCTTATGACATTGATTTCATGTCTGAGTGATATTCCATTGTACATAAGGACCACAACTTCTTTATCCATTTTTCTCTTTCCTGGGATATTTAAGGTGTCATGAAGTGGAGGTTCTTGTCAACAGAGCAGCCCTAAACTTTGGGATGCCTGTGTCTTGCTGATTTTTAGTTTTCCCAATTTATACGCCCATGAGAGAACGTGCCCTATGCTCCCTAAGCTGTGTTTTTTCGATGTTTCAGGACACACCGCACACTTCTCCAGAGTGGCTGTTGGCAATTTACATCCCGCCCATCAGCGTAGCAAGGCTGCCATTTCTCCATGACCTGTCCTGCATTTCTGGTTTTGACACTTTTTGCAGCATGGCCCGTTTGACCGATGGGAAGCGAGACTTCTTTGTAGCGCTGATTTGCCTTTCCAGGTTGCTTGGTTGGCCAAAAAGTGCGTATGCGTTTTTTCCTGAATATATTCAGGAAAAAACGCATACGCCCTTTTTGGCCAAGGGCATCACTGTCGACGTTTTGCCGCTTTTCATGTGCTTTTAAGGCGATTCGAATCTACCTCCTGAAACCTGTTTCCTGCAATTCTGCCTTGCTTTCAAATCCTCTTCGTTGCCTTCCCTCAATATATCTGTGGATGAGAGTTATCATTTATAACTCTGCGGGTTTGTGAATTGCAGTGTCCCTGAGCTCCATTTTTCAACTCGCTATTTTGGGAGCTGGCCGCAAAAGCGCAGGATTGCCTGAGGCCCTATTCTGCTTCTGGGCGGCAGGCTGAGCCTGTGGTTAAATCTTCTTCCTGATGGGAAAAAAGTGTGACCTGTGCCTGTCCCAACACCTAGAGCTAGTCTCTCGTTGGTTGCCCCTCTTCCCGTTCAACCTCAGGATAAATTGCAGTCTGTACAGAACTGGAGGTTAAAGGTGCTGATTCTCCAACGAGGGAGATTGCTAATAAAGCGGCTGGAATGGCGAACACGAGCACAAGGAGATGAGAAGTGAGGTGCGTTTCAGGAACCTTTCCCGATGAGACGGTGTACCATCTTCTGGGTTTCTCACGCATGTTTTCGATGTAGGAAGATGCCCTTGAACCTGGAGATTTGGGATCCATGGGATGGGTACGATGCAGTATTACTTTAAAGGGACTGCGTTTGCCCACCCAACCTCACCAAACCTCTCAGCCCCAAGAGTGTCCACCCTTATGTCTCATCTAGCTGTGGGTCTAGATATGGTCAGTCCACGTTGCATCACAGCCCCTGAACGAATTATGTAAGAATTTCTCTGTCTTTCACTCTCTTTGTTTCATGGGTTTATAAAAGTAATTTATTTTTAAAATGGGGTTTAGCTGCTTTTCACTGCTGTGTTTATGCTGCTTTACCCCCACTTGACACACTTCCAGTGAAATATCAATACATAGGTTTTAAGATTCTTACTAGTCAGACATATTCTTGTGCGGTGAATAGGGGGTGTTGAATCCAGTTCACTGAGCAAGGAGTAGGTCTTGTCTACTACATATTGGGTGTATGGAACGGTATCTGAGATAATTTGAAACACTTGATTTATGCATCACCCCAAATCACATTTCCCGTTAAGCAGCCATAGTGTGTTTTCAAAATGTGTGACTCTGTTCTGTTTTGTAATTCAGTTCAAGGGTAACGGTTTTTACATTCCCTCTATAAGTGATATCTTATGATAAGTGTCTTTTTCTGTGTGACTTATTTCTGTTAGAATCGTCGTACCTAAATCCAATCATCATGCTGCTACTAGCCTTAGGACATTGTTTTCATGGCTGAGTGATATTCCATTGTACATAAGGACCTCAACTTCTTTATCCATTTTTCTCTTTCTTGGGATATTTAAGGTGGAATGAAGTGGAGGTCCTTGTCAACAGAGCAGCCCTAAACTTTTGGGTGCCTGTGTCTTGCTGATTTTTAGTTTTCCCAATTTGTACACCCATGAGTGGAAGTGCCCTATGCTCTCTAAGCTGTGTGTTTTAGATGTTTCAGGACACACCGTACACTACTCCAGAGTGGCTGTTGGCAATTTACATCCCGCCCATCAGCGTAGCAAGGCTGCCATTTCTCCATGGCCTGTCCTGCATTTCTGGTTTTGACACTTTTTGCAGCATGGCCCTTTTGACAGATGGGAAGCGAGACTTCTTTGTAGCGCTGATTTGCCTTTCCAGGTTGCTTGGTTGGCCAAAAAGGGCGTATGCGTTTTTTCCTGAATATATTCAGGAAAAAACGCATACGCCCTTTTTGGCCAAGGGCATCATTGTCGACGTTTTGCCGCTTTTCATGTGCTTTAAAGGCGATTCGAATCTAACTCCTGAAACCTGTTTCCTGCAATTCTGCCTTGCTTTCAAATCCTCTTCGTTGCCTTCCCTCAATATATTTGTGGACGAGAGTTATCATTTATAACTCTGCGGGTTTGTGAATTGCAGTGTCCCTGAGCTCCATTTTTCAACTCGCTTTTTTGGGAGCTGGCCGCAAAAACGCGGGATTGCCTCAGGCCCTATTTTGGTTCCCCTCGGCATGCTGAGCCTGTAGTTAATTCTTCTTCCTGATGGGAAAATAGAGTGACCTGTGCCTGTCCCAACACCTAGATCTAGTCTCTCATTGGTTGCCCCTCTTCCCGTTCATCCTCAGGACAAATTGCAACCTGTAGGGAACAGGAGCTTAAAGGTGCTGATTCTCCAAGTAGGGAGATTGCTAGTAAAGTAGCTGGAATGGCGAACCCAAGCACAAGGAGATGAGAAATGAGGTGCGTTTTAGAAACCTTTCAAAATCACACGGTGTACCATCTTCTGGGTTTCTCATGCATGTTTTCGATGTAGGAAGATGCCCTTGAACCTGCAGATTTGGGACCCATGGGATGGGTACCACGCAGTATTACTTTAAAGGGTCTGCGTTTGCTCACCCAACCTCACCAAACCTCTCAGCCCCAAGAGTGTCCACCCTTATATCTCATCCAGCTGTGGGTCTAGATATGGTCAATCCAGGTTGCATCACAGCCCCTGAAGGAATTGTGTAAGAATTTCTCTCTCTTTCACTGTCTTTCTTTTACTGGTTTTTAAAAGTAATTTATTTTTATAATGGGGTTTAGCTGCTTTTCACGGCTGTGTTTATGCGGCCTTACACCCACTTGACTCACTTCCAGACAGATATCAATACATAGGTTTTAAGATTCTTACTAGTCACATATAATCTTGTGCGGTGAATAGGGGGTGTTGAGTCCAGTTCACTGAACAAGGAGTAGGTCTTGTCTATTACATATTGGGTGTATGGAACGGTATCTGAGCGAATTTGAAACCCTTGTTTTATGCATCACCCCACCTCACCTTTCCCGTTAAGCAGCCATAGTGTGTTTTCTAAACGTGTGACTCTGTTCTGTTTTGTAATTCAGTTCAAGTGTAGCGGTTTTTACATTCCCTCTATAAGTGATAGCTTATGATAAGTGTCTTTTTCTGTGTGACTTATTTCACTTAGAATCGTCGTACCTAAATCCACTCATCTTGCTTCTACTAGCCTTATGACTTTGATTTCATGTCTGAGTGATATTCCATTTTACATAAGGACCACAACTTCTTTATGCATTTTTCTCTTTCCTGGGATATTTAAGGTGTGATGAAGTGGAGGTTCTTGTCAACAGAGCAGCCCTAAACTTTGGGGTGCCTGTGTCTTGCTGATTTTTAGTTTTCCCAATTTATACGCCCATGAGTGGACGTGCCCTATGCTCCCTAAGCTGTGTTTTTTCGATGTTTCACGACACACCGTACACTTCTCCAGAGTGGCTGTTGGCAATTTACATCCCGCCCATCAGCGTAGCAAGGCTGCCATTTCTCCATGGCCTGTCCTGCATTTCTGGTTTTGACAATTTTCGCAGCATGGCCCTTTTGACCGATGGGATGCGAGACTTCTTTGTAGCGCTGATTTGCCTTTCCAGGTTGCTTGGTTGGCCAAAAAGGGCGTATGCGTTTTTTCCTGAATATATTCAGGAAAAAACGCATACGCCCTTTTTGGCCAAGGGCATCATTGTCGACGTTTTGCCGCTTTTCATGTGCTTTAAGGGCGATTCGAATCTACCTCCTGAAACCTGTTTCCTGCAATTCTGCCTTGCTTTCAAATCCTCTTCGTTGCCTTCCCTCAATATATCTGTGGACGAGAGTTATCATTTATAACTCAGCGGGTTTGTGAATTGCAGTGCCCCTGAGCTCCATTTTTCAACTGTCTTTTTTGGGAGCTGGCCGCAAAAGCACTGGATTGCCTCAGGCACTATTCTGGTTCCCGGCGGCAGGATTAGCCTGTGGTTAATTCTTCTTCCTGATGGGAAAATACAGTGACCTGTGCCTGTCCCAACACCTAGATCTAGTCTCTCATTGGTTGCCCCTCTTCCCGTTCATCCTCAGGACAAATTGCAACCTGTAGGGAACAGGAGCTTAAAGGTGCTGATTCTCCAAGTAGGGAGATTGCTAGTAAAGTAGCTGGAAAGGCGAACCCGAGCACAAGGAGATGAGACATGAGGTGCGATTTAGAAACCTTTCAAAATCACACGGTGTACCATCTTCTGGGTTTCTCATGCATGTTTTCGATGTAGGAAGATGCCCTTGAACCTGGAGATTTGGGACCCATGGGATGGGTACCACGCAGTATTACTTTAAAGGGTCTGCGTTTGCTCACCCAACCTCACCCAACCTCTCAGCCCCAAGAGTGTCCACCCTTATGTCTCATCCAGCTGTGGGTCTAGATATGGTCAATCCAGGTTGCATCACAGCCCCTGAAGGAATTGTGTAAGAATTTCTCTCTCTTTCACTGTCTTTGTTTTACGGGTTTTTAAAAGTAATTTATTTTTATAATGGGGTTTAGCTGCTTTTCACGGCTGTGTTTATGCGGCTTTACACCCACTTGACTCACTTCCACACAGATATCAATACATAGGTTTTAAGATTCTTACTAGTCACATATAATCTTGTGCGGTGAATAGGGGGTGTTGAGTCCAGTTCACTGAACAAGGAGTAGGTCTTGTCTATTACATATTGGGTGTATGGAACGGTATCTGAGCGAATTTGAAACCCTTGTTTTATGCATCACCCCACCTCACATTTCCCGTTAAGCAGCCATAGTGTGTTTTCTAAACGTGTGACTCTTTCCTGTTTTGTAATTCAGTTCAAGTGTAGCGGTTTTTACATTCCCTCTATAAGTGATAGCTTATGATAAGTGTCTTTTTCTGTGTGACTTATTTCACTTAGAATCGTCGTACCTAAATCCACTCATCTTGCTTCTACTAGCCTTATGACTTTGATTTCATGTCTGAGTGATATTCCATTGTACATAAGGACCACAACTTCTTTATTCATTTTTCTCTTTCCTGGGATATTTAAGGTGTGATGAAGTGGAGGTTCTTGTCAACAGAGCAGCCCTAAACTTTGGGGTGCCTGTGTCTTGCTGATTTTTAGTTTTCCCAATTTATACGCCCATGAGTGGACGTGCCCTATGCTCCCTAAGCTGTGTTTTTTCGATGTTTCACGACACACCGTACACTTCTCCAGAGTGGCTGTTGGCAATTTACATCCCGCCCATCAGCGTAGCAAGGCTGCCATTTCTCCATGGCCTGTCCTGCATTTCTGGTTTTGACACTTTTCGCAGCATGGCCCTTTTGACCGATGGGAAGCGAGAATTCTTTGTATCGCTGATTTGCCTTTCCAGGTTGCTTGGTTGGACAAAAAGGGCGTATGCGTTTTTTCCTGAATATATTCAGGAAAAAACACATACGCCCTTTTTGGCCAAGGGCATCACTGTCGACGTTTTGCCGCTTTTCATGTGCTTTTAAGGCGATTCGAATCTACCTCCTGAAACCTGTTTCCTGCAATTCTGCCTTGCTTTCAAATCCTCTTCGTTGCCTTCCCTCAATATATCTGTGGATGAGAGTTATCATTTATAACTCTGCGGGTTTGTGAATTGCAGTGTCCCTGAGCTCCATTTTTCAACTCGCTTTTTTGGGAGCTGTCCGCAAAAGCGCGGGATTGCCTGAGGCCCTATTCTGCTTCTGGGCGGCAGGCTGAGCCTGTGGTTAAATCTTCTTCCTGATGGGAAATAGTGTGACCTGTGCCTGTCCCAACACCTAGAGCTAGTCTCTCGTTGGTTGCCCCTCTTCCCGTTCAACCTCAGGATAAATTGCCGTCTGTACAGAACTGGAGGTTAAAGGTGCTGATTCTCCAACGAGGGAGATTGCTAATAAAGCGGCTGGAATGGCGAACACGAGCACAAGGAGATGAGAAGTGAGGTGCGTTTCAGGAACCTTTCCCGATGAGACGGTGTACCATCTTCTGGGTTTCTCACGCATGTTTTCGATGTAGGAAGATGCCCTTGAACCTGGAGATTTGGGATCCATGGGATGGGTACGATGCAGTATTACTTTAAAGGGACTGCGTTTGCCCACCCAACCTCACCAAACCTCTCAGCCCCAAGAGTGTCCACCCTTATGTCTCATCTAGCTGTGGGTCTAGATATGGTCAGTCCACGTTGCATCACAGCCCCTGAACGAATTATGTAAGAATTTCTCTGTCTTTCACTCTCTTTGTTTCATGGGTTTATAAAAGTAATTTATTTTTAAAATGGGGTTTAGCTGCTTTTCACTGCTGTGTTTATGCTGCTTTACCCCCACTTGACACACTTCCAGTGAAATATCAATACATAGGTTTTAAGATTCTTACTAGTCAGATATATTCTTGTGCGGTGAATAGGGGGTGTTGAATCCAGTTCACTGAGCAAGGAGTAGGTCTTGTCTACTACATATTGCATGTATGGAACGGTATCTGAGATAATTTGAAACACTTGATTTATGCATCACCCCAAATCACATTTCCCGTTAAGCAGCCATAGTGTGTTTTCAAAATGTGTGACTCTGTTCTGTTTTGTAATTCAGTTCAAGGGTAACGGTTTTTACATTCCCTCTATAAGTGATATCTTATGATAAGTGTCTTTTTCTGTGTGACTTATTTCTGTTAGAATCGTCGTACCTAAATCCAATCATCATGCTGCTACTAGCCTTAGGACATTGTTTTCATGGCTGAGTGATATTCCATTGTACATAAGGACCTCAACTTCTTTATCCATTTTTCTCTTTCCTGGGATATTTAAGGTGGAATGAAGTGGAGGTCCTTGTCAACAGAGCAGCCCTAAACTTTTGGGTGCCTGTGTCTTGCTGATTTTTAGTTTTCCCAATTTGTACACCCATGAGTGGAAGTGCCCTATGCTCTCTAAGCTGTGTGTTTTAGATGTTTCAGGACACACCGTACACTACTCCAGAGTGGCTGTTGGCAATTTACATCCCGCCCATCAGCGTAGCAAGGCTGCCATTTCTCCATGGCCTGTCCTGCATATCTGGTTTTGACACTTTTTGCAGCATGGCCCTTTTGACAGATGGGAAGCGAGACGTCTTTGTAGCGCTGATTTGCGTTTCCAGGTTGCTTGGTTGGCCAAAAAGGGCGTATGCGTTTTTTCCTGAATACATTCAGGAAAAAACGCATACGCCCTTTTTGGCCAAGGGCATCACTGTCGACGTTTTGCCGCTTTTCATGTGCTTTTAAGGCGATTCGTATCTACCTCCTGAAACCTGTTTCCTGCAATTCTGCCTTGCTTTCAAATCCTCTTCGTTGCCTTCCCTCAATATATTTGTGGACGAGAGTTATCATTTATAACTCAGCGGGTTTGTGAATTGCAGTGCCCCTGAGCTCCATTTTTCAACAGTCTTTTTTGGGAGCTGGCCGCAAAAGCACTGGATTGCCTCAGGCACTATTCTGGTTCCCGGCGGCAGGATTAGCCTGTGGTTAATTCTTCTTCCTGATGGGAAAATACAGTGACCTGTGCCTGTCCCAACACCTAGATCTAGTCTCTCATTGGTTGCCCCTCTTCCCGTTCATCCTCAGGACAAATTGCAACCTGTAGGGAACAGGAGCTTAAAGGTGCTGATTCTCCAAGTAGGGAGATTGCTAGTAAAGTAGCTGGAAAGGCGAACCCGAGCACAAGGAGATGAGACATGAGGTGCGATTTAGAAACCTTTCAAAATCACACGGTGTACCATCTTCTGGGTTTCTCATGCATGTTTTCGATGTAGGAAGATGCCCTTGAACCTGGAGATTTGGGACCCATGGGATGGGTACCACGCAGTATTACTTTAAAGGGTCTGCGTTTGCTCACCCAACCTCACCCAACCTCTCAGCCCCAAGAGTGTCCACCCTTATGTCTCATCCAGCTGTGGGTCTAGATATGGTCAATCCAGGTTGCATCACAGCCCCTGAAGGAATTGTGTAAGAATTTCTCTCTCTTTCACTGTCTTTGTTTTACGGGTTTTTAAAAGTAATTTATTTTTATAATGGGGTTTAGCTGCTTTTCACGGCTGTGTTTATGCGGCTTTACACCCACTTGACTCACTTCCAGACAGATATCAATACATAGGTTTTAAGATTCTTACTACTCAGATATATTCTTGTGCGGTGAATAGGGGGTGTTGAGTCCAGTTCACTGAGCAAGGAGTAGGTCTTGTCTATTACATATTGGGTGTATGGAACGGTATCTGAGCGAATTTGAAACCCTTGTTTTATGCATCACCCCACCTCACCTTTCCCGTTAAGCAGACATAGTGTGTTTTCTAAACGTGTGACTCTGTTCTCTTTTGTAATTCAGTTCAAGTGTAGCGGTTTTTTCCATTCCCTCTATAAATGATAGCTTATGATAAGTGTCTTTTTCTGTGTGACTTATTTCACTTAGAATCGTCGTACCTAAATCCACTCATCTTGCTTCTACTAGCCTTATGACATTGATTTCATGTCTGAGTGATATTCCATTGTACATAAGGACCACAACTTCTTTATCCATTTTTCTATTTCCTGGGATATTTAAGGTGTCATGAAGTGGAGGTTCTTGTCAACAGAGCAGCCCTAAACTTTGGGGTGCCTGTGTCTTGCTGATTTTTAGTTTTCCCAATTTATACGCCCATGAGTGGACGTGCCCTATGCTCCCTAAGCTGTGTTTTTTCGATGTTTCAGGACACACCGCACACTTCTCCAGAGTGGCTGTTGGCAATTTACATCCCGCCCATCAGCGTAGCAAGGCTGCCATTTCTCCATGGCCTGTCCTGCATTTCTGGTTTTGACACTTTTTGCAGCATGGCCCTTTTGACCGATGGGAAGCGAGACTTCTTTGTAGCGCTGATTTGCCTTTCCAGGTTGCTTGGTTGGCCAAAAAGGGCGTATGCGTTTTTTCCTGAATACATTCAGGAAAAAACGCATACGCCCTTTTTGGCCAAGGGCATCACTGTCGACGTTTTGCCGCTTTTCATGTGCTTTTAAGGCGATTCGAATCTACCTCCTGAAACCTGTTTCCTGCAATTCTGCCTTGCTTTCAAATTCTCTTCGTTGCCTTCCCTCAATATATCTGTGGATGAGAGTTATCATTTATAACTCTGCGGGTTTGTGAATTGCAGTGTCCCTGAGCTCCATTTTTCAACTCGCTTTTTTGGGAGCTGGCCGCAAAAGCGCGGGATTGCCTGAGGCCCTATTCTGCTTCTGGGCGGCAGGCTGAGCCTGTGGTTAAATCTTCTTCCTGATGGGAAAAAAGTGTGACCTGTGCCTGTCCCAACACCTAGAGCTAGTCTCTCGTTGGTTGCCCCTCTTCCCGTTCAACCTCAGGATAAATTGCAGTCTGTACAGAACTGGAGGTTAAAGGTGCTGATTCTCCAACGAGGGAGATTGCTAATAAAGCGGCTGGAATGGCGAACACGAGCACAAGGAGATGAGAAGTGAGGTGCGTTTCAGGAACCTTTCCCGATGAGACGGTGTACCATCTTCTGGGTTTCTCACGCATGTTTTTGATGTAGGAAGATGCCCTTGAACCTGGAGATTTGGGATCCATGGGATGGGTACGATGCAGTATTACTTTAAAGGGACTGCGTTTGCCCACCCAACCTCACCAAACTTCTCAGCCCCAAGAGTGTCCACCCTTATGTCTCATCTAGCTGTGGGTCTAGATATGGTCAGTCCACGTTGCATCACAGCCCCTGAACGAATTATGTAAGAATTTCTCTGTCTTTCACTCTCTTTGTTTCATGGGTTTATAAAAGTAATTTATTTTTAAAATGGGGTTTAGCTGCTTTTCACTGCTGTGTTTATGCTGCTTTACCCCCACTTGACACACTTCCAGTGAAATATCAATACATAGGTTTTAAGATTCTTACTAGTCAGATATATTCTTGTGCGGTGAATAGGGGGTGTTGAATCCAGTTCACTGAGCAAGGAGTAGGTCTTGTCTACTACATATTGCATGTATGGAACGGTATCTGAGATAATTTGAAACACTTGATTTATGTATCACCCCAAATCACATTTCCCGTTAAGCAGCCATAGTGTGTTTTCAAAATGTGTGACTCTGTTCTGTTTTGTAATTCAGTTCAAGGGTAACGGTTTTTACATTCCCTCTATAAGTGATATCTTATGATAAGTGTCTTTTTCTGTGAGACTTATTTCTGTTAGAATCGTCGTACCTAAATCCAATCATCATGCTGCTACTAGCCTTAGGACATTGTTTTCATGGCTGAGTGATATTCCATTGTACATAATGACCTCAACTTCTTTATCCATTTTTCTCTTTCCTAGGATATTTAAGGTGGAATGAAGTGGAGGTCCTTGTCAACAGAGCAGCCCTAAACTTTTGGGTGCCTGTGTCTTGCTGATTTTTAGTTTTCCCAATTTGTACACCCATGAGTGGAAGTGCCCTATGCTCTCTAAGCTGTGTGTTTTAGATGTTTCAGGACACACCGTACACTACTCCAGAGTGGCTGTTGGCAATTTACATCCCGCCCATCAGCGTAGCAAGGCTGCCATTTCTCCATGGCCTGTCCTGCATATCTGGTTTTGACACTTTTTGCAGCATGGCCCTTTTGACAGATGGGAAGCGAGACTTCTTTGTAGCGCTGATTTGCCTTTCCAGGTTGCTTGGTTGGCCAAAAAGGGCGTATGCGTTTTTTCCTGAATATATTCAGGAAAAAACGCATACGCCCTTTTTGGCCAAGGGCATCATTGTCGACGTTTTGCCGCTTTTCATGTGCTTTAAAGGCGATTCGAATCTACCTCCTGAAACCTGTTTCCTGCAATTCTGCCTTGCTTTCAAATCCTCTTCGTTGCCTTCCCTCAATATATTTGTGGACGAGAGTTATCATTTATAACTCAGCGGGTTTGTGAATTGCAGTGCCCCTGAGCTCCATTTTTCAACTGTCTTTTTTGGGAGCTGGCCGCAAAAGCACTGGATTGCCTCAGGCACTATTCTGGTTCCCGGCGGCAGGATTAGCCTGTGGTTAATTCTTCTTCCTGATGGGAAAATACAGTGACCTGTGCCTGTCCCAACACCTAGATCTAGTCTCTCATTGGTTGCCCCTCTTCCCGTTCATCCTCAGGACAAATTGCAACCTGTAGGGAACAGGAGCTTAAAGGTGCTGATTCTCCAAGTAGGGAGATTGCTAGTAAAGTAGCTGGAAAGGCGAACCCGAGCACAAGGAGATGAGACATGAGGTGCGATTTAGAAACCTTTCAAAATCACACGGTGTACCATCTTCTGGGTTTCTCATGCATGTTTTCGATGTAGGAAGATGCCCTTGAACCTGGAGATTTGGGACCCATGGGATGGGTACCACGCAGTATTACTTTAAAGGGTCTGCGTTTGCTCACCCAACCTCACCCAACCTCTCAGCCCCAAGAGTGTCCACCCTTATGTCTCATCCAGCTGTGGGTCTAGACATGGTCAATCCAGGTTGCAACACAGCCCCTGAATGAATTTTGTAAGAATTTCTCTCTCTTTCACTGTCTTTGTTTTACGGGTTTTTAAAAGTAATTTATTTTTATAATGGGGTTTAGCTGCTTTTCACGGCTGTGTTTATGCGGCTTTACACCCACTTGACTCACTTCCAGACAGATATCAATACATAGGTTTTAAGATTCTTACTACTCAGACATATTCTTGTGCGGTGAATAGGGGGTGTTGAGTCCAGTTCACTGAGCAAGGAGTAGGTCTTGTCTAGTACATATTGGGTGTATGGAACGGTATCTGAGCGAATTTGAAACCCTTGATTTATGCATCACCCCACCTCACCTTTCCCGTTAAGCAGCCATAGTGTGTTTTCTAAACGTGTGACTCTGTTCTGTTTTGTAATTCAGTTCAAGTGTAGCGGTTTTTACATTCCCTCTATAAGTGATAGCTTATGATAAGTGTCTTTTTCTGTGTGACTTATTTCACTTACAATCGTCGTACCTAAATCCACTCATCTTGCTTCTACTAGCCTTATGACTTTGATTTCATGTCTGAGTGATATCCCATTGTACATAAGGACCACAACTTCTTTATGCATTTTTCTCTTTCCTGGGATATTTAAGGTGTGATGAAGTGGAGGTTCTTGTCAACAGAGCAGCCCTAAACTTTGGGGTGCCTGTGTCTTGCTGATTTTTAGTTTTCCCAATTTATACGCCCATGAGTGGACGTGCCATATGCTCCCTAAGCTGTGTTTTTTCGATGTTTCAGGACACACCGTACACTTCTCCAGAGTGGCTGTTGGCAATTTACATCCCGCCCATCAGCGTAGCAAGGCTGCCATTTCTCCATGGCCTGTCCTGCATTTCTGGTTTTGACACTTTTTGCAGCATGGCCCTTTTGACAGATGGGAAGCGAGACTTCTTTGTAGCGCTGATTAGCCTTTCCAGGTTGCTTGGTTGGCCAAAAAGGGCGTATGCGTTTTTTCCTGAATATATTCAGGAAAAAACGCATACGCCCTTTTTGGCCAAGGGCATCATTGTCGACGTTTTGCCGCTTTTCATGTGCTTTAAAGGCGATTCGAATCTACCTCCTGAAACCTGTTTCCTGCAATTCTGCCTTGCTTTCAAATCCTCTTCGTTGCCTTCCCTCAATATATTTGTGGACGAGAGTTATCATTTATAACTCTGTGGGTTTGTGAATTGCAGTGTCCCTGAGCTCCATTTTTCAACTCGCTTTTTTGGGAGCTGGCCGCAAAAACGCGGGATTGCCTCAGGCCCTCTTTTGGTTCCCCTCGGCATGCTGAGCCTGTAGTTAATTCTTCTTACTGATGGGAAAATAGAGTGACCTGTGCCTCTCCCAACACCTATATCTAGTCTCTCATTGGTTGCCCCTCTTCCCGTTCATCCTCAGGACAATTTGCAACCTGTAGGGAACAGGAGCTTAAAGGTGCTGATTCTCCAAGTAGGGAGATTGCTAGTAAAGTAGCTGGAATGGCGAACCCAAGCACAAGGAGATGAGAAATGAGGTGCGTTTTAGAAACCTTTCAAAATCACACGGTGTACCATCTTCTGGGTTTCTCATGCATGTTTTCGATGTAGGAAGATGCCCTTGAACCTGGAGATTTGGGACCCATGGGATGGGTACCACGCAGTATTACTTTAAAGGGTCTGCGTTTGCTCACCCAACCTCACCCAACCTCTCAGCCCCAAGAGTGTCCACCCTTATGTCTCATCCAGCTGTGGGTCTAGACATGGTCAATCCAGGTTGCAACACAGCCCCTGAATGAATTTTGTAAGAATTTCTCTCTCTTTCACTGTCTTTGTTTTACGGGTTTTTAAAAGTAATTTATTTTTATAATGGGGTTTAGCTGCTTTTCACGGCTGTGTTTATGCGGCCTTACACCCACTTGACACACTTCCAGACAGATATCAATACATAGGTTTTAAGATTCTTACTAGTCACATATATTCTTGTGCGGTGAATAGGGGGTGTTGAGTCCAGTTCACTGAGCAAGGAGTAGGTCTTGTCTATTACATATTGGGTGTATGGAACGGTATCTGAGCGAATTTGAAACCCTTGTTTTATGCATCACCCCACCTCACCTTTCCCGTTAAGCAGCCATAGTGTGTTTTCTAAACGTGTGACTCTGTTCTGTTTTGTAATTCAGTTCAAGTGTAGCGGTTTTTACATTCCCTCTATAAGTGATAGCTTATGATAAGTGTCTTTTTCTGTGTGACTTATTTCACTTAGAATCGTCGTACCTAAATCCACTCATCTTGCTTCTACTAGCCTTATGACATTGATTTCATGTCTGAGTGATATTCCATTGTACATAAGGACCACAACTTCTTTAGGCATTTTTCTCTTTCCTGGGATATTTAAGGTGTGATGAAGTGGAGGTTCTTGTCAACAGAGCAGCCCTAAACTTTGGGGTGCCTGTGTCTTGCTGATTTTTAGTTTTCCCAATTTATACGCCCATGAGTGGACGTGCCCTATGCTCCCTAAGCTGTGTTTTTTCCATGTTTCAGGACACACCGTACACTTCTCCAGAGTGGCTGTTGGCAATTTACATCCCGCCCATCAGCGTAGCAAGGCTGCCATTTCTCCATGGCCTGTCCTGCATTTCTGGTTTTGACACTTTTTGCAGCATGGCCCTTTTGACCGATGGGAAGCGAGACTTCTTTGTAGCGCTGATTAGCCTTTCCAGGTTGCTTGGTTGGCCAAAAAGGGCGTATGCGTTTTTTCCTGAATATAATCAGGAAAAAATGCATACGCACTTTTTGGCCAAGGGCATCATTGTCGACGTTTTGCCGCTTTTCATGTGCTTTAAGGGCGATTCGAATCTACCTCCTGAAACCTGTTTCCTGCAATTCTGCCTTGCTTTCAAATCCTCTTCGTTGCCTTCCCTCAATATATTTGTGGACGAGAGTTATCATTTATAACTCAGCGGGTTTGTGAATTGCAGTGCCCCTGAGCTCCATTTTTCAACTGTCTTTTTTGGGAGCTGGCCGCAAAAGCACTGGATTGCCTCAGGCACTATTCTGGTTCCCGGCGGCAGGATTAGCCTGTGGTTAATTCTTCTTCCTGATGGGAAAATACAGTGACCTGTGCCTGTCCCAACACCTAGATCTAGTCTCTCATTGGTTGCCCCTCTTCCCGTTCATCCTCAGGACAAATTGCAACCTGTAGGGAACAGGAGCTTAAAGGTGCTGATTCTCCAAGTAGGGAGATTGCTAGTAAAGTAGCTGGAAAGGCAAACCCGAGCACAAGGAGATGAGACATGAGGTGCGATTTAGAAACCTTTCAAAATCACACGGTGTACCATCTTCTGGGTTTCTCATGCATGTTTTCGATGTAGGAAGATGCCCTTGAACCTGGAGATTTGGGACCCATGGGATGGGTACCACGCAGTATTACTTTAAAGGGTCTGCGTTTGCTCACCCAACCTCACCCAACCTCTCAGCCCCAAGAGTGTCCACCCTTATGTCTCATCCAGCTGTGGGTCTAGATATGGTCAATCCAGGTTGCATCACAGCCCCTGAAGGAATTGTGTAAGAATTTCTCTCTCTTTCACTGTCTTTGTTTTACGGGTTTTTAAAAGTAATTTATTTTTATAATGGGGTTTAGCTGCTTTTCACGGCTGTGTTTATGCGGCTTTACACCCACTTGACTCACTTCCAGACAGATATCAATACATAGGTTTTAAGATTCTTACTACTCAGATATATTCTTGTGCGGTGAATAGGGGGTGTTGAGTCCAGTTCACTGAGCAAGGAGTAGGTCTTGTCTATTACATATTGGGTGTATGGAACGGTATCTGAGCGAATTTGAAACCCTTGTTTTATGCATCACCCCACCTCACCTTTCCCGTTAAGTAGACATAGTGTGTTTTCTAAACGTGTGACTCTGTTCTCTTTTGTAATTCAGTTCAAGTGTAGCGGTTTTTTCCATTCCCTCTATAAATGATAGCTTATGATAAGTGTCTTTTTCTGTGTGACTTATTTCACTTAGAATCGTCGTACCTAAATCCACTCATCTTGCTTCTACTAGCCTTATGACATTGATTTCATGTCTGAGTGATATTCCATTGTACATAAGGACCACAACTTCTTTATCCATTTTTCTATTTCCTGGGATATTTAAGGTGTCATGAAGTGGAGGTTCTTGTCAACAGAGCAGCCCTAAACTTTGGGGTGCCTGTGTCTTGCTGATTTTTAGTTTTCCCAATTTATACGCCCATGAGTGGACGTGCCCTATGCTCCCTACGCTGTGTTTTTTCGATGTTTCAGGACACACCGCACACTTCTCCAGAGTGGCTGTTGGCAATTTACATCCCGCCCATCAGCGTAGCAAGGCTGCCATTTCTCCATGGCCTGTCCTGCATTTCTGGTTTTGACACTTTTTGCAGCATGGCCCTTTTGACCGATGGGAAGCGAGACTTCTTTGTAGCGCTGATTTGCCTTTCCAGGTTGCTTGGTTGGCCAAAAAGGGCGTATGCGTTTTTTCCTGAATACATTCAGGAAAAAACGCATACGCCCTTTTTGGCCAAGGGCATCACTGTCGACGTTTTGCCGCTTTTCATGTGCTTTTAAGGCGATTCGAATCTACCTCCTGAAACCTGTTTCCTGCAATTCTGCCTTGCTTTCAAATTCTCTTCGTTGCCTTCCCTCAATATATCTGTGGATGAGAGTTATCATTTATAACTCTGCGGGTTTGTGAATTGCAGTGTCCCTGAGCTCCATTTTTCAACTCGCTTTTTTGGGAGCTGGCCGCAAAAGCGCGGGATTGCCTGAGGCCCTATTCTGCTTCTGGGCGGCAGGCTGAGCCTGTGGTTAAATCTTCTTCCTGATGGGAAAAAAGTGTGACCTGTGCCTGTCCCAACACCTAGAGCTAGTCTCTCGTTGGTTGCCCCTCTTCCCGTTCAACCTCAGGATAAATTGCAGTCTGTACAGAACTGGAGGTTAAAGGTGCTGATTCTCCAACGAGGGAGATTGCTAATAAAGCGGCTGGAATGGCGAACACGAGCACAAGGAGATGAGAAGTGAGGTGCGTTTCAGGAACCTTTCCCGATGAGACGGTGTACCATCTTCTGGGTTTCTCACGCATGTTTTCGATGTAGGAAGATGCCCTTGAACCTGGAGATTTGGGATCCATGGGATGGGTACGATGCAGTATTACTTTAAAGGGACTGCGTTTGCCCACCTAACCTCACCAAACTTCTCAGCCCCAAGAGGGTCCACCCTTATGTCTCATCTAGCTGTGGGTCTAGATATGGTCAGTCCACGTTGCATCACAGCCCCTGAACGAATTATGTAAGAATTTCTCTGTCTTTCACTCTCTTTGTTTCATGGGTTTATAAAAGTAATTTATTTTTAAAATGGGGTTTAGCTGCTTTTCACTGCTGTGTTTATGCTGCTTTACCCCCACTTGACACACTTCCAGTGAAATATCAATACATAGGTTTTAAGATTCTTACTAGTCAGATATATTCTTGTGCGGTGAATAGGGGGTGTTGAATCCAGTTCACTGAGCAAGGAGTAGGTCTTGTCTACTACATATTGCATGTATGGAACGGTATCTGAGATAATTTGAAACACTTGATTTATGTATCACCCCAAATCACATTTCCCGTTAAGCAGCCATAGTGTGTTTTCAAAATGTGTGACTCTGTTCTGTTTTGTAATTCAGTTCAAGGGTAACGGTTTTTACATTCCCTCTATAAGTGATATCTTATGATAAGTGTCTTTTTCTGTGAGACTTATTTCTGTTAGAATCGTCGTACCTAAATCCAATCATCATGCTGCTACTAGCCTTAGGACATTGTTTTCATGGCTGAGTGATATTCCATTGTACATAATGACCTCAACTTCTTTATCCATTTTTCTCTTTCCTAGGATATTTAAGGTGGAATGAAGTGGAGGTCCTTGTCAACAGAGCAGCCCTAAACTTTTGGGTGCCTGTGTCTTGCTGATTTTTAGTTTTCCCAATTTGTACACCCATGAGTGGAAGTGCCCTATGCTCTCTAAGCTGTGTGTTTTAGATGTTTCAGGACACACCGTACACTACTCCAGAGTGGCTGTTGGCAATTTACATCCCGCCCATCAGCGTAGCAAGGCTGCCATTTCTCCATGGCCTGTCCTGCATATCTGGTTTTGACACTTTTTGCAGCATGGCCCTTTTGACAGATGGGAAGCGAGACTTCTTTGTAGCGCTGATTTGCCTTTCCAGGTTGCTTGGTTGGCCAAAAAGGGCGTATGCGTTTTTTCCTGAATATATTCAGGAAAAAACGCATACGCCCTTTTTGGCCAAGGGCATCATTGTCGACGTTTTGCCGCTTTTCATGTGCTTTAAAGGCGATTCGAATCTACCTCCTGAAACCTGTTTCCTGCAATTCTGCCTTGCTTTCAAATCCTCTTCGTTGCCTTCCCTCAATATATTTGTGGACGAGAGTTATCATTTATAACTCAGCGGGTTTGTGAATTGCAGTGTCCCTGAGCTCCATTTTTCAACTGTCTTTTTTGGGAGCTGGCCGCAAAAGCACTGGATTGCCTCAGGCACTATTCTGGTTCCCGGCGGCAGGATTAGCCTGTGGTTAATTCTTCTTCCTGATGGGAAAATACAGTGACCTGTGCCTGTCCCAACACCTAGATCTAGTCTCTCATTGGTTGCCCCTCTTCCCGTTCATCCTCAGGACAAATTGCAACCTGTAGGGAACAGGAGCTTAAAGGTGCTGATTCTCCAAGTAGGGAGATTGCTAGTAAAGTAGCTGGAAAGGCGAACCCGAGCACAAGGAGATGAGACATGAGGTGCGATTTAGAAACCTTTCAAAATCACACGGTGTACCATCTTCTGGGTTTCTCATGCATGTTTTCGATGTAGGAAGATGCCCTTGAACCTGGAGATTTGGGACCCATGGGATGGGTACCACGCAGTATTACTTTAAAGGGTCTGCGTTTGCTCACCCAACCTCACCCAACCTCTCAGCCCCAAGAGTGTCCACCCTTATGTCTCATCCAGCTGTGGGTCTAGACATGGTCAATCCAGGTTGCAACACAGCCCCTGAATGAATTTTGTAAGAATTTCTCTCTCTTTCACTGTCTTTGTTTTACGGGTTTTTAAAAGTAATTTATTTTTATAATGGGGTTTAGCTGCTTTTCACGGCTGTGTTTATGCGGCTTTACACCCACTTGACTCACTTCCAGACAGATATCAATACATAGGTTTTAAGATTCTTACTACTCAGACATATTCTTGTGCGGTGAATAGGGGGTGTTGAGTCCAGTTCACTGAGCAAGGAGTAGGTCTTGTCTAGTACATATTGGGTGTATGGAACGGTATCTGAGCGAATTTGAAACCCTTGATTTATGCATCACCCCACCTCACCTTTCCCGTTAAGCAGCCATAGTGTGTTTTCTAAACGTGTGACTCTGTTCTGTTTTGTAATTCAGTTCAAGTGTAGCGGTTTTTACATTCCCTCTATAAGTGATAGCTTATGATAAGTGTCTTTTTCTGTGTGACTTATTTCACTTACAATCGTCGTACCTAAATCCACTCATCTTGCTTCTACTAGCCTTATGACTTTGATTTCATGTCTGAGTGATATCCCATTGTACATAAGGACCACAACTTCTTTATGCATTTTTCTCTTTCCTGGGATATTTAAGGTGTGATGAAGTGGAGGTTCTTGTCAACAGAGCAGCCCTAAACTTTGGGGTGCCTGTGTCTTGCTGATTTTTAGTTTTCCCAATTTATACGCCCATGAGTGGACGTGCCATATGCTCCCTAAGCTGTGTTTTTTCGATGTTTCAGGACACACCGTACACTTCTCCAGAGTGGCTGTTGGCAATTTACATCCCGCCCATCAGCGTAGCAAGGCTGCCATTTCTCCATGGCCTGTCCTGCATTTCTGGTTTTGACACTTTTTGCAGCATGGCCCTTTTGACAGATGGGAAGCGAGACTTCTTTGTAGCGCTGATTAGCCTTTCCAGGTTGCTTGGTTGGCCAAAAAGGGCGTATGCGTTTTTTCCTGAATATATTCAGGAAAAAACGCATACGCCCTTTTTGGCCAAGGGCATCATTGTCGACGTTTTGCCGCTTTTCATGTGCTTTAAAGGCGATTCGAATCTACCTCCTGAAACCTGTTTCCTGCAATTCTGCCTTGCTTTCAAATCCTCTTCGTTGCCTTCCCTCAATATATTTGTGGACGAGAGTTATCATTTATAACTCTGTGGGTTTGTGAATTGCAGTGTCCCTGAGCTCCATTTTTCAACTCGCTTTTTTGGGAGCTGGCCGCAAAAACGCGGGATTGCCTCAGGCCCTCTTTTGGTTCCCCTCGGCATGCTGAGCCTGTAGTTAATTCTTCTTACTGATGGGAAAATAGAGTGACCTGTGCCTCTCCCAACACCTATATCTAGTCTCTCATTGGTTGCCCCTCTTCCCGTTCATCCTCAGGACAATTTGCAACCTGTAGGGAACAGGAGCTTAAAGGTGCTGATTCTCCAAGTAGGGAGATTGCTAGTAAAGTAGCTGGAATGGCGAACCCAAGCACAAGGAGATGAGAAATGAGGTGCGTTTTAGAAACCTTTCAAAATCACACGGTGTACCATCTTCTGGGTTTCTCATGCATGTTTTCGATGTAGGAAGATGCCCTTGAACCTGGAGATTTGGGACCCATGGGATGGGTACCACGCAGTATTACTTTAAAGGGTCTGCGTTTGCTCACCCAACCTCACCCAACCTCTCAGCCCCAAGAGTGTCCACCCTTATGTCTCATCCAGCTGTGGGTCTAGACATGGTCAATCCAGGTTGCAACACAGCCCCTGAATGAATTTTGTAAGAATTTCTCTCTCTTTCACTGTCTTTGTTTTACGGGTTTTTAAAAGTAATTTATTTTTATAATGGGGTTTAGCTGCTTTTCACGGCTGTGTTTATGCGGCCTTACACCCACTTGACACACTTCCAGACAGATATCAATACATAGGTTTTAAGATTCTTACTAGTCACATATATTCTTGTGCGGTGAATAGGGGGTGTTGAGTCCAGTTCACTGAGCAAGGAGTAGGTCTTGTCTATTACATATTGGGTGTATGGAACGGTATCTGAGCGAATTTGAAACCCTTGTTTTATGCATCACCCCACCTCACCTTTCCCGTTAAGCAGCCATAGTGTGTTTTCTAAACGTGTGACTCTGTTCTGTTTTGTAATTCAGTTCAAGTGTAGCGGTTTTTACATTCCCTCTATAAGTGATAGCTTATGATAAGTGTCTTTTTCTGTGTGACTTATTTCACTTAGAATCGTCGTACCTAAATCCACTCATCTTGCTTCTACTAGCCTTATGACTTTGATTTCATGTCTGAGTGATATTCCATTGTACATAAGGACCACAACTTCTTTAGGCATTTTTCTCTTTCCTGGGATATTTAAGGTGTGATGAAGTGGAGGTTCTTGTCAACAGAGCAGCCCTAAACTTTGGGGTGCCTGTGTCTTGCTGATTTTTAGTTTTCCCAATTTATACGCCCATGAGTGGACGTGCCCTATGCTCCCTAAGCTGTGTTTTTTCCATGTTTCAGGACACACCGTACACTTCTCCAGAGTGGCTGTTGGCAATTTACATCCCGCCCATCAGCGTAGCAAGGCTGCCATTTCTCCATGGCCTGTCCTGCATTTCTGGTTTTGACACTTTTTGCAGCATGGCCCTTTTGACCGATGGGAAGCGAGACTTCTTTGTAGCGCTGATTAGCCTTTCCAGGTTGCTTGGTTGGCCAAAAAGGGCGTATGCGTTTTTTCCTGAATATAATCAGGAAAAAATGCATACGCACTTTTTGGCCAAGGGCATCATTGTCGACGTTTTGCCGCTTTTCATGTGCTTTAAGGGCGATTCGAATCTACCTCCTGAAACCTGTTTCCTGCAATTCTGCCTTGCTTTCAAATCCTCTTCGTTGCCTTCCCTCAATATATTTGTGGACGAGAGTTATCATTTATAACTCAGCGGGTTTGTGAATTGCAGTGCCCCTGAGCTCCATTTTTCAACTGTCTTTTTTGGGAGCTGGCCGCAAAAGCACTGGATTGCCTCAGGCACTATTCTGGTTCCCGGCGGCAGGATTAGCCTGTGGTTAATTCTTCTTCCTGATGGGAAAATACAGTGACCTGTGCCTGTCCCAACACCTAGATCTAGTCTCTCATTGGTTGCCCCTCTTCCCGTTCATCCTCAGGACAAATTGCAACCTGTAGGGAACAGGAGCTTAAAGGTGCTGATTCTCCAAGTAGGGAGATTGCTAGTAAAGTAGCTGGAAAGGCAAACCCGAGCACAAGGAGATGAGACATGAGGTGCGATTTAGAAACCTTTCAAAATCACACGGTGTACCATCTTCTGGGTTTCTCATGCATGTTTTCGATGTAGGAAGATGCCCTTGAACCTGGAGATTTGGGACCCATGGGATGGGTACCACGCAGTATTACTTTAAAGGGTCTGCGTTTGCTCACCCAACCTCACCCAACCTCTCAGCCCCAAGAGTGTCCACCCTTATGTCTCATCCAGCTGTGGGTCTAGACATGGTCAATCCAGGTTGCAACACAGCCCCTGAACGAATTTTGTAAGAATTTCTCTCTCTTTCACTGTCTTTGTTTTACGGGTTTTTAAAAGTAATTTATTTTTATAATGGGGTTTAGCTGCTTTTCACGGCTGTGTTTATGCGGCTTTACACCCACTTGACTCACTTCCAGACAGATATCAATACATAGGTTTTAAGATTCTTACTACTCAGACATATTCTTGTGCGGTGAATAGGGTGTGTTGAGTCCAGTTCACTGAGCAAGGAGGAGGTCTTGTCTATTACATATTGGGTGTATGGAACGGTATCTGAGCGAATTTGAAACCCTTGTTTTATGCATCACCCCACCTCACCTTTCCCGTTAAGCAGACATAGTGTGTTTTCTAAACGTGTGACTCTGTTCTCTTTTGTAATTCAGTTCAAGTGTAGCGGTTTTTTCCATTCCCTCTATAAATGATAGCTTATGATAAGTGTCTTTTTCTGTGTGACTTATTTCACTTAGAATCGTCGTACCTAAATCCACTCATCTTGCTTCTACTAGCCTTATGACATTGATTTCATGTCTGAGTGATATTCCATTGTACATAAGGACCACAACTTCTTTATCCATTTTTCTCTTTCCTGGGATATTTAAGGTGTCATGAAGTGGAGGTTCTTGTCAACAGAGCAGCCCTAAACTTTGGGGTGCCTGTGTCTTGCTGATTTCTAGTTTTCCCAATTTATACGCCCATGAGTGGACGTGCCCTATGCTCCCTAAGCTGTGTTTCTTCGATGTTTCAGGACACACCGCACACTTCTCCAGAGTGGCTGTTGGCAATTTACATCCCGCCCATCAGCGTAGCAAGGCTGCCATTTCTCCATGGCCTGTCCTGCATTTCTGGTTTTGACACTTTTCGCAGCATGGCCCTTTTGACCGATGGGAAGCGAGACTTCTTTGTAGCGCTGATTTGCCTTTCCAGGTTGCTTGGTTGGCCAAAAAGGGCGTATGCGTTTTTTCCTGAATACATTCAGGAAAAAACGCATACGCCCTTTTTGGCCAAGGGCATCACTGTCGACGTTTTGCCGCTTTTCATGTGCTTTAAAGGCGATTCGAATCTACCTCCTGAAACCTGTTTCCTGCAATTCTGCCTTGCTTTCAAATACTCTTCGTTGCCTTCCCTCAATATATCTGTGGATGAGAGTTATCATTTATAACTCTGCGGGTTTGTGAATTGCAGTGTCTCTGAGCTCCATTTTTCAACTCGCTTTTTTGGGAGCTGGCCGCAAAAGCGCGGGATTGCCTGAGGCCCTATTCTGCTTCTGGGCGGCAGGCTGAGCCTGTGGTTAAATCTTCTTCCTGATGGGAAAAAAGTGTGACCTGTGCCTGTCCCAACACCTAGAGCTAGTCTCTCGTTGGTTGCCCCTCTTCCCGTTCAACCTCAGGATAAATTGCAGTCTGTACAGAACTGGAGGTTAAAGGTGCTGATTCTCCAACGAGGGAGATTGCTAATAAAGCGGCTGGAATGGTGAACACGAGCACAAGGAGATGAGAAGTGAGGTGCGTTTCAGGAACCTTTCCCGATGAGATGGTGTACCATCTTCTGGGTTTCTCACGCATGTTTTCGATGTAGGAAGATGCCCTTGAACCTGGAGATTTGGGACCCATGGGATGGGTACGATGCAGTATTACTTTAAAGGGACTGCGTTTGCCCACCCAACCTCACCAAACCTCTCAGCCCCAAGAGTGTCCACCCTTATGTCTCATCTAGCTGTGGGTCTAGATATGGTCAGTCTACGTTGCATCACAGCCCCTGAACGAATTATGTAAGAATTTCTCTGTCTTTCACTCTCTTTGTTTCATGGGTTTATAAAAGTAATTTATTTTTAAAATGGGGTTTAGCTGCTTTTCACTGCTATGTTTATGCTGCTTTACCCCCACTTGACACACTTCCAGTGAAATATCAATACATAGGTTTTAAGATTCTTACTAGTCAGATATATTCTTGTGCGGTGAATAGGGGGTGTTGAATCCAGTTCACTGAGCAAGGAGTAGGTCTTGTCTACTACATATTGCATGTATGGAACGGTATCTGAGATAATTTGAAACACTTGATTTATGCATCACCCCAAATCACATTTCCCGTTAAGCAGCCATGGTGTGTTTTCAAAATGTGTGACTCTGTTCTGTTTTGTAATTCAGTTCAAGGGTAACGGTTTTTACATTCCCTCTATAAGTGATATCTTATGATAAGTGTCTTTTTCTGTGTGACTTATTTCACTTACAATCGTCATACCTAAATCCACTCATCTTGCTTCTACTAGCCTTATGACTTTGATTTCATGTCTGAGTGATATTCCATTGTACATAAGGACCACAACTTCTTTATGCATTTTTCTCTTTCCTGGGATATTTAAGGTGTGATGAATTGGAGGTTCTTATCAACAGAGCAGCCCTAAACTTTGGGGTGCCTGTGTCTTGCTGATTTTTAGTTTTCCCAATTTATATGCCCATGAGTGGACGTGCCCTATGCTCCCTAAGCTGTGTTTTTTCGATGTTTCACGACACACCGCACACTTCTCCAGAGTGGCTGTTGGCAATTTACATCCCGCCCATCAGCGTAGCAAGGCTGCCATTTCTCCATGGCCTGTCCTGCATTTCTGGTTTTGACACTTTTTGCAGCATGGCCCTTTTGACCGATGGGAAGCGAGACTTCTTTGTAGCGCTGATTAGCCTTTCCAGGTTGCTTGGTTGGCCAAAAAGGGCGTATGCGTTTTTTCCTGAATATAATCAGGAAAAAATGCATACGCACTTTTTGGCCAAGGGCATCATTGTCGACGTTTTGCCGCTTTTCATGTGCTTTAAGGGCGATTCGAATCTACCTCCTGAAACCTGTTTCCTGCAATTCTGCCTTGCTTTCAAATCCTCTTCGTTGCCTTCCCTCAATATATTTGTGGACGAGAGTTATCATTTATAACTCAGCGGGTTTGTGAATTGCAGTGCCCCTGAGCTCCATTTTTCAACTGTCTTTTTTGGGAGCTGGCCGCAAAAGCACTGGATTGCCTCAGGCACTATTCTGGTTCCCGGCGGCAGGATTAGCCTGTGGTTAATTCTTCTTCCTGATGGGAAAATACAGTGACCTGTGCCTGTCCCAACACCTAGATCTAGTCTCTCATTGGTTGCCCCTCTTCCCGTTCATCCTCAGGACAAATTGCAACCTGTAGGGAACAGGAGCTTAAAGGTGCTGATTCTCCAAGTAGGGAGATTGCTAGTAAAGTAGCTGGAAAGGCGAACCCGAGCACAAGGAGATGAGACATGAGGTGCGATTTAGAAACCTTTCAAAATCACACGGTGTACCATCTTCTGGGTTTCTCATGCATGTTTTCGATGTAGGAAGATGCCCTTGAACCTGGAGATTTGGGACCCATGGGATGGGTACCACGCAGTATTACTTTAAAGGGTCTGCGTTTGCTCACCCAACCTCACCAAACCTCTCAGCCCCAAGAGTGTCCACCCTTATGTCTCATCCAGCTGTGGGTCTAGACATGGTCAATCCAGGTTGCAACACAGCACCTGAACGAATTTTGTAAGAATTTCTCTCTCTTTCACTGTCTTTGTTTTACGGGTTTTTTAAAGTAATTTATTTTTATAATGGGGTTTAGCTGCTTTTCACGGCTGTGTTTATGCGGCTTTACACCCACTTGACTCACTTCCAGACAGATATCAATACATAGGTTTTAAGATTCTTACTACTCGTATATATTCTTGTGTGGTGAATAGGGGGTGTTGAGTCCAGTTCACTGAGCAAGGAGTAGGTCTTGTCTATTACATATTGGGTGTATGGAACGGTATCTGAGTGAATTTGAAACCCTTGTTTTATGCATCACCCCACCTCACCTTTCCCGTTAAGCAGCCATAGTGTGTTTTCTAAACGTGTGACTCTGTTCTGTTTTGTAATTCAGTTCAAGTGTAGCGGTTTTTACATTCCCTCTATAAGTGATAGCTTATGATAAGTGTCTTTTTCTGTGTGACTTATTTCACTTAGAATCGTCGTACCTAAATCCACTCATCTTGCTTCTACTAGCCTTATGACATTGATTTCATGTCTGAGTGATATTCCATTGTACATAAGGACCACAACTTCTTTATGCATTTTTCTCTTTCCTGGGATATTTAAGGTGTGATGAAGTGGAGGTTCTTGTCAACAGAGCAGCGCTAAACTTTGGGGTGCCTGTGTCTTGCTGATTTTTAGTTTTCCCAATTTATACGCCCATGAGTGGACGTGCCCTATGCTCCCTACGCTGTGTTTTTTCGATGTTTCAGGACACACCGTACACTTCTCCAGAGTGGCTGTTGGCAATTTACATCCCGCCCATCAGCGTAGCAAGGCTGCCATTTCTCCATGGCCTGTCCTGCATTTCTGGTTTTGACACTTTTTGCAGCATGGCCCTTTAGACCGATGGGAAGCGAGACTTCTTTGTAGCGCTGATTAGCCTTTCCAGGTTGCTTCGTTGGCCAAAAAGGGCGTATGCGTTTTTTCCTGAATATAATCAGGGAAAAACGCATACGCACTTTTTGGCCAAGGGCATCATTGTCGACGTTTTGCCGCTTTTCATGTGCTTAAAGGGCGATTCGAATCTACCTCCTGAAACCTGTTTCCTGCAATTCTGCCTTGCTTTCAAATCCTCTTCGTTGCCTTCCCTCAATATATCTGTGGATGAGAGTTATCATTTATAACTCTGCGGGTTTGTGAATTGCAGTGTCCCTGAGCTCCATTTTTCAACTCGCTTTTTTGGGAGCTGGCCGCAAAAGCGCGGGATTGCCTGAGGCCCTATTCTGCTTCTGGGCGGCAGGCTGAGCCTGTGGTTAAATCTTCTTCCTGATGGGAAAAAAGTGTGACCTGTGCCTGTCCCAACACCTAGAGCTAGTCTCTCGTTGGTTGCCCCTCTTCCCGTTCAACCTCAGGATAAATTGCAGTCTGTACAGAACTGGAGGTTAAAGGTGCTGATTCTCCAACGAGGGAGATTGCTAATAAAGCGGCTGGAATGGCGAACACGAGCACAAGGAGATGAGAAGTGAGGTGCGTTTCAGGAACCTTTCCCGATGAGACGGTGTACCATCTTCTGGGTTTCTCACGCATGTTTTCGATGTAGGAAGATGCCCTTGAACCTGGAGATTTGGGATCCATGGGATGGGTACGATGCAGTATTACTTTAAAGGGACTGCGTTTGCCCACCCAACCTCACCAAACCTCTCAGCCCCAAGAGTGTCCACCCTTATGTCTCATCTAGCTGTGGGTCTAGATATGGTCAGTCCACGTTGCATCACAGCCCCTGAACGAATTATGTAAGAATTTCTCTGTCTTTCACTCTCTTTGTTTCATGGGTTTATAAAAGTAATTTATTTTTAAAATGGGGTTTAGCTGCTTTTCACTGCTGTGTTTATGCTGCTTTACCCCCACTTGACACACTTCCAGTGAAATATCAATACATAGGTTTGAAGATTCTTACTAGTCAGATATATTCTTGTGCGGTGAATAGGGGGTGTTGAATCCAGTTCACTGAGCAAGGAGTAGGTCTTGTCTACTACATATTGGGTGTATGGAACGGTATCTGAGATAATTTGAAACACTTGATTTATGCATCACCCCAAATCACATTTCCCGTTAAGCAGCCACAGTGTGTTTTCAAAATGTGTGACTCTGTTCTGTTTTGTAATTCAGTTCAAGGGTAACGGTTTTTATATTCCCTCTATAAGTGATATCTTATGATAAGTGTCTTTTTCTGTGTGACTTATTTCTGTTAGAATCGTCGTACCTAAATCCAATCATCATGCTGCTACTAGCCTTAGGACATTGTTTTCATGGCTGAGTGATATTCCATTGTACATAAGGACCTCAACTTCTTTATCCATTTTTCTCTTTCCTGGGATATTTAAGGTGGAATGAAGTGGAGGTTCTTGTCAACAGAGCAGCCCTAAACTTTTGGGTGCCTGTGTCTTGCTGATTTTTAGTTTTCCCAATTTGTACACCCATGAGTGGAAGTGCCCTATGCTCTCTAAGCTGTGTGTTTTAGATGTTTCAGGACACACCGTACACTACTCCAGAGTGGCTGTTGGCAATTTACATCCCACCCATCAGCGTAGCAAGGCTGCCATTTCTCCATGGCCTGTCCTGCATTTCTGGTTTTGACACTTTTTGCAGCATGGCCCTTTTGACAGATGGGAAGCGAGACTTCTTTGTAGCGCTGATTTGCCTTCCAGGTTGCTTGGTTGGCCAAAAAGGGCGTATGCGTTTTTTCCTGAATATATTCAGGAAAAAACGCATACGCCCTTTTTGGCCAAGGGCATCATTGTCGACGTTTTGCCGCTTTTCATGTGCTTTAAAGGCGATTCGAATCTATCTCCTGAAACCTGTTTCCTGCAATTCTGCCTTGCTTTCAAATCCTCCTCGTTGCCTTCCCTCAATATATTTGTGGACGAGAGTTATCATTTATAACTCTGTGGGTTTGTGAATTGCAGTGTCCCTGAGCTCCATTTTTCAACTCGCTTTTTTGGGAGCTGGCCGCAAAAACGCGGGATTGCTTCAGGCCCTATTTTGGTTCCCCTCGGCATGCTGAGCCTGTAGTTAATTCTTCTTCCTGATGGGAAAATAGAGTGACCTGTGCCTGTCCCAACACCTATATCTAGTCTCTCATTGGTTGCCCCTTTTCCCGTTCATCCTCAGGACAAATTGCAACCTGTAGGGAACAGGAGCTTAAAGGTGCAGATTCTCCAAGTAGGGAGATTGCTAGTAAAGTAGCTGGAATGGCGAACCCAAGCACAAGGAGATGAGAAATGAGGTGCGTTTTAGATACCTTTCAAAATCACACGGTGTACCATCTTCTGGGTTTCTCATGCATGTTTTCGATGTAGGAAGATGGCCTTGAACCTGGAGATTTGGGACCCATGTGATGGGTACCACGCAGTATTACTTTAAAGGGTCTGCGTTTGCTCACCCAACCTCACCAAACCTCTCAGCCCCAAGAGTGTCCACCCATATGTCTCATCCAGCTGTGGGTCTAGATATGGTCAATCCAGGTTGCATCACAGCCTCTGAACGAATTGTGTAAGAGTTTCTCTCTCTTTCACTGTCTTTGTTTTACGGGTTTTTAAAAGTAATTTATTTTTATAATGGGGTTTAGCTGCTTTTCACGGCTGTGTTTATGCGGCCTTACACCCACTTGACTCACTTCCAGACAGATATCAATACATAGGTTTTAAGATTCTTACTAGTCACATATATTCTTGTGCGGTGAATAGGGGGTGTTGAGTCCAGTTCACTGAGCAAGGAGTAGGTCTTGTCTATTACATATTGGGTGTATGGAACGGTATCTGAGCGAATTTGAAACCCTTGATTTATGCATCACCCCACCTCACCTTTCCCGTTAAGCAGCCATAGTGTGTTTTCTAAACGTGTGACTCTGTTCTGTTTTGTAATTCAGTTCAAGTGTAGCGGTTTTTACATTCCCTCTATAAGTGATAGCTTATGATAAGTGTCTTTTTCTGTGTGACTTATTTCACTTAGAATCGTCGTACCTAAATCCACTCATCTTGCTTCTACTAGCCTTATGACTTTGATTTCATGTCTGAGTGATATTCCATTGTACATAAGGACCACAACTTCTTTATGCATTTTTCTCTTTCCTGGGATATTTAAGGTGTGATGAAGTGGAGGTTCTTGTCAACAGAGCAGCCCTAAACTTTGGGGTGCCTGTGTCTTGCTGATTTTTAGTTTTCCCAATTTATACGCCCATGAGTGGACGTGCCCTATGCTCCCTAAGCTGTGTTTTTTCGATGTTTCACGACACACCGCACACTTCTCCAGAGTGGCTGTTGGCAATTTACATCCCGCCCATCAGCGTAGCAAGGCTGCCATTTCTCCATGGCCTGTCCTGCATTTCTGGTTTTGACACTTTTTGCAGCATGGCCCTTTTGACCGATGGGAAGCGAGACTTCTTTGTAGCGCTGATTAGCCTTTCCAGGTTGCTTGGTTGGCCAAAAAGGGCGTATGCGTTTTTTCCTGAATATAATCAGGAAAAAATGCATACGCACTTTTTGGCCAAGGGCATCATTGTCGACGTTTTGCCTCTTTTCATGTGCTTTAAGGGCGATTCGAATCTACCTCCTGAAACCTGTTTCCTGCAATTCTGCCTTGCTTTCAAATCCTCTTCGTTGCCTTCCCTCAATATATTTGTGGACGAGAGTTATCATTTATAACTCAGCGGGTTTGTGAATTGCAGTGCCCCTGAGCTCCATTTTTCAACTGTCTTTTTTGGGAGCTGGCCGCAAAAGCACTGGATTGCCTCAGGCACTATTCTGGTTCCCGGTGGCAGGATTAGCCTGTGGTTAATTCTTCTTCCTGATGGGAAAATACAGTGACCTGTGCCTGTCCCAACACCTAGATCTAGTCTCTCATTGGTTGCCCCTCTTCCCGTTCATCCTCAGGACAAATTGCAACCTGTAGGGAACAGGAGCTTAAAGGTGCTGATTCTCCAAGTAGGGAGATTGCTAGTAAAGTAGCTGGAAAGGCGAACCCGAGCACAAGGAGATGAGACATGAGGTGCGATTTAGAAACCTTTCAAAATCACACGGTGTACCATCTTCTGGGTTTCTCATGCATGTTTTCGATGTAGGAAGATGCCCTTGAACCTGCAGATTTGGGACCCATGGGATGGGTACCACGCAGTATTACTTTAAAGGGTCTGCGTTTGCTCACCCAACCTCACCCAACCTCTCAGCCCCAAGAGTGTCCACCCTTATGTCTCATCCAGCTGTGGGTCTAGACATGGTCAATCCAGGTTGCAACACAGCCCCTGAACGAATTTTGTAAGAATTTCTCTCTCTTTCACTGTCTTTGTTTTACGGGTTTTTAAAAGTAATTTATTTTTATAATGGGGTTTAGCTGCTTTTCACGGCTGTGTTTATGCGGCTTTACACCCACTTGACTCACTTCCAGACAGATATCAATACATAGGTTTTAAGATTCTTACTACTCAGACATATTCTTGTGCGGTGAATAGGGGGTGTTGAGTCCAGTTCACTGAGCAAGGAGTAGGTCTTGTCTAGTACATATTGGGTGTATGGAACGGTATCTGAGCGAATTTGAAACCCTTGTTTTATGCATCACCCCACCTCACCTTTCCCGTTAAGCAGATATAGTGTGTTTTCTAAACGTGTGACTCTGTTCTGTTTTGTAATTCAGTTCAAGTGTAGCGGTTTTTACATTCCCTCTCTAAGTGATAGCTTATGATAAGTGTCTTTTTCTGTGTGACTTATTTCATTTAGAATCGTCGTACCTAAATCCACTCATCTTGCTTCTACTAGCCTTATGACTTTGATTTCATGTCTGAGTGATATTCCATTGTACATAAGGACCACAACTTCTTTATGCATTTTTCTCTTTCCTGGGATATTTAAGGTGTGATGAAGTGGAGGTTCTTGTCAACAGAGCAGCCCTAAACTTTTGGGTGCCTGTGTCTTGCTGATTTTTAGTTTTCCCAATTTGTACACCCATGAGTGGAAGTGCCCTATGCTCTCTAAGCTGTGTGTTTTAGATGTTTCAGGACACACCGTACACTACTCCAGAGTGGCTGTTGGCAATTTACATCCCACCCATCAGCGTAGCAAGGCTGCCATTTCTCCATGGCCTGTCCTGCATTTCTGGTTTTGACACTTTTTGCAGAATGGCCCTTTTGACAGATGGGAAGCGAGACTTCTTTGTAGCGCTGATTTGCCTTTCCAGGTTGCTTGGTTGGCCAAAAAGGGCGTATGCGTTTTTTCCTGAATATATTCAGGAAAAAACGCATACGCCCTTTTTGGCCAAGGGCATCATTGTCGACGTTTTGCCGCTTTTCATGTGCTTTAAAGGCGATTCGAATCTACCTCCTGAAACCTGTTTCCTGCAATTCTGCCTTGCTTTCAAATCCTCCTCGTTGCCTTCCCTCAATATATTTGTGGACGAGAGTTATCATTTATAACTCTGTGGGTTTGTGAATTGCAGTTTCCTTGAGCTCCATTTTTCAACTCGCTTTTTTGGGAGCTGGCCGCAAAAACGCGGGATTTCCTCAGGCCCTATTTTGGTTCCCCTCGGCATGCTGAGCCTGTAGTTAATTCTTCTTCCTGATGGGAAAATAGAGTGACCTGTGCCTGTCCCAACACCTATATCTAGTCTCTCATTGGTTGCCCCTCTTCCCGTTCATCCTCAGGACAAATTGCAACCTGTAGGGAACAGGAGCTTAAAGGTGCTGATTCTCCAAGTAGGGAGATTGCTAGTAAAGTAGCTGGAATGGCGAACCCAAGCACAAGGAGATGAGAAATGAGGTGCGTTTTAGAAACCTTTCAAAATCACACGGTGTACCATCTTCTGGGTTTCTCATGCATGTTTTCGATGTAGGAAGATGCCCTTGAACCTGGAGATTTGGGACCCATGGGATGGGTACCACGCAGTATTACTTTAAAGGGTCTGCGTTTGCTCACCCAACCTCACCAAAACTCTCAGCCCCAAGAGTGTCCACCCTTATGTCTCATCCAGCTGTGGGTCTAGATATGGTCAATCCAGGTTGCATCACAGCCCCTGAAGTAATTGTGTAAGAGTTTCTCTCTCTTTCACTGTCTTTGTTTTACGGGTTTTTAAAAGTAATTTATTTTTATAATGGGGTTTAGCTGCTTTTCACGGCTGTGTTTATGCGGCCTTACACCCACTTGACTCACTTCCAGACAGATATCAATACATAGGTTTTAAGATTCTTACTAGTCACATATATTCTTGTGCGGTGAATAGGGGGTGTTGAGTCCAGTTCACTGAGCAAGGAGTAGGTCTTGTCTATTACATATTGGGTGTATGGAACGGTATCTGAGCGAATTTGAAACCCTTGATTTATGCATCACCCCACCTCACCTTTCCCGTTAAGCAGCCATAGTGTGTTTTCTAAACGTGTGACTCTGTTCTGTTTTGTAATTCAGTTCAAGTGTAGCGGTTTTTACATTCCCTCTATAAGTGATAGCTTATGATAAGTGTCTTTTTCTGTGTGACTTATTTCACTTAGAATCGTCGTACCTAAATCCACTCATCTTGCTTCTACTAGCCTTATGACTTTGATTTCATGTCTGAGTGATATTCCATTGTACATAAGGACCACAACTTCTTTATGCATTTTTCTCTTTCCTGGGATATTTAAGGTGTGATGAAGTGGAGGTTCTTGTCAACAGAGCAGCCCTAAACTTTGGGGTGCCTGTGTCTTGCTGATTTTTAGTTTTCCCAATTTATACGCCCATGAGTGGACGTGCCCTATGCTCCCTAAGCTGTGTTTTTTCGATGTTTCACGACACACCGTACACTTCTCCAGAGTGGCTGTTGGCAATTTACATCCCGCCCATCAGCGTAGCAAGGCTGCCATTTCTCCATGGCCTGTCCTGCATTTCTGGTTTTGACACTTTTTGCAGCATGGCCCTTTTGACCGATGGGAAGCGAGACTTCTTTGTAGCGCTGATTAGCCTTTCCAGGTTGCTTGGTTGGCCAAAAAGGGCGTATGCGTTTTTTCCTGAATATAATCAGGAAAAAATGCATACGCACTTTTTGGCCAAGGGCATCATTGTCGACGTTTTGCCGCTTTTCATGTGCTTTAAGGGCGATTCGAATCTACCTCCTGAAACCTGTTTCCTGCAATTCTGCCTTGCTTTCAAATCCTCTTCGTTGCCTTCCCTCAATATATTTGTGGACGAGAGTTATCATTTATAACTCAGCGGGTTTGTGAATTGCAGTGCCCCTGAGCTCCATTTTTCAACTGTCTTTTTTGGGAGCTGGCCGCAAAAGCACTGGATTGCCTCAGGCACTATTCTGGTTCCCGGCGGCAGGATTAGCCTGTGGTTAATTCTTCTTCCTGATGGGAAAATACAGTGACCTGTGCCTGTCCCAACACCTAGATCTAGTCTCTCATTGGTTGCCCCTCTTCCCGTTCATCCTCAGGACAAATTGCAACCTGTAGGGAACAGGAGCTTAAAGGTGCTGATTCTCCAAGTAGGGAGATTGCTAGTAAAGTAGCTGGAAAGGCGAACCCGAGCACAAGGAGATGAGACATGAGGTGCGATTTAGAAACCTTTCAAAATCACACGGTGTACCATCTTCTGGGTTTCTCATGCATGTTTTCGATGTAGGAAGATGCCCTTGAACCTGGAGATTTGGGACCCATGGGATGGGTACCACGCAGTATTACTTTAAAGGGTCTGCGTTTGCTCACCCAACCTCACCCAACCTCTCAGCCCCAAGAGTGTCCACCCTTATGTCTCATCCAGCTGTGGGTCTAGACATGGTCAATCCAGGTTGCAACACAGCCCCTGAACGAATTTTGTAAGAATTTCTCTCTCTTTCACTGTCTTTGTTTTACGGGTTTTTAAAAGTAATTTATTTTTATAATGGGGTTTAGCTGCTTTTCACGGCTGTGTTTATGCGGCTTTACACCCACTTGACTCACTTCCAGACAGATATCAATACATAGGTTTTAAGATTCTTACTAGTCACATATATTCTTGGGCGGTGAATAGGGGGTGTTGAGTCCAGTTCACTGAGCAAGGAGTAGGTCTTGTCTATTACATATTGGGTGTATGGAACGGTATCTGAGCGAATTTGAAACCCTTGTTTTATGCATCACCCCACCTCATCTTTCCCGTTAAGCAGACATAGTGTGTTTTCTAAACGTGTGACTCTGTTCTGTTTTGTAATTCAGTTCAAGTGTAGCGGTTTTTACATTCCCTCTATAAGTGATAGCTTATGATAAGTGTCTTTTTCTGTGTGACTTATTTCACTTAGAATCGTCGTACCTAAATCCAATCATCTTGCTTCTACTAGCCTTATGACTTTGATTTCATGTCTGAGTGATATTCCATTGTACATAAGGACCACAACTTCTTTATGCATTTTTCTCTTTCCTGGGATATTTAAGGTGTGATGAAGTGGAGGTTCTTGTCAACAGAGGAGCCCTAAACTTTGGGGTGCCTGTGTCTTGCTGATTTTTAGTTTTCCCAATTTATACGCCCATGAGTGGACGTGCCCTATGCTCCCTAAGCTGTGTTTTTTCGATGTTTCAGGACACACCGTACACTTCTCCAGAGTGGCTGTTGGCAATTTACATCCCGCCCATCAGCGTAGCAAGGCTGCCATTTCTCCATGGCCTGTCCTGCATTTCTGGTTTTGACACTTTTTGCAGCATGGCCCTTTTGACCGATGGGAAGCGAGACTTCTTTGTAGCGCTGATTAGCCTTTCCAGGTTGCTTGGTTGGCCAAAAAGGGCGTATGCGTTTTTTCCTGAATATAATCAGGAAAAAATGCATACGCACTTTTTGGCCAAGGGCATCATTGTCGACGTTTTGCCGCTTTTCATGTGCTTTAAGGGCGATTCGAATCTACCTCCTGAAACCTGTTTCCTGCAATTCTGCCTTGCTTTCAAATCCTCTTCGTTGCCTTCCCTCAATATATTTGTGGACGAGAGTTATCATTTATAACTCAGCGGGTTTGTGAATTGCAGTGCCCCTGAGCTCCATTTTTCAACTGTCTTTTTTGGGAGCTGGCCGCAAAAGCACTGGATTGCCTCAGGCACTATTCTGGTTCCCGGCGGCAGGATTAGCCTGTGGTTAATTCTTCTTCCTGATGGGAAAATACAGTGACCTGTGCCTGTCCCAACACCTAGATCTAGTCTCTCATTGGTTGCCCCTCTTCCCGTTCATCCTCAGGACAAATTGCAACCTGTAGGGAACAGGAGCTTAAAGGTGCTGATTCTCCAAGTAGGGAGATTGCTAGTAAAGTAGCTGGAAAGGCGAACCCGAGCACAAGGAGATGAGACATGAGGTGCGATTTAGAAACCTTTCAAAATCACACGGTGTACCATCTTCTGGGTTTCTCATGCATGTTTTCGATGTAGGAAGATGCCCTTGAACCTGGAGATTTGGGACCCATGGGATGGGTACCACGCAGTATTACTTTAAAGGGTCTGCGTTTGCTCACCCAACCTCACCCAACCTCTCAGCCCCAAGAGTGTCCACCCTTATGTCTCATCCAGCTGTGGGTCTAGACATGGTCAATCCAGGTTGCAACACAGCCCCTGAACGAATTTTGTAAGAATTTCTCTCTCTTTCACTGTCTTTGTTTTACGGGTTTTTAAAAGTAATTTATTTTTATAATGGGGTTTAGCTGCTTTTCACGGCTGTGTTTATGCGGCTTTACACCCACTTGACTCACTTCCAGACAGATATCAATACATAGGTTTTAAGATTCTTACTAGTCACATATATTCTTGGGCGGTGAATAGGGGGTGTTGAGTCCAGTTCACTGAGCAAGGAGTAGGTCTTGTCTATTACATATTGGGTGTATGGAACGGTATCTGAGCGAATTTGAAACCCTTGTTTTATGCATCACCCCACCTCATCTTTCCCGTTAAGCAGACATAGTGTGTTTTCTAAACGTGTGACTCTGTTCTGTTTTGTAATTCAGTTCAAGTGTAGCGGTTTTTACATTCCCTCTATAAGTGATAGCTTATGATAAGTGTCTTTTTCTGTGTGACTTATTTCACTTAGAATCGTCGTACCTAAATCCAATCATCTTGCTTCTACTAGCCTTATGACTTTGATTTCATGTCTGAGTGATATTCCATTGTACATAAGGACCACAACTTCTTTATGCATTTTTCTCTTTCCTGGGATATTTAAGGTGTGATGAAGTGGAGGTTCTTGTCAACAGAGGAGCCCTAAACTTTGGGGTGCCTGTGTCTTGCTGATTTTTAGTTTTCCCAATTTATACGCCCATGAGTGGACGTGCCCTATGCTCCCTAAGCTGTGTTTTTTCGATGTTTCAGGACACACCGTACACTTCTCCAGAGTGGCTGTTGGCAATTTACATCCCGCCCATCAGCGTAGCAAGGCTGCCATTTCTCCATGGCCTGTCCTGCATTTCTGGTTTTGACACTTTTTGCAGCATGGCCCTTTTGACCGATGGGAAGCGAGACTTCTTTGTAGCGCTGATTAGCCTTTCCAGGTTGCTTGGTTGGCCAAAAAGGGCGTATGCGTTTTTTCCTGAATATAATCAGGAAAAAATGCATACGCACTTTTTGGCCAAGGGCATCATTGTCGACGTTTTGCCGCTTTTCATGTGCTTTAAGGGCGATTCGAATCTACCTCCTGAAACCTGTTTCCTGCAATTCTGCCTTGCTTTCAAATCCTCTTCGTTGCCTTCCCTCAATATATTTGTGGACGAGAGTTATCATTTATAACTCAGCGGGTTTGTGAATTGCAGTGCCCCTGAGCTCCATTTTTCAACTGTCTTTTTTGGGAGCTGGCCGCAAAAGCACTGGATTGCCTCAGGCACTATTCTGGTTCCCGGCGGCAGGATTAGCCTGTGGTTAATTCTTCTTCCTGATGGGAAAATACAGTGACCTGTGCCTGTCCCAACACCTAGATCTAGTCTCTCATTGGTTGCCCCTCTTCCCGTTCATCCTCAGGACAAATTGCAACCTGTAGGGAACAGGAGCTTAAAGGTGCTGATTCTCCAAGTAGGGAGATTGCTAGTAAAGTAGCTGGAAAGGCGAACCCGAGCACAAGGAGATGAGACATGAGGTGCGATTTAGAAACCTTTCAAAATCACACGGTGTACCATCTTCTGGGTTTCTCATGCATGTTTTCGATGTAGGAAGATGCCCTTGAACCTGGAGATTTGGGACCCATGGGATGGGTACCACGCAGTATTACTTTAAAGGGTCTGCGTTTGCTCACCCAACCTCACCCAACCTCTCAGCCCCAAGAGTGTCCACCCTTATGTCTCATCCAGCTGTGGGTCTAGACATGGTCAATCCAGGTTGCAACACAGCCCCTGAACGAATTTTGTAAGAATTTCTCTCTCTTTCACTGTCTTTGTTTTACGGGTTTTTAAAAGTAATTTATTTTTATAATGGGGTTTAGCTGCTTTTCACGGCTGTGTTTATGCGGCTTTACACCCACTTGACTCACTTCCAGACAGATATCAATACATAGGTTTTAAGATTCTTACTAGTCACATATATTCTTGGGCGGTGAATAGGGGGTGTTGAGTCCAGTTCACTGAGCAAGGAGTAGGTCTTGTCTATTACATATTGGGTGTATGGAACGGTATCTGAGCGAATTTGAAACCCTTGTTTTATGCATCACCCCACCTCATCTTTCCCGTTAAGCAGACATAGTGTGTTTTCTAAACGTGTGACTCTGTTCTGTTTTGTAATTCAGTTCAAGTGTAGCGGTTTTTACATTCCCTCTATAAGTGATAGCTTATGATAAGTGTCTTTTTCTGTGTGACTTATTTCACTTAGAATCGTCGTACCTAAATCCAATCATCTTGCTTCTACTAGCCTTATGACTTTGATTTCATGTCTGAGTGATATTCCATTGTACATAAGGACCACAACTTCTTTATGCATTTTTCTCTTTCCTGGGATATTTAAGGTGTGATGAAGTGGAGGTTCTTGTCAACAGAGGAGCCCTAAACTTTGGGGTGCCTGTGTCTTGCTGATTTTTAGTTTTCCCAATTTATACGCCCATGAGTGGACGTGCCCTATGCTCCCTAAGCTGTGTTTTTTCGATGTTTCAGGACACACCGTACACTTCTCCAGAGTGGCTGTTGGCAATTTACATCCCGCCCATCAGCGTAGCAAGGCTGCCATTTCTCCATGGCCTGTCCTGCATTTCTGGTTTTGACACTTTTTGCAGCATGGCCCTTTTGACCGATGGGAAGCGAGACTTCTTTGTAGCGCTGATTAGCCTTTCCAGGTTGCTTGGTTGGCCAAAAAGGGCGTATGCGTTTTTTCCTGAATATAATCAGGAAAAAATGCATACGCACTTTTTGGCCAAGGGCATCATTGTCGACGTTTTGCCGCTTTTCATGTGCTTTAAGGGCGATTCGAATCTACCTCCTGAAACCTGTTTCCTGCAATTCTGCCTTGCTTTCAAATCCTCTTCGTTGCCTTCCCTCAATATATTTGTGGACGAGAGTTATCATTTATAACTCAGCGGGTTTGTGAATTGCAGTGCCCCTGAGCTCCATTTTTCAACTGTCTTTTTTGGGAGCTGGCCGCAAAAGCACTGGATTGCCTCAGGCACTATTCTGGTTCCCGGCGGCAGGATTAGCCTGTGGTTAATTCTTCTTCCTGATGGGAAAATACAGTGACCTGTGCCTGTCCCAACACCTAGATCTAGTCTCTCATTGGTTGCCCCTCTTCCCGTTCATCCTCAGGACAAATTGCAACCTGTAGGGAACAGGAGCTTAAAGGTGCTGATTCTCCAAGTAGGGAGATTGCTAGTAAAGTAGCTGGAAAGGCGAACCCGAGCACAAGGAGATGAGACATGAGGTGCGATTTAGAAACCTTTCAAAATCACACGGTGTACCATCTTCTGGGTTTCTCATGCATGTTTTCGATGTAGGAAGATGCCCTTGAACCTGGAGATTTGGGACCCATGGGATGGGTACCACGCAGTATTACTTTAAAGGGTCTGCGTTTGCTCACCCAACCTCACCCAACCTCTCAGCCCCAAGAGTGTCCACCCTTATGTCTCATCCAGCTGTGGGTCTAGACATGGTCAATCCAGGTTGCAACACAGCCCCTGAACGAATTTTGTAAGAATTTCTCTCTCTTTCACTGTCTTTGTTTTACGGGTTTTTAAAAGTAATTTATTTTTATAATGGGGTTTAGCTGCTTTTCACGGCTGTGTTTATGCGGCTTTACACCCACTTGACTCACTTCCAGACAGATATCAATACATAGGTTTTAAGATTCTTACTAGTCACATATATTCTTGGGCGGTGAATAGGGGGTGTTGAGTCCAGTTCACTGAGCAAGGAGTAGGTCTTGTCTATTACATATTGGGTGTATGGAACGGTATCTGAGCGAATTTGAAACCCTTGATTTATGCATCACCCCACCTCACCTTTCCCGTTAAGCAGCCATAGTGTGTTTTCTAAACGTGTGACTCTGTTCTGTTTTGTAATTCAGTTCAAGTGTAGCGGTTTTTACATTCCCTCTATAAGTGATAGCTTATGATAAGTGTCTTTTTCTGTGTGACTTATTTCACTTAGAATCGTCGTACCTAAATCCACTCATCTTGCTTCTACTAGCCTTATGACTTTGATTTCATGTCTGAGTGATATTCCATTGTACATAAGGACCACAACTTCTTTATGCATTTTTCTCTTTCCTGGGATATTTAAGGTGTGATGAAGTGGAGGTTCTTGTCAACAGAGCAGCCCTAAACTTTGGGGTGCCTGTGTCTTGCTGATTTTTAGTTTTCCCAATTTATACGCCCATGAGTGGACGTGCCCTATGCTCCCTAAGCTGTGTTTTTTCGATGTTTCACGACACACCGTACACTTCTCCAGAGTGGCTGTTGGCAATTTACATCCCGCCCATCAGCGTAGCAAGGCTGCCATTTCTCCATGGCCTGTCCTGCATTTCTGGTTTTGACACTTTTTGCAGCATGGCCCTTTTGACCGATGGGAAGCGAGACTTCTTTGTAGCGCTGATTAGCCTTTCCAGGTTGCTTGGTTGGCCAAAAAGGGCGTATGCGTTTTTTCCTGAATATAATCAGGAAAAAATGCATACGCACTTTTTGGCCAAGGGCATCATTGTCGACGTTTTGCCGCTTTTCATGTGCTTTAAGGGCGATTCGAATCTACCTCCTGAAACCTGTTTCCTGCAATTCTGCCTTGCTTTCAAATCCTCTTCGTTGCCTTCCCTCAATATATTTGTGGACGAGAGTTATCATTTATAACTCAGCGGGTTTGTGAATTGCAGTGCCCCTGAGCTCCATTTTTCAACTGTCTTTTTTGGGAGCTGGCCGCAAAAGCACTGGATTGCCTCAGGCACTATTCTGGTTCCCGGCGGCAGGATTAGCCTGTGGTTAATTCTTCTTCCTGATGGGAAAATACAGTGACCTGTGCCTGTCCCAACACCTAGATCTAGTCTCTCATTGGTTGCCCCTCTTCCCGTTCATCCTCAGGACAAATTGCAACCTGTAGGGAACAGGAGCTTAAAGGTGCTGATTCTCCAAGTAGGGAGATTGCTAGTAAAGTAGCTGGAAAGGCGAACCCGAGCACAAGGAGATGAGACATGAGGTGCGATTTAGAAACCTTTCAAAATCACACGGTGTACCATCTTCTGGGTTTCTCATGCATGTTTTCGATGTAGGAAGATGCCCTTGAACCTGGAGATTTGGGACCCATGGGATGGGTACCACGCAGTATTACTTTAAAGGGTCTGCGTTTGCTCACCCAACCTCACCCAACCTCTCAGCCCCAAGAGTGTCCACCCTTATGTCTCATCCAGCTGTGGGTCTAGACATGGTCAATCCAGGTTGCAACACAGCCCCTGAACGAATTTTGTAAGAATTTCTCTCTCTTTCACTGTCTTTGTTTTACGGGTTTTTAAAAGTAATTTATTTTTATAATGGGGTTTAGCTGCTTTTCACGGCTGTGTTTATGCGGCTTTACACCCACTTGACTCACTTCCAGACAGATATCAATACATAGGTTTTAAGATTCTTACTAGTCACATATATTCTTGGGCGGTGAATAGGGGGTGTTGAGTCCAGTTCACTGAGCAAGGAGTAGGTCTTGTCTATTACATATTGGGTGTATGGAACGGTATCTGAGCGAATTTGAAACCCTTGTTTTATGCATCACCCCACCTCATCTTTCCCGTTAAGCAGACATAGTGTGTTTTCTAAACGTGTGACTCTGTTCTGTTTTGTAATTCAGTTCAAGTGTAGCGGTTTTTACATTCCCTCTATAAGTGATAGCTTATGATAAGTGTCTTTTTCTGTGTGACTTATTTCACTTAGAATCGTCGTACCTAAATCCAATCATCTTGCTTCTACTAGCCTTATGACTTTGATTTCATGTCTGAGTGATATTCCATTGTACATAAGGACCACAACTTCTTTATGCATTTTTCTCTTTCCTGGGATATTTAAGGTGTGATGAAGTGGAGGTTCTTGTCAACAGAGGAGCCCTAAACTTTGGGGTGCCTGTGTCTTGCTGATTTTTAGTTTTCCCAATTTATACGCCCATGAGTGGACGTGCCCTATGCTCCCTAAGCTGTGTTTTTTCGATGTTTCAGGACACACCGTACACTTCTCCAGAGTGGCTGTTGGCAATTTACATCCCGCCCATCAGCGTAGCAAGGCTGCCATTTCTCCATGGCCTGTCCTGCATTTCTGGTTTTGACACTTTTTGCAGCATGGCCCTTTTGACCGATGGGAAGCGAGACTTCTTTGTAGCGCTGATTAGCCTTTCCAGGTTGCTTGGTTGGCCAAAAAGGGCGTATGCGTTTTTTCCTGAATATAATCAGGAAAAAATGCATACGCACTTTTTGGCCAAGGGCATCATTGTCGACGTTTTGCCGCTTTTCATGTGCTTTAAGGGCGATTCGAATCTACCTCCTGAAACCTGTTTCCTGCAATTCTGCCTTGCTTTCAAATCCTCTTCGTTGCCTTCCCTCAATATATTTGTGGACGAGAGTTATCATTTATAACTCAGCGGGTTTGTGAATTGCAGTGCCCCTGAGCTCCATTTTTCAACTGTCTTTTTTGGGAGCTGGCCGCAAAAGCACTGGATTGCCTCAGGCACTATTCTGGTTCCCGGCGGCAGGATTAGCCTGTGGTTAATTCTTCTTCCTGATGGGAAAATACAGTGACCTGTGCCTGTCCCAACACCTAGATCTAGTCTCTCATTGGTTGCCCCTCTTCCCGTTCATCCTCAGGACAAATTGCAACCTGTAGGGAACAGGAGCTTAAAGGTGCTGATTCTCCAAGTAGGGAGATTGCTAGTAAAGTAGCTGGAAAGGCGAACCCGAGCACAAGGAGATGAGACATGAGGTGCGATTTAGAAACCTTTCAAAATCACACGGTGTACCATCTTCTGGGTTTCTCATGCATGTTTTCGATGTAGGAAGATGCCCTTGAACCTGGAGATTTGGGACCCATGGGATGGGTACCACGCAGTATTACTTTAAAGGGTCTGCGTTTGCTCACCCAACCTCACCCAACCTCTCAGCCCCAAGAGTGTCCACCCTTATGTCTCATCCAGCTGTGGGTCTAGACATGGTCAATCCAGGTTGCAACACAGCCCCTGAACGAATTTTGTAAGAATTTCTCTCTCTTTCACTGTCTTTGTTTTACGGGTTTTTAAAAGTAATTTATTTTTATAATGGGGTTTAGCTGCTTTTCACGGCTGTGTTTATGCGGCTTTACACCCACTTGACTCACTTCCAGACAGATATCAATACATAGGTTTTAAGATTCTTACTAGTCACATATATTCTTGGGCGGTGAATAGGGGGTGTTGAGTCCAGTTCACTGAGCAAGGAGTAGGTCTTGTCTATTACATATTGGGTGTATGGAACGGTATCTGAGCGAATTTGAAACCCTTGTTTTATGCATCACCCCACCTCATCTTTCCCGTTAAGCAGACATAGTGTGTTTTCTAAACGTGTGACTCTGTTCTGTTTTGTAATTCAGTTCAAGTGTAGCGGTTTTTACATTCCCTCTATAAGTGATAGCTTATGATAAGTGTCTTTTTCTGTGTGACTTATTTCACTTAGAATCGTCGTACCTAAATCCAATCATCTTGCTTCTACTAGCCTTATGACTTTGATTTCATGTCTGAGTGATATTCCATTGTACATAAGGACCACAACTTCTTTATGCATTTTTCTCTTTCCTGGGATATTTAAGGTGTGATGAAGTGGAGGTTCTTGTCAACAGAGGAGCCCTAAACTTTGGGGTGCCTGTGTCTTGCTGATTTTTAGTTTTCCCAATTTATACGCCCATGAGTGGACGTGCCCTATGCTCCCTAAGCTGTGTTTTTTCGATGTTTCAGGACACACCGTACACTTCTCCAGAGTGGCTGTTGGCAATTTACATCCCGCCCATCAGCGTAGCAAGGCTGCCATTTCTCCATGGCCTGTCCTGCATTTCTGGTTTTGACACTTTTTGCAGCATGGCCCTTTTGACCGATGGGAAGCGAGACTTCTTTGTAGCGCTGATTAGCCTTTCCAGGTTGCTTGGTTGGCCAAAAAGGGCGTATGCGTTTTTTCCTGAATATAATCAGGAAAAAATGCATACGCACTTTTTGGCCAAGGGCATCATTGTCGACGTTTTGCCGCTTTTCATGTGCTTTAAGGGCGATTCGAATCTACCTCCTGAAACCTGTTTCCTGCAATTCTGCCTTGCTTTCAAATCCTCTTCGTTGCCTTCCCTCAATATATTTGTGGACGAGAGTTATCATTTATAACTCAGCGGGTTTGTGAATTGCAGTGCCCCTGAGCTCCATTTTTCAACTGTCTTTTTTGGGAGCTGGCTGCAAAAGCACTGGATTGCCTCAGGCACTATTCTGGTTCCCGGCGGCAGGATTAGCCTGTGGTTAATTCTTCTTCCTGATGGGAAAATACAGTGACCTGTGCCTGTCCCAACACCTAGATCTAGTCTCTCATTGGTTGCCCCTCTTCCCGTTCATCCTCAGGACAAATTGCAACCTGTAGGGAACAGGAGCTTAAAGGTGCTGATTCTCCAAGTAGGGAGATTGCTAGTAAAGTAGCTGGAAAGGCGAACCCGAGCACAAGGAGATGAGACATGAGGTGCGATTTAGAAACCTTTCAAAATCACACGGTGTACCATCTTCTGGGTTTCTCATGCATGTTTTCGATGTAGGAAGATGCCCTTGAACCTGGAGATTTGGGACCCATGGGATGGGTACCACGCAGTATTACTTTAAAGGGTCTGCGTTTGCTCACCCAACCTCACCCAACCTCTCAGCCCCAAGAGTGTCCACCCTTATGTCTCATCCAGCTGTGGGTCTAGACATGGTCAATCCAGGTTGCAACACAGCCCCTGAACGAATTTTGTAAGAATTTCTCTCTCTTTCACTGTCTTTGTTTTACGGGTTTTTAAAAGTAATTTATTTTTATAATGGGGTTTAGCTGCTTTTCACGGCTGTGTTTATGCGGCTTTACACCCACTTGACTCACTTCCAGACAGATATCAATACATAGGTTTTAAGATTCTTACTAGTCACATATATTCTTGGGCGGTGAATAGGGGGTGTTGAGTCCAGTTCACTGAGCAAGGAGTAGGTCTTGTCTATTACATATTGGGTGTATGGAACGGTATCTGAGCGAATTTGAAACCCTTGTTTTATGCATCACCCCACCTCATCTTTCCCGTTAAGCAGACATAGTGTGTTTTCTAAACGTGTGACTCTGTTCTGTTTTGTAATTCAGTTCAAGTGTAGCGGTTTTTACATTCCCTCTATAAGTGATAGCTTATGATAAGTGTCTTTTTCTGTGTGACTTATTTCACTTAGAATCGTCGTACCTAAATCCAATCATCTTGCTTCTACTAGCCTTATGACTTTGATTTCATGTCTGAGTGATATTCCATTGTACATAAGGACCACAACTTCTTTATGCATTTTTCTCTTTCCTGGGATATTTAAGGTGTGATGAAGTGGAGGTTCTTGTCAACAGAGGAGCCCTAAACTTTGGGGTGCCTGTGTCTTGCTGATTTTTAGTTTTCCCAATTTATACGCCCATGAGTGGACGTGCCCTATGCTCCCTAAGCTGTGTTTTTTCGATGTTTCAGGACACACCGTACACTTCTCCAGAGTGGCTGTTGGCAATTTACATCCCGCCCATCAGCGTAGCAAGGCTGCCATTTCTCCATGGCCTGTCCTGCATTTCTGGTTTTGACACTTTTTGCAGCATGGCCCTTTTGACCGATGGGAAGCGAGACTTCTTTGTAGCGCTGATTAGCCTTTCCAGGTTGCTTGGTTGGCCAAAAAGGGCGTATGCGTTTTTTCCTGAATATAATCAGGAAAAAATGCATACGCACTTTTTGGCCAAGGGCATCATTGTCGACGTTTTGCCGCTTTTCATGTGCTTTAAGGGCGATTCGAATCTACCTCCTGAAACCTGTTTCCTGCAATTCTGCCTTGCTTTCAAATCCTCTTCGTTGCCTTCCCTCAATATATTTGTGGACGAGAGTTATCATTTATAACTCAGCGGGTTTGTGAATTGCAGTGCCCCTGAGCTCCATTTTTCAACTGTCTTTTTTGGGAGCTGGCCGCAAAAGCACTGGATTGCCTCAGGCACTATTCTGGTTCCCGGCGGCAGGATTAGCCTGTGGTTAATTCTTCTTCCTGATGGGAAAATACAGTGACCTGTGCCTGTCCCAACACCTAGATCTAGTCTCTCATTGGTTGCCCCTCTTCCCGTTCATCCTCAGGACAAATTGCAACCTGTAGGGAACAGGAGCTTAAAGGTGCTGATTCTCCAAGTAGGGAGATTGCTAGTAAAGTAGCTGGAAAGGCGAACCCGAGCACAAGGAGATGAGACATGAGGTGCGATTTAGAAACCTTTCAAAATCACACGGTGTACCATCTTCTGGGTTTCTCATGCATGTTTTCGATGTAGGAAGATGCCCTTGAACCTGGAGATTTGGGACCCATGGGATGGGTACCACGCAGTATTACTTTAAAGGGTCTGCGTTTGCTCACCCAACCTCACCCAACCTCTCAGCCCCAAGAGTGTCCACCCTTATGTCTCATCCAGCTGTGGGTCTAGACATGGTCAATCCAGGTTGCAACACAGCCCCTGAACGAATTTTGTAAGAATTTCTCTCTCTTTCACTGTCTTTGTTTTACGGGTTTTTAAAAGTAATTTATTTTTATAATGGGGTTTAGCTGCTTTTCACGGCTGTGTTTATGCGGCTTTACACCCACTTGACTCACTTCCAGACAGATATCAATACATAGGTTTTAAGATTCTTACTAGTCACATATATTCTTGGGCGGTGAATAGGGGGTGTTGAGTCCAGTTCACTGAGCAAGGAGTAGGTCTTGTCTATTACATATTGGGTGTATGGAACGGTATCTGAGCGAATTTGAAACCCTTGTTTTATGCATCACCCCACCTCATCTTTCCCGTTAAGCAGACATAGTGTGTTTTCTAAACGTGTGACTCTGTTCTGTTTTGTAATTCAGTTCAAGTGTAGCGGTTTTTACATTCCCTCTATAAGTGATAGCTTATGATAAGTGTCTTTTTCTGTGTGACTTATTTCACTTAGAATCGTCGTACCTAAATCCAATCATCTTGCTTCTACTAGCCTTATGACTTTGATTTCATGTCTGAGTGATATTCCATTGTACATAAGGACCACAACTTCTTTATGCATTTTTCTCTTTCCTGGGATATTTAAGGTGTGATGAAGTGGAGGTTCTTGTCAACAGAGGAGCCCTAAACTTTGGGGTGCCTGTGTCTTGCTGATTTTTAGTTTTCCCAATTTATACGCCCATGAGTGGACGTGCCCTATGCTCCCTAAGCTGTGTTTTTTCGATGTTTCAGGACACACCGTACACTTCTCCAGAGTGGCTGTTGGCAATTTACATCCCGCCCATCAGCGTAGCAAGGCTGCCATTTCTCCATGGCCTGTCCTGCATTTCTGGTTTTGACACTTTTTGCAGCATGGCCCTTTTGACCGATGGGAAGCGAGACTTCTTTGTAGCGCTGATTAGCCTTTCCAGGTTGCTTGGTTGGCCAAAAAGGGCGTATGCGTTTTTTCCTGAATATAATCAGGAAAAAATGCATACGCACTTTTTGGCCAAGGGCATCATTGTCGACGTTTTGCCGCTTTTCATGTGCTTTAAGGGCGATTCGAATCTACCTCCTGAAACCTGTTTCCTGCAATTCTGCCTTGCTTTCAAATCCTCTTCGTTGCCTTCCCTCAATATATTTGTGGACGAGAGTTATCATTTATAACTCAGCGGGTTTGTGAATTGCAGTGCCCCTGAGCTCCATTTTTCAACTGTCTTTTTTGGGAGCTGGCTGCAAAAGCACTGGATTGCCTCAGGCACTATTCTGGTTCCCGGCGGCAGGATTAGCCTGTGGTTAATTCTTCTTCCTGATGGGAAAATACAGTGACCTGTGCCTGTCCCAACACCTAGATCTAGTCTCTCATTGGTTGCCCCTCTTCCCGTTCATCCTCAGGACAAATTGCAACCTGTAGGGAACAGGAGCTTAAAGGTGCTGATTCTCCAAGTAGGGAGATTGCTAGTAAAGTAGCTGGAAAGGCGAACCCGAGCACAAGGAGATGAGACATGAGGTGCGATTTAGAAACCTTTCAAAATCACACGGTGTACCATCTTCTGGGTTTCTCATGCATGTTTTCGATGTAGGAAGATGCCCTTGAACCTGGAGATTTGGGACCCATGGGATGGGTACCACGCAGTATTACTTTAAAGGGTCTGCGTTTGCTCACCCAACCTCACCCAACCTCTCAGCCCCAAGAGTGTCCACCCTTATGTCTCATCCAGCTGTGGGTCTAGACATGGTCAATCCAGGTTGCAACACAGCCCCTGAACGAATTTTGTAAGAATTTCTCTCTCTTTCACTGTCTTTGTTTTACGGGTTTTTAAAAGTAATTTATTTTTATAATGGGGTTTAGCTGCTTTTCACGGCTGTGTTTATGCGGCTTTACACCCACTTGACTCACTTCCAGACAGATATCAATACATAGGTTTTAAGATTCTTACTAGTCACATATATTCTTGGGCGGTGAATAGGGGGTGTTGAGTCCAGTTCACTGAGCAAGGAGTAGGTCTTGTCTATTACATATTGGGTGTATGGAACGGTATCTGAGCGAATTTGAAACCCTTGATTTATGCATCACCCCACCTCACCTTTCCCGTTAAGCAGCCATAGTGTGTTTTCTAAACGTGTGACTCTGTTCTGTTTTGTAATTCAGTTCAAGTGTAGCGGTTTTTACATTCCCTCTATAAGTGATAGCTTATGATAAGTGTCTTTTTCTGTGTGACTTATTTCACTTAGAATCGTCGTACCTAAATCCACTCATCTTGCTTCTACTAGCCTTATGACTTTGATTTCATGTCTGAGTGATATTCCATTGTACATAAGGACCACAACTTCTTTATGCATTTTTCTCTTTCCTGGGATATTTAAGGTGTGATGAAGTGGAGGTTCTTGTCAACAGAGCAGCCCTAAACTTTGGGGTGCCTGTGTCTTGCTGATTTTTAGTTTTCCCAATTTATACGCCCATGAGTGGACGTGCCCTATGCTCCCTAAGCTGTGTTTTTTCGATGTTTCACGACACACCGTACACTTCTCCAGAGTGGCTGTTGGCAATTTACATCCCGCCCATCAGCGTAGCAAGGCTGCCATTTCTCCATGGCCTGTCCTGCATTTCTGGTTTTGACACTTTTTGCAGCATGGCCCTTTTGACCGATGGGAAGCGAGACTTCTTTGTAGCGCTGATTAGCCTTTCCAGGTTGCTTGGTTGGCCAAAAAGGGCGTATGCGTTTTTTCCTGAATATAATCAGGAAAAAATGCATACGCACTTTTTGGCCAAGGGCATCATTGTCGACGTTTTGCCGCTTTTCATGTGCTTTAAGGGCGATTCGAATCTACCTCCTGAAACCTGTTTCCTGCAATTCTGCCTTGCTTTCAAATCCTCTTCGTTGCCTTCCCTCAATATATTTGTGGACGAGAGTTATCATTTATAACTCAGCGGGTTTGTGAATTGCAGTGCCCCTGAGCTCCATTTTTCAACTGTCTTTTTTGGGAGCTGGCCGCAAAAGCACTGGATTGCCTCAGGCACTATTCTGGTTCCCGGCGGCAGGATTAGCCTGTGGTTAATTCTTCTTCCTGATGGGAAAATACAGTGACCTGTGCCTGTCCCAACACCTAGATCTAGTCTCTCATTGGTTGCCCCTCTTCCCGTTCATCCTCAGGACAAATTGCAACCTGTAGGGAACAGGAGCTTAAAGGTGCTGATTCTCCAAGTAGGGAGATTGCTAGTAAAGTAGCTGGAAAGGCGAACCCGAGCACAAGGAGATGAGACATGAGGTGCGATTTAGAAACCTTTCAAAATCACACGGTGTACCATCTTCTGGGTTTCTCATGCATGTTTTCGATGTAGGAAGATGCCCTTGAACCTGGAGATTTGGGACCCATGGGATGGGTACCACGCAGTATTACTTTAAAGGGTCTGCGTTTGCTCACCCAACCTCACCCAACCTCTCAGCCCCAAGAGTGTCCACCCTTATGTCTCATCCAGCTGTGGGTCTAGACATGGTCAATCCAGGTTGCAACACAGCCCCTGAACGAATTTTGTAAGAATTTCTCTCTCTTTCACTGTCTTTGTTTTACGGGTTTTTAAAAGTAATTTATTTTTATAATGGGGTTTAGCTGCTTTTCACGGCTGTGTTTATGCGGCTTTACACCCACTTGACTCACTTCCAGACAGATATCAATACATAGGTTTTAAGATTCTTACTAGTCACATATATTCTTGGGCGGTGAATAGGGGGTGTTGAGTCCAGTTCACTGAGCAAGGAGTAGGTCTTGTCTATTACATATTGGGTGTATGGAACGGTATCTGAGCGAATTTGAAACCCTTGTTTTATGCATCACCCCACCTCATCTTTCCCGTTAAGCAGACATAGTGTGTTTTCTAAACGTGTGACTCTGTTCTGTTTTGTAATTCAGTTCAAGTGTAGCGGTTTTTACATTCCCTCTATAAGTGATAGCTTATGATAAGTGTCTTTTTCTGTGTGACTTATTTCACTTAGAATCGTCGTACCTAAATCCAATCATCTTGCTTCTACTAGCCTTATGACTTTGATTTCATGTCTGAGTGATATTCCATTGTACATAAGGACCACAACTTCTTTATGCATTTTTCTCTTTCCTGGGATATTTAAGGTGTGATGAAGTGGAGGTTCTTGTCAACAGAGGAGCCCTAAACTTTGGGGTGCCTGTGTCTTGCTGATTTTTAGTTTTCCCAATTTATACGCCCATGAGTGGACGTGCCCTATGCTCCCTAAGCTGTGTTTTTTCGATGTTTCAGGACACACCGTACACTTCTCCAGAGTGGCTGTTGGCAATTTACATCCCGCCCATCAGCGTAGCAAGGCTGCCATTTCTCCATGGCCTGTCCTGCATTTCTGGTTTTGACACTTTTTGCAGCATGGCCCTTTTGACCGATGGGAAGCGAGACTTCTTTGTAGCGCTGATTAGCCTTTCCAGGTTGCTTGGTTGGCCAAAAAGGGCGTATGCGTTTTTTCCTGAATATAATCAGGAAAAAATGCATACGCACTTTTTGGCCAAGGGCATCATTGTCGACGTTTTGCCGCTTTTCATGTGCTTTAAGGGCGATTCGAATCTACCTCCTGAAACCTGTTTCCTGCAATTCTGCCTTGCTTTCAAATCCTCTTCGTTGCCTTCCCTCAATATATTTGTGGACGAGAGTTATCATTTATAACTCAGCGGGTTTGTGAATTGCAGTGCCCCTGAGCTCCATTTTTCAACTGTCTTTTTTGGGAGCTGGCCGCAAAAGCACTGGATTGCCTCAGGCACTATTCTGGTTCCCGGCGGCAGGATTAGCCTGTGGTTAATTCTTCTTCCTGATGGGAAAATACAGTGACCTGTGCCTGTCCCAACACCTAGATCTAGTCTCTCATTGGTTGCCCCTCTTCCCGTTCATCCTCAGGACAAATTGCAACCTGTAGGGAACAGGAGCTTAAAGGTGCTGATTCTCCAAGTAGGGAGATTGCTAGTAAAGTAGCTGGAAAGGCGAACCCGAGCACAAGGAGATGAGACATGAGGTGCGATTTAGAAACCTTTCAAAATCACACGGTGTACCATCTTCTGGGTTTCTCATGCATGTTTTCGATGTAGGAAGATGCCCTTGAACCTGGAGATTTGGGACCCATGGGATGGGTACCACGCAGTATTACTTTAAAGGGTCTGCGTTTGCTCACCCAACCTCACCCAACCTCTCAGCCCCAAGAGTGTCCACCCTTATGTCTCATCCAGCTGTGGGTCTAGACATGGTCAATCCAGGTTGCAACACAGCCCCTGAACGAATTTTGTAAGAATTTCTCTCTCTTTCACTGTCTTTGTTTTACGGGTTTTTAAAAGTAATTTATTTTTATAATGGGGTTTAGCTGCTTTTCACGGCTGTGTTTATGCGGCTTTACACCCACTTGACTCACTTCCAGACAGATATCAATACATAGGTTTTAAGATTCTTACTAGTCACATATATTCTTGGGCGGTGAATAGGGGGTGTTGAGTCCAGTTCACTGAGCAAGGAGTAGGTCTTGTCTATTACATATTGGGTGTATGGAACGGTATCTGAGCGAATTTGAAACCCTTGTTTTATGCATCACCCCACCTCATCTTTCCCGTTAAGCAGACATAGTGTGTTTTCTAAACGTGTGACTCTGTTCTGTTTTGTAATTCAGTTCAAGTGTAGCGGTTTTTACATTCCCTCTATAAGTGATAGCTTATGATAAGTGTCTTTTTCTGTGTGACTTATTTCACTTAGAATCGTCGTACCTAAATCCAATCATCTTGCTTCTACTAGCCTTATGACTTTGATTTCATGTCTGAGTGATATTCCATTGTACATAAGGACCACAACTTCTTTATGCATTTTTCTCTTTCCTGGGATATTTAAGGTGTGATGAAGTGGAGGTTCTTGTCAACAGAGGAGCCCTAAACTTTGGGGTGCCTGTGTCTTGCTGATTTTTAGTTTTCCCAATTTATACGCCCATGAGTGGACGTGCCCTATGCTCCCTAAGCTGTGTTTTTTCGATGTTTCAGGACACACCGTACACTTCTCCAGAGTGGCTGTTGGCAATTTACATCCCGCCCATCAGCGTAGCAAGGCTGCCATTTCTCCATGGCCTGTCCTGCATTTCTGGTTTTGACACTTTTTGCAGCATGGCCCTTTTGACCGATGGGAAGCGAGACTTCTTTGTAGCGCTGATTAGCCTTTCCAGGTTGCTTGGTTGGCCAAAAAGGGCGTATGCGTTTTTTCCTGAATATAATCAGGAAAAAATGCATACGCACTTTTTGGCCAAGGGCATCATTGTCGACGTTTTGCCGCTTTTCATGTGCTTTAAGGGCGATTCGAATCTACCTCCTGAAACCTGTTTCCTGCAATTCTGCCTTGCTTTCAAATCCTCTTCGTTGCCTTCCCTCAATATATTTGTGGACGAGAGTTATCATTTATAACTCAGCGGGTTTGTGAATTGCAGTGCCCCTGAGCTCCATTTTTCAACTGTCTTTTTTGGGAGCTGGCTGCAAAAGCACTGGATTGCCTCAGGCACTATTCTGGTTCCCGGCGGCAGGATTAGCCTGTGGTTAATTCTTCTTCCTGATGGGAAAATACAGTGACCTGTGCCTGTCCCAACACCTAGATCTAGTCTCTCATTGGTTGCCCCTCTTCCCGTTCATCCTCAGGACAAATTGCAACCTGTAGGGAACAGGAGCTTAAAGGTGCTGATTCTCCAAGTAGGGAGATTGCTAGTAAAGTAGCTGGAGAGGTGAACCCGAGCACAAGGAGATGAGACATGAGGTGCGATTTAGAAACCTTTCAAAATCACACGGTGTACCATCTTCTGGGTTTCTCATGCATGTTTTCGATGTAGGAAGATGCCCTTGAACCTGGAGATTTGGGACCCATGGGATGGGTACCACGCAGTATTACTTTAAAGGGTCTGCGTTTGCTCACCCAACCTCACCCAACCTCTCAGCCCCAAGAGTGTCCACCCTTATGTCTCATCCAGCTGTGGGTCTAGATATGGTCAATCCAGGTTGCATCACAGCCCCTGAAGGAATTGTGTAAGAATTTCTCTCTCTTTCACTGTCTTTGTTTTACGGGTTTTTAAAAGTAATTTATTTTTATAACGGGGTTTAGCTGCTTTTCACGGCTGTGTTTATGTGGCCTTACACCCACTTGACTCACTTCCAGACAGATATCAATACATAGGTTTTAAGATTCTTACTACTCAGATATAATCTTGTGCGGTGAATAGGGGGTGTTGTGTCCAGTTCACTGAACAAGGAGTAGGTCTTGTCTATTACATATTGGGTGTATGGAACGGTATCTGAGCGAATTTGAAACCCTTGATTTATGCATCACCCCACCTCACCTTTCCCGTTAAGCAGCCATAGTGTGTTTTCTAAACGTGTGACTCTGTTCTGTTTTGTAATTCAGTTCAAGTGTAGCGGTTTTTACATTCCCTCTATAAGTGATAGCTTATGATAAGTGTCTTTTTCTGTGTGACTTATTTCACTTAGAATCGTCGTACCTAAATCCACTCATCTTGCTTCTACTAGCCTTATGACTTTGATTTCATGTCTGAGTGATATTCCATTGTACATAAGGACCACAACTTCTTTATGCATTTTTCTCTTTCCTGGGATATTTAAGGTGTGATGAAGTGGAGGTTCTTGTCAACAGAGCAGCCCTAAACTTTGGGGTGCCTGTGTCTTGCTGATTTTTAGTTTTCCCAATTTATACGCCCATGAGTGGACGTGCCCTATGCTCCCTAAGCTGTGTTTTTTCGATGTTTCACGACACACCGCACACTTCTCCAGAGTGGCTGTTGGCAATTTACATCCCGCCCATCAGCGTAGCAAGGCTGCCATTTCTCCATGGCCTGTCCTGCATTTCTGGTTTTGACACTTTTTGCAGCATGGCCCTTTTGACCGATGGGAAGCGAGACTTCTTTGTAGCGCTGATTAGCCTTTCCAGGTTGCTTGGTTGGCCAAAAAGGGCGTATGCGTTTTTTCCTGAATATAATCAGGAAAAAATGCATACGCACTTTTTGGCCAAGGGCATCATTGTCGACGTTTTGCCTCTTTTCATGTGCTTTAAGGGCGATTCGAATCTACCTCCTGAAACTTGTTTCCTGCAATTCTGCCTTGCTTTCAAATCCTCTTCGTTGCCTTCCCTCAATATATTTGTGGACGAGAGTTATCATTTATAACTCAGCGGGTTTGTGAATTGCAGTGCCCCTGAGCTCCATTTTTCAACTGTCTTTTTTGGGAGCTGGCCGCAAAAGCACTGGATTGCCTCAGGCACTATTCTGGTTCCCGGTGGCAGGATTAGCCTGTGGTTAATTCTTCTTCCTGATGGGAAAATACAGTGACCTGTGCCTGTCCCAACACCTAGATCTAGTCTCTCATTGGTTGCCCCTCTTCCCGTTCATCCTCAGGACAAATTGCAACCTGTAGGGAACAGGAGCTTAAAGGTGCTGATTCTCCAAGTAGGGAGATTGCTAGTAAAGTAGCTGGAAAGGCGAACCCGAGCACAAGGAGATGAGACATGAGGTGCGATTTAGAAACCTTTCAAAATCACACGGTGTACCATCTTCTGGGTTTCTCATGCATGTTTTCGATGTAGGAAGATGGCCTTGAACCTGGAGATTTGGGACCCATGGGATGGGTACCAGGCAGTATTACTTTAAAGGGTCTGCGTTTGCTCACCCAACCTCACCCAACCTCTCAGCCCCAAGAGTGTCCACCCTTATGTCTCATCCAGCTGTGGGTCTAGACATGGTCAATCCAGGTTGCAACACAGCCCCTGAACGAATTTTGTAAGAATTTCTCTCTCTTTCACTGTCTTTGTTTTACGGGTTTTTAAAAGTAATTTATTTTTATAATGGGGTTTAGCTGCTTTTCACGGCTGTGTTTATGCGGCTTTACACCCACTTGACTCACTTCCAGACAGATATCAATACATAGGTTTTAAGATTCTTACTACTCAGACATATTCTTGTGCGGTGAATAGGGGGTGTTGAGTCCAGTTCACTGAGCAAGGAGTAGGTCTTGTCTAGTACATATTGGGTGTATGGAACGGTATCTGAGCGAATTTGAAACCCTTGTTTTATGCATCACCCCACCTCACCTTTCCCGTTAAGCAGATATAGTGTGTTTTCTAAACGTGTGACTCTGTTCTGTTTTGTAATTCAGTTCAAGTGTAGCGGTTTTTACATTCCCTCTCTAAGTGATAGCTTATGATAAGTGTCTTTTTCTGTGTGACTTATTTCACTTAGAATCGTCGTACCTAAATCCACTCATCTTGCTTCTACTAGCCTTATGACTTTGATTTCATGTCTGAGTGATATTCCATTGTACATAAGGACCACAACTTCTTTATGCATTTTTCTCTTTCCTGGGATATTTAAGGTGTGATGAAGTGGAGGTTCTTGTCAACAGAGCAGCCCTAAACTTTTGGGTGCCTGTGTCTTGCTGATTTTTAGTTTTCCCAATTTGTACACCCATGAGTGGAAGTGCCCTATGCTCTCTAAGCTGTGTGTTTTAGATGTTTCAGGACACACCGTACACTACTCCAGAGTGGCTCTTGGCAATTTACATCCCACCCATCAGCGTAGCAAGGCTGCCATTTCTCCATGGCCTGTCCTGCATTTCTGGTTTTGACACTTTTTGCAGAATGGCCCTTTTGACAGATGGGAAGCGAGACTTCTTTGTAGCGCTGATTTGCCTTTCCAGGTTGCTTGGTTGGCCAAAAAGGGCGTATGCGTTTTTTCCTGAATATATTCAGGAAAAAACGCATACGCCCTTTTTGGCCAAGGGCATCATTGTCGACGTTTTGCCGCTTTTCATGTGCTTTAAAGGCGATTCGAATCTACCTCCTGAAACCTGTTTCCTGCAATTCTGCCTTGCTTTCAAATCCTCCTCGTTGCCTTCCCTCAATATATTTGTGGACGAGAGTTATCATTTATAACTCTGTGGGTTTGTGAATTGCAGTTTCCTTGAGCTCCATTTTTCAACTCGCTTTTTTGGGAGCTGGCCGCAAAAACGCGGGATTTCCTCAGGCCCTATTTTGGTTCCCCTCGGCATGCTGAGCCTGTAGTTAATTCTTCTTCCTGATGGGAAAATAGAGTGACCTGTGCCTGTCCCAACACCTATATCTAGTCTCTCATTGGTTGCCCCTCTTCCCGTTCATCCTCAGGACAAATTGCAACCTGTAGGGAACAGGAGCTTAAAGGTGCTGATTCTCCAAGTAGGGAGATTGCTAGTAAAGTAGCTGGAATGGCGAACCCAAGCACAAGGAGATGAGAAATGAGGTGCGTTTTAGAAACCTTTCAAAATCACACGGTGTACCATCTTCTGGGTTTCTCATGCATGTTTTCGATGTAGGAAGATGCCCTTGAACCTGGAGATTTGGGACCCATGGGATGGGTACCACGCAGTATTACTTTAAAGGGTCTGCGTTTGCTCACCCAACCTCACCAAAACTCTCAGCCCCAAGAGTGTCCACCCTTATGTCTCATCCAGCTGTGGGTCTAGATATGGTCAATCCAGGTTGCATCACAGCCCCTGAAGTAATTGTGTAAGAGTTTCTCTCTCTTTCACTGTCTTTGTTTTACGGGTTTTTAAAAGTAATTTATTTTTATAATGGGGTTTAGCTGCTTTTCACGGCTGTGTTTATGCGGCCTTACACCCACTTGACTCACTTCCAGACAGATATCAATACATAGGTTTTAAGATTCTTACTAGTCACATATATTCTTGTGCGGTGAATAGGGGGTGTTGAGTCCAGTTCACTGAGCAAGGAGTAGGTCTTGTCTATTACATATTGGGTGTATGGAACGGTATCTGAGCGAATTTGAAACCCTTGATTTATGCATCACCCCACCTCACCTTTCCCGTTAAGCAGCCATAGTGTGTTTTCTAAACGTGTGACTCTGTTCTGTTTTGTAATTCAGTTCAAGTGTAGCGGTTTTTACATTCCCTCTATAAGTGATAGCTTATGATAAGTGTCTTTTTCTGTGTGACTTATTTCACTTAGAATCGTCGTACCTAAGTCCACTCATCTTGCTTCTACTAGCCTTATGACTTTGATTTCATGTCTGAGTGATATTCCATTGTACATAAGGACCACAACTTCTTTATGCATTTTTCTCTTTCCTGGGATATTTAAGGTGTGATGAAGTGGAGGTTCTTGTCAACAGAGCAGCCCTAAACTTTGGGGTGCCTGTGTCTTGCTGATTTTTAGTTTTCCCAATTTATACGCCCATGAGTGGACGTGCCCTATGCTCCCTAAGCTGTGTTTTTTCGATGTTTCACGACACACCGTACACTTCTCCAGAGTGTCTGTTGGCAATTTACATCCCGCCCATCAGCGTAGCAAGGCTGCCATTTCTCCATGGCCTGTCCTGCATTTCTGGTTTTGACACTTTTTGCAGCATGGCCCTTTTGACCGATGGGAAGCGAGACTTCTTTGTAGCGCTGATTAGCCTTTCCAGGTTGCTTGGTTGGCCAAAAAGGGCGTATGCGTTTTTTCCTGAATATAATCAGGAAAAAATGCATACGCACTTTTTGGCCAAGGGCATCATTGTCGACGTTTTGCCGCTTTTCATGTGCTTTAAGGGCGATTCGAATCTACCTCCTGAAACCTGTTTCCTGCAATTCTGCCTTGCTTTCAAATCCTCTTCGTTGCCTTCCCTCAATATATTTGTGGACGAGAGTTATCATTTATAACTCAGCGGGTTTGTGAATTGCAGTGCCCCTGAGCTCCATTTTTCAACTGTCTTTTTTGGGAGCTGGCCGCAAAAGCACTGGATTGCCTCAGGCACTATTCTGGTTCCCGGCGGCAGGATTAGCCTGTGGTTAATTCTTCTTCCTGATGGGAAAATACAGTGACCTGTGCCTGTCCCAACACCTAGATCTAGTCTCTCATTGGTTGCCCCTCTTCCCGTTCATCCTCAGGACAAATTGCAACCTGTAGGGAACAGGAGCTTAAAGGTGCTGATTCTCCAAGTAGGGAGATTGCTAGTAAAGTAGCTGGAAAGGCGAACCCGAGCACAAGGAGATGAGACATGAGGTGCGATTTAGAAACCTTTCAAAATCACACGGTGTACCATCTTCTGGGTTTCTCATGCATGTTTTCGATGTAGGAAGATGCCCTTGAACCTGGAGATTTGGGACCCATGGGATGGGTACCACGCAGTATTACTTTAAAGGGTCTGCGTTTGCTCACCCAACCTCACCCAACCTCTCAGCCCCAAGAGTGTCCACCCTTATGTCTCATCCAGCTGTGGGTCTAGACATGGTCAATCCAGGTTGCAACACAGCCCCTGAACGAATTTTGTAAGAATTTCTCTCTCTTTCACTGTCTTTGTTTTACGGGTTTTTAAAAGTAATTTATTTTTATAATGGGGTTTAGCTGCTTTTCACGGCTGTGTTTATGCGGCTTTACACCCACTTGACTCACTTCCAGACAGATATCAATACATAGGTTTTAAGATTCTTACTAGTCACATATATTCTTGGGCGGTGAATAGGGGGTGTTGAGTCCAGTTCACTGAGCAAGGAGTAGGTCTTGTCTATTACATATTGGGTGTATGGAACGGTATCTGAGCGAATTTGAAACCCTTGTTTTATGCATCACCCCACCTCATCTTTCCCGTTAAGCAGACATAGTGTGTTTTCTAAACGTGTGACTCTGTTCTGTTTTGTAATTCAGTTCAAGTGTAGCGGTTTTTACATTCCCTCTATAAGTGATAGCTTATGATAAGTGTCTTTTTCTGTGTGACTTATTTCACTTAGAATCGTCGTACCTAAATCCAATCATCTTGCTTCTACTAGCCTTATGACTTTGATTTCATGTCTGAGTGATATTCCATTGTACATAAGGACCACAACTTCTTTATGCATTTTTCTCTTTCCTGGGATATTTAAGGTGTGATGAAGTGGAGGTTCTTGTCAACAGAGGAGCCCTAAACTTTGGGGTGCCTGTGTCTTGCTGATTTTTAGTTTTCCCAATTTATACGCCCATGAGTGGACGTGCCCTATGCTCCCTAAGCTGTGTTTTTTCGATGTTTCAGGACACACCGTACACTTCTCCAGAGTGGCTGTTGGCAATTTACATCCCGCCCATCAGCGTAGCAAGGCTGCCATTTCTCCATGGCCTGTCCTGCATTTCTGGTTTTGACACTTTTTGCAGCATGGCCCTTTTGACCGATGGGAAGCGAGACTTCTTTGTAGCGCTGATTAGCCTTTCCAGGTTGCTTGGTTGGCCAAAAAGGGCGTATGCGTTTTTTCCTGAATATAATCAGGAAAAAATGCATACGCACTTTTTGGCCAAGGGCATCATTGTCGACGTTTTGCCGCTTTTCATGTGCTTTAAGGGCGATTCGAATCTACCTCCTGAAACCTGTTTCCTGCAATTCTGCCTTGCTTTCAAATCCTCTTCGTTGCCTTCCCTCAATATATTTGTGGACGAGAGTTATCATTTATAACTCAGCGGGTTTGTGAATTGCAGTGCCCCTGAGCTCCATTTTTCAACTGTCTTTTTTGGGAGCTGGCTGCAAAAGCACTGGATTGCCTCAGGCACTATTCTGGTTCCCGGCGGCAGGATTAGCCTGTGGTTAATTCTTCTTCCTGATGGGAAAATACAGTGACCTGTGCCTGTCCCAACACCTAGATCTAGTCTCTCATTGGTTGCCCCTCTTCCCGTTCATCCTCAGGACAAATTGCAACCTGTAGGGAACAGGAGCTTAAAGGTGCTGATTCTCCAAGTAGGGAGATTGCTAGTAAAGTAGCTGGAGAGGTGAACCCGAGCACAAGGAGATGAGACATGAGGTGCGATTTAGAAACCTTTCAAAATCACACGGTGTACCATCTTCTGGGTTTCTCATGCATGTTTTCGATGTAGGAAGATGCCCTTGAACCTGGAGATTTGGGACCCATGGGATGGGTACCACGCAGTATTACTTTAAAGGGTCTGCGTTTGCTCACCCAACCTCACCCAACCTCTCAGCCCCAAGAGTGTCCACCCTTATGTCTCATTCAGCTGTGGGTCTAGACATGGTCAATCCAGGTTGCAACACAGCCCCTGAACGAATTTTGTAAGAATTTCTCTCTCTTTCACTGTCTTTGTTTTACGGGTTTTTAAAAGTAATTTATTTTTATAATGGGGTTTAGCTGCTTTTCACGGCTGTGTTTATGCGGCTCTACACCCACTTGACTCACTTCCAGACAGATATCAATACATAGGTTTTAAGATTCTTACTAGTCACATATATTCTTGTGCGGTGAATAGGGGGTGTTGAGTCTAGTTCACTGAGCAAGGAGTAGGTCTTGTCTATTACATATTGGGTGTATGGAACGGTATCTGAGCGAATTTGAAACCCTTGTTTTATGCATCACTCCACCTCACCTTTCCCGTTAAGCAGCCATAGTGTGTTTTCTAAACGTGTGACTCTGTTCTGTTTTGTAATTCAGTTCAAGTGTAGCGGTTTTTACATTCCCTCTATAAGTGATAGCTTATGATAAGTGTCTTTTTCTGTGTGACTTATTTCACTTAGAATCGTCGTACCTAAATCCACTCATCTTGCTTCTACTAGCCTTATGACTTTGATTTCATGTCTGAGTGATATTCCATTGTACATAAGGACCACAACTTCTTTATGCATTTTTCTCTTTCCTGGGATATTTAAGGTGTGATGAAGTGGAGGTTCTTGTCAACAGAGCAGCCCTAAACTTTGGGGTGCCTGTGTCTTGCTGATTTTTAGTTTTCCCAATTTATACGCCCATGAGTGGACGTGCCCTATGCTCCCTAAGCTGTGTTTTTTCGATGTTTCACGACACACCGTACACTTCTCCAGAGTGTCTGTTGGCAATTTACATCCCGCCCATCAGCGTAGCAAGGCTGCCATTTCTCCATGGCCTGTCCTGCATTTCTGGTTTTGACACTTTTTGCAGCATGGCCCTTTTGACCGATGGGAAGCGAGACTTCTTTGTAGCGCTGATTAGCCTTTCCAGGTTGCTTGGTTGGCCAAAAAGGGCGTATGCGTTTTTTCCTGAATATAATCAGGAAAAAATGCATACGCACTTTTTGGCCAAGGGCATCATTGTCGACGTTTTGCCGCTTTTCATGTGCTTTAAGGGCGATTCGAATCTACCTCCTGAAACCTGTTTCCTGCAATTCTGCCTTGCTTTCAAATCCTCTTCGTTGCCTTCCCTCAATATATTTGTGGACGAGAGTTATCATTTATAACTCAGCGGGTTTGTGAATTGCAGTGCCCCTGAGCTCCATTTTTCAACTGTCTTTTTTGGGAGCTGGCCGCAAAAGCACTGGATTGCCTCAGGCACTATTCTGGTTCCCGGCGGCAGGATTAGCCTGTGGTTAATTCTTCTTCCTGATGGGAAAATACAGTGACCTGTGCCTGTCCCAACACCTAGATCTAGTCTCTCATTGGTTGCCCCTCTTCCCGTTCATCCTCAGGACAAATTGCAACCTGTAGGGAACAGGAGCTTAAAGGTGCTGATTCTCCAAGTAGGGAGATTGCTAGTAAAGTAGCTGGAAAGGCGAACCCGAGCACAAGGAGATGAGACATGAGGTGCGATTTAGAAACCTTTCAAAATCACACGGTGTACCATCTTCTGGGTTTCTCATGCATGTTTTCGATGTAGGAAGATGCCCTTGAACCTGGAGATTTGGGACCCATGGGATGGGTACCACGCAGTATTACTTTAAAGGGTCTGCGTTTGCTCACCCAACCTCACCCAACCTCTCAGCCCCAAGAGTGTCCACCCTTATGTCTCATCCAGCTGTGGGTCTAGACATGGTCAATCCAGGTTGCAACACAGCCCCTGAACGAATTTTGTAAGAATTTCTCTCTCTTTCACTGTCTTTGTTTTACGGGTTTTTAAAAGTAATTTATTTTTATAATGGGGTTTAGCTGCTTTTCACGGCTGTGTTTATGCGGCTTTACACCCACTTGACTCACTTCCAGACAGATATCAATACATAGGTTTTAAGATTCTTACTAGTCACATATATTCTTGGGCGGTGAATAGGGGGTGTTGAGTCCAGTTCACTGAGCAAGGAGTAGGTCTTGTCTATTACATATTGGGTGTATGGAACGGTATCTGAGCGAATTTGAAACCCTTGTTTTATGCATCACCCCACCTCATCTTTCCCGTTAAGCAGACATAGTGTGTTTTCTAAACGTGTGACTCTGTTCTGTTTTGTAATTCAGTTCAAGTGTAGCGGTTTTTACATTCCCTCTATAAGTGATAGCTTATGATAAGTGTCTTTTTCTGTGTGACTTATTTCACTTAGAATCGTCGTACCTAAATCCAATCATCTTGCTTCTACTAGCCTTATGACTTTGATTTCATGTCTGAGTGATATTCCATTGTACATAAGGACCACAACTTCTTTATGCATTTTTCTCTTTCCTGGGATATTTAAGGTGTGATGAAGTGGAGGTTCTTGTCAACAGAGGAGCCCTAAACTTTGGGGTGCCTGTGTCTTGCTGATTTTTAGTTTTCCCAATTTATACGCCCATGAGTGGACGTGCCCTATGCTCCCTAAGCTGTGTTTTTTCGATGTTTCAGGACACACCGTACACTTCTCCAGAGTGGCTGTTGGCAATTTACATCCCGCCCATCAGCGTAGCAAGGCTGCCATTTCTCCATGGCCTGTCCTGCATTTCTGGTTTTGACACTTTTTGCAGCATGGCCCTTTTGACCGATGGGAAGCGAGACTTCTTTGTAGCGCTGATTAGCCTTTCCAGGTTGCTTGGTTGGCCAAAAAGGGCGTATGCGTTTTTTCCTGAATATAATCATGAAAAAATGCATACGCACTTTTTGGCCAAGGGCATCATTGTCGACGTTTTGCCGCTTTTCATGTGCTTTAAGGGCGATTCGAATCTACCTCCTGAAACCTGTTTCCTGCAATTCTGCCTTGCTTTCAAATCCTCTTCGTTGCCTTCCCTCAATATATTTGTGGACGAGAGTTATCATTTATAACTCAGCGGGTTTGTGAATTGCAGTGCCCCTGAGCTCCATTTTTCAACTGTCTTTTTTGGGAGCTGGCTGCAAAAGCACTGGATTGCCTCAGGCACTATTCTGGTTCCCGGCGGCAGGATTAGCCTGTGGTTAATTCTTCTTCCTGATGGGAAAATACAGTGACCTGTGCCTGTCCCAACACCTAGATCTAGTCTCTCATTGGTTGCCCCTCTTCCCGTTCATCCTCAGGACAAATTGCAACCTGTAGGGAACAGGAGCTTAAAGGTGCTGATTCTCCAAGTAGGGAGATTGCTAGTAAAGTAGCTGGAGAGGTGAACCCGAGCACAAGGAGATGAGACATGAGGTGCGATTTAGAAACCTTTCAAAATCACACGGTGTACCATCTTCTGGGTTTCTCATGCATGTTTTCGATGTAGGAAGATGCCCTTGAACCTGGAGATTTGGGACCCATGGGATGGGTACCACGCAGTATTACTTTAAAGGGTCTGCGTTTGCTCACCCAACCTCACCCAACCTCTCAGCCCCAAGAGTGTCCACCCTTATGTCTCATTCAGCTGTGGGTCTAGACATGGTCAATCCAGGTTGCAACACAGCCCCTGAACGAATTTTGTAAGAATTTCTCTCTCTTTCACTGTCTTTGTTTTACGGGTTTTTAAAAGTAATTTATTTTTATAATGGGGTTTAGCTGCTTTTCACGGCTGTGTTTATGCGGCTCTACACCCACTTGACTCACTTCCAGACAGATATCAATACATAGGTTTTAAGATTCTTACTACTCAGATATATTCTTGTGCGGTGAATAGGGGGTGTTGAGTCTAGTTCACTGAGCAAGGAGTAGGTCTTGTCTATTACATATTGGGTGTATGGAACGGTATCTGAGCGAATTTGAAACCCTTGTTTTATGCATCACCCCACCTCACCTTTCCCGTTAAGCAGACATAGTGTGTTTTCTAAACGTGTGACTCTGTTCTGTTTTGTAATTCAGTTCAAGTGTAGCGGTTTTTACATTCCCTCTATAAGTGATAGCTTATGATAAGTGTCTTTTTCTGTGTGACTTATTTCACTTAGAATCGTCGTACCTAAATCCAATCATCTTGCTTCTACTAGCCTTATGACTTTGATTTCATGTCTGAGTGATATTCCATTGTACATAAGGACCACAACTTCTTTATGCATTTTTCTCTTTCCTGGGATATTTAAGGTGTGATGAAGTGGAGGTTCTTGTCAACAGAGGAGCCCTAAACTTTGGGGTGCCTGTGTCTTGCTGATTTTTAGTTTTCCCAGTTTATACGCCCATGAGTGGACGTGCCCTATGCTCCCTAAGCTGTGTTTTTTCGATGTTTCAGGACACACCGTACACTTCTCCAGAGTGGCTGTTGGCAATTTACATCCCGCCCATCAGCGTAGCAAGGCTGCCATTTCTCCATGGCCTGTCCTGCATTTCTGGTTTTGACACTTTTTGCAGCATGGCCCTTTTGACCGATGGGAAGCGAGACTTCTTTGTAGCGCTGATTAGCCTTTCCAGGTTGCTTGGTTGGCCAAAAAGGGCGTATGCGTTTTTTCCTGAATATAATCAGGAAAAAATGCATACGCACTTTTTGGCCAAGGGCATCATTGTCGACGTTTTGCCGCTTTTCATGTGCTTTAAGGGCGATTCGAATCTACCTCCTGAAACCTGTTTCCTGCAATTCTGCCTTGCTTTCAAATCCTCTTCGTTGCCTTCCCTCAATATATTTGTGGACGAGAGTTATCATTTATAACTCAGCGGGTTTGTGAATTGCAGTGCCCCTGAGCTCCATTTTTCAACTGTCTTTTTTGGGAGCTGGCCGCAAAAGCACTGGATTGCCTCAGGCACTATTCTGGTTCCCGGCGGCAGGATTAGCCTGTGGTTAATTCTTCTTCCTGATGGGAAAATACAGTGACCTGTGCCTGTCCCAACACCTAGATCTAGTCTCTCATTGGTTGCCCCTCTTCCCGTTCATCCTCAGGACAAATTGCAACCTGTAGGGAACAGGAGCTTAAAGGTGCTGATTCTCCAAGTAGGGAGATTGCTAGTAAAGTAGCTGGAGAGGTGAACCCGAGCACAAGGAGATGAGACATGAGGTGCGATTTAGAAACCTTTCAAAATCACACGGTGTACCATCTTCTGGGTTTCTCATGCATGTTTTCGATGTAGGAAGATGCCCTTGAACCTGGAGATTTGGGACCCATGGGATGGGTACCACGCAGTATTACTTTAAAGGGTCTGCGTTTGCTCACCCAACCTCACCCAACCTCTCAGCCCCAAGAGTGTCCACCCTTATGTCTCATTCAGCTGTGGGTCTAGACATGGTCAATCCAGGTTGCAACACAGCCCCTGAACGAATTTTGTAAGAATTTCTCTCTCTTTCACTGTCTTTGTTTTACGGGTTTTTAAAAGTAATTTATTTTTATAATGGGGTTTAGCTGCTTTTCACGGCTGTGTTTATGCGGCTCTACACCCACTTGACTCACTTCCAGACAGATATCAATACATAGGTTTTAAGATTCTTACTACTCAGATATATTCTTGTGCGGTGAATAGGGGGTGTTGAGTCTAGTTCACTGAGCAAGGAGTAGGTCTTGTCTATTACATATTGGGTGTATGGAACGGTATCTGAGCGAATTTGAAACCCTTGTTTTATGCATCACTCCACCTCACCTTTCCCGTTAAGCAGCCATAGTGTGTTTTCTAAACGTGTGACTCTGTTCTGTTTTGTAATTCAGTTCAAGTGTAGCGGTTTTTACATTCCCTCTATAAGTGATAGCTTATGATAAGTGTCTTTTTCTGTGTGACTTATTTCACTTAGAATCGTCGTACCTAAATCCACTCATCTTGCTTCTACTAGCCTTATGACTTTGATTTCATGTCTGAGTGATATTCCATTGTACATAAGGACCACAACTTCTTTATGCATTTTTCTCTTTCCTGGGATATTTAAGGTGTGATGAAGTGGAGGTTCTTGTCAACAGAGCAGCCCTAAACTTTGGGGTGCCTGTGTCTTGCTGATTTTTAGTTTTCCCAATTTATACGCCCATGAGTGGACGTGCCCTATGCTCCCTAAGCTGTGTTTTTTCGATGTTTCACGACACACCGTACACTTCTCCAGAGTGTCTGTTGGCAATTTACATCCCGCCCATCAGCGTAGCAAGGCTGCCATTTCTCCATGGCCTGTCCTGCATTTCTGGTTTTGACACTTTTTGCAGCATGGCCCTTTTGACCGATGGGAAGCGAGACTTCTTTGTAGCGCTGATTAGCCTTTCCAGGTTGCTTGGTTGGCCAAAAAGGGCGTATGCGTTTTTTCCTGAATATAATCAGGAAAAAATGCATACGCACTTTTTGGCCAAGGGCATCATTGTCGACGTTTTGCCGCTTTTCATGTGCTTTAAGGGCGATTCGAATCTACCTCCTGAAACCTGTTTCCTGCAATTCTGCCTTGCTTTCAAATCCTCTTCGTTGCCTTCCCTCAATATATTTGTGGACGAGAGTTATCATTTATAACTCAGCGGGTTTGTGAATTGCAGTGCCCCTGAGCTCCATTTTTCAACTGTCTTTTTTGGGAGCTGGCCGCAAAAGCACTGGATTGCCTCAGGCACTATTCTGGTTCCCGGCGGCAGGATTAGCCTGTGGTTAATTCTTCTTCCTGATGGGAAAATACAGTGACCTGTGCCTGTCCCAACACCTAGATCTAGTCTCTCATTGGTTGCCCCTCTTCCCGTTCATCCTCAGGACAAATTGCAACCTGTAGGGAACAGGAGCTTAAAGGTGCTGATTCTCCAAGTAGGGAGATTGCTAGTAAAGTAGCTGGAAAGGCGAACCCGAGCACAAGGAGATGAGACATGAGGTGCGATTTAGAAACCTTTCAAAATCACACGGTGTACCATCTTCTGGGTTTCTCATGCATGTTTTCGATGTAGGAAGATGCCCTTGAACCTGGAGATTTGGGACCCATGGGATGGGTACCACGCAGTATTACTTTAAAGGGTCTGCGTTTGCTCACCCAACCTCACCCAACCTCTCAGCCCCAAGAGTGTCCACCCTTATGTCTCATCCAGCTGTGGGTCTAGACATGGTCAATCCAGGTTGCAACACAGCCCCTGAACGAATTTTGTAAGAATTTCTCTCTCTTTCACTGTCTTTGTTTTACGGGTTTTTAAAAGTAATTTATTTTTATAATGGGGTTTAGCTGCTTTTCACGGCTGTGTTTATGCGGCTTTACACCCACTTGACTCACTTCCAGACAGATATCAATACATAGGTTTTAAGATTCTTACTAGTCACATATATTCTTGGGCGGTGAATAGGGGGTGTTGAGTCCAGTTCACTGAGCAAGGAGTAGGTCTTGTCTATTACATATTGGGTGTATGGAACGGTATCTGAGCGAATTTGAAACCCTTGTTTTATGCATCACCCCACCTCATCTTTCCCGTTAAGCAGACATAGTGTGTTTTCTAAACGTGTGACTCTGTTCTGTTTTGTAATTCAGTTCAAGTGTAGCGGTTTTTACATTCCCTCTATAAGTGATAGCTTATGATAAGTGTCTTTTTCTGTGTGACTTATTTCACTTAGAATCGTCGTACCTAAATCCAATCATCTTGCTTCTACTAGCCTTATGACTTTGATTTCATGTCTGAGTGATATTCCATTGTACATAAGGACCACAACTTCTTTATGCATTTTTCTCTTTCCTGGGATATTTAAGGTGTGATGAAGTGGAGGTTCTTGTCAACAGAGGAGCCCTAAACTTTGGGGTGCCTGTGTCTTGCTGATTTTTAGTTTTCCCAATTTATACGCCCATGAGTGGACGTGCCCTATGCTCCCTAAGCTGTGTTTTTTCGATGTTTCAGGACACACCGTACACTTCTCCAGAGTGGCTGTTGGCAATTTACATCCCGCCCATCAGCGTAGCAAGGCTGCCATTTCTCCATGGCCTGTCCTGCATTTCTGGTTTTGACACTTTTTGCAGCATGGCCCTTTTGACCGATGGGAAGCGAGACTTCTTTGTAGCGCTGATTAGCCTTTCCAGGTTGCTTGGTTGGCCAAAAAGGGCGTATGCGTTTTTTCCTGAATATAATCATGAAAAAATGCATACGCACTTTTTGGCCAAGGGCATCATTGTCGACGTTTTGCCGCTTTTCATGTGCTTTAAGGGCGATTCGAATCTACCTCCTGAAACCTGTTTCCTGCAATTCTGCCTTGCTTTCAAATCCTCTTCGTTGCCTTCCCTCAATATATTTGTGGACGAGAGTTATCATTTATAACTCAGCGGGTTTGTGAATTGCAGTGCCCCTGAGCTCCATTTTTCAACTGTCTTTTTTGGGAGCTGGCTGCAAAAGCACTGGATTGCCTCAGGCACTATTCTGGTTCCCGGCGGCAGGATTAGCCTGTGGTTAATTCTTCTTCCTGATGGGAAAATACAGTGACCTGTGCCTGTCCCAACACCTAGATCTAGTCTCTCATTGGTTGCCCCTCTTCCCGTTCATCCTCAGGACAAATTGCAACCTGTAGGGAACAGGAGCTTAAAGGTGCTGATTCTCCAAGTAGGGAGATTGCTAGTAAAGTAGCTGGAGAGGTGAACCCGAGCACAAGGAGATGAGACATGAGGTGCGATTTAGAAACCTTTCAAAATCACACGGTGTACCATCTTCTGGGTTTCTCATGCATGTTTTCGATGTAGGAAGATGCCCTTGAACCTGGAGATTTGGGACCCATGGGATGGGTACCACGCAGTATTACTTTAAAGGGTCTGCGTTTGCTCACCCAACCTCACCCAACCTCTCAGCCCCAAGAGTGTCCACCCTTATGTCTCATTCAGCTGTGGGTCTAGACATGGTCAATCCAGGTTGCAACACAGCCCCTGAACGAATTTTGTAAGAATTTCTCTCTCTTTCACTGTCTTTGTTTTACGGGTTTTTAAAAGTAATTTATTTTTATAATGGGGTTTAGCTGCTTTTCACGGCTGTGTTTATGCGGCTCTACACCCACTTGACTCACTTCCAGACAGATATCAATACATAGGTTTTAAGATTCTTACTACTCAGATATATTCTTGTGCGGTGAATAGGGGGTGTTGAGTCTAGTTCACTGAGCAAGGAGTAGGTCTTGTCTATTACATATTGGGTGTATGGAACGGTATCTGAGCGAATTTGAAACCCTTGTTTTATGCATCACCCCACCTCACCTTTCCCGTTAAGCAGCCATAGTGTGTTTTCTAAACGTGTGACTCTGTTCTGTTTTGTAATTCAGTTCAAGTGTAGCGGTTTTTACATTCCCTCTATAAGTGATAGCTTATGATAAGTGTCTTTTTCTGTGTGACTTATTTCACTTAGAATCGTCGTACCTAAATCCACTCATCTTGCTTCTACTAGCCTTATGACATTGATTTCATGTCTGAGTGATATTCCATTGTACATAAGGACCACAACTTCTTTATCCATTTTTCTCTTTCCTGGGATATTTAAGGTGTCATGAAGTGGAGGTTCTTGTCAACGGAGCAGCCCTAAACTTTGGGGTGCCTGTGTCTTGCTGATTTTTAGTTTTCCCAATTTATACGCCCATGAGTGGACGTGCGCTATGCTCCCTAAGCTGTGTTTTTTCGATGTTTCAGGACACACCGCACACTTCTCCAGAGTGGCTGTTGGCAATTTACATCCCGCCCATCAGCGTAGCAAGGCTGCCATTTCTCCATGGCCTGTCCTGCATTTCTGGTTTTGACACTTTTTGCAGCATGGCCCTTTTGACCGATGGGAAGCGAGACTTCTTTGTAGCACTGATTTGCCTTTCCAGGTTGCTTGGTTGGCCAAAAAGGGCGTATGCGTTTTTTCCTGAATACATTCAGGAAAAAACGCATACGCCCTTTTTGGCCAAGGGCATCACTGTCGACGTTTTGCCGCTTTTCATGTGCTTTAAAGGCGATTCGAATCTACCTCCTGAAACCTGTTTCCTGCAATTCTGCCTTGCTTTCAAATCCTCTTCGTTGCCTTCCCTCAATATATCTGTGGATGAGAGTTATCATTTATAACTCTGCGGGTTTGTGAATTTCAGTGTCCCTGAGCTCCATTTTTCAACTCGCTTTTTTGGGAGCTGGCCGCAAAAGCGCGGGATTGCCTGAGGCCCTATTCTGCTTCTGGGCGGCAGGCTGAGCCTGTGGTTAAATCTTCTTCCTGATGGGAAAAAAGTGTGACCTGTGCCTGTCCCAACACCTAGAGCTAGTCTCTCGTTGGTTGCCCCTCTTCCCGTTCAACCTCAGGATAAATTGCAGTCTGTACAGAACTGGAGGTTAAAGGTGCTGATTCTCCAACGAGGGAGATTGCTAATAAAGCGGCTGGAATGGCGAACACGAGCACAAGGAGATGAGAAGTGAGGTGCGTTTCAGGAACCTTTCCCGATGAGACGGTGTACCATCTTCTGGGTTTCTCACGCATGTTTTCGATGTAGGAAGATGCCCTTGAAACTGGAGATTTGGGATCCATGGGATGGGTACGATGCAGTATTACTTTAAAGGGACTGCGTTTGCCCACCCAACCTCACCAAACCTCTCAGCCCCAAGAGTGTCCACCCTTATGTCTCATCTAGCTGTGGGTCTAGATATGGTCAGTCCACGTTGCATCACAGCCCCTGAACGAATTATGTAAGAATTTCTCTGTCTTTCACTCTCTTTGTTTCATGGGTTTATAAAAGTAATTTATTTTTAAATGGGGTTTAGCTGCTTTTCACTGCTGTGTTTATGCTACTTTACCCCCACTTGACACACTTCCAGTGTAATATCAATACATAGGTTTTAAGATTCTTACTAGTCAGATATATTCTTGTGCGGTGAATAGGGGGTGTTGAATCCAGTTCACTGTGCAAGGAGTAGGTCTTGTCTACTACATAATGGGTGTATGGAACGGTATCTGAGATAATTTGAAACACTTGATTTATGCATCACCCCAAATCACATTTCCCGTTAAGCAGCCATAGTGTGTTTTCAAAATGTGTGACTCTGTTCTGTTTTGTAATTCAGTTCAAGGGTAACGGTTTTTACATTCCCTCTATAAGTGATATCTTATGATAAGTGTCTTTTTCTGTGTGACTTATTTCTGTTAGAATCGTCGTACCTAAATCCAATCATCATGCTGCTACTAGCCTTAGGACATTGTTTTCATGGCTGAGTGATATTCCATTGTACATAAGGACCTCAACTTCTTTATCCATTTTTCTCTTTCCTGGGATATTTAAGGTGGAATGAAGTGGAGGTCCTTGTCAACAGAGCAGCCCTAAACTTTTGGGTGCCTGTGTCTTGCTGATTTTTAGTTTTCCCAATTTGTACACCCATGAGTGGAAGTGCCCTATGCTCTCTAAGCTGTGTGTTTTAGATGTTTCAGGACACACCGTACACTACTCCAGAGTGGCTGTTGGCAATTTACATCCCGCCCATCAGCGTAGCAAGGCTGCCATTTCTCCATGGCCTGTCCTGCATTTCTGGTTTTGACACTTTTTGCAGCATGGCCCTTTTGACAGATGGGAAGCGAGACTTCTTTGTAGCGCTGATTTGCCTTTCCAGGTTGCTTGGTTGGCCAAAAAGGGCGTATGCGTTTTTTCCTGAATATATTCAGGAAAAAACGCATACGCCCTTTTTGGCAAAGGGCATCATTGTCGACGTTTTGCCGCTTTTCATGTGCTTTAAAGGCGATTCGAATCTACCTCCTGAAACCTGTTTCCTGCAATTCTGCCTTGCTTTCAAATCCTCTTCGTTGCCTTCCCTCAATATATTTGTGGACGAGAGTTATCATTTATAACTCTGCGGGTTTGTGAATTGCAGTGTCCCTGAGCTCCATTTTTCAACTCGCTTTTTTGGGAGCTGGCCGCAAAAACGCGGGATTGCCTCAGGCCCTATTTTGGTTCCCCTCGGCATGCTGAGCCTGTAGTTAATTCTTCTTCCTGATGGGAAAATAGAGTGACCTGTGCCTGTCCCAACACCTATATCTAGTCTCTCATTGGTTGCCCCTCTTCCCGTTCATCCTCAGGACAAATTGCAACCTGTAGGGAACAGGAGCTTAAAGGTGCTGATTCTCCAAGTAGGGAGATTGCTAGTAAAGTAGCTGGAATGGCGAACCCAAGCACAAGGAGATGAGAAATGAGGTGCGTTTTAGAAACCTTTCAAAATCACACGGTGTACCATCTTCTGGGTTTCTCATGCATGTTTTCGATGTAGGAAGATGCCCTTGAACCTGGAGATTTGGGACCCATGGGATGGGTACCACGCAGTATTACTTTAAAGGGTCTGCGTTTGCTCACCCAACCTCACCAAACCTCTCAGCCCCAAGAGTGTCCACCCTTATGTCTCATCCAGCTGTGGGTCTAGATATGGTCAATCCAGGTTGCATCACAGCCCCTGAAGGAATTGTGTAAGAATTTCTCTCTCTTTCACTGTCTTTGTTTTACTGGTTTTTAAAAGTAATTTATTTTTATAATGGGGTTTAGCTGCTTTTCACGGCTGTGTTTATGCGGCCTTACACCCACTTGACTCACTTCCAGACAGATATCAATACATAGGTTTTAAGATTCTTACTAGTCACATATATTCTTGTGCGGTGAATAGGGGGTGTTGAGTCCAGTTCACTGAACAAGGAGTAGGTCTTGTCTATTACATATTGGGTGTATGGAACGGTATCTGAGCGAATTTGAAACCCTTGTTTTATGCATCACCCCACCTCACATTTCCCGTTAAGCACCCATAGTGTGTTTTCTAAACGTGTGACTCTGTTCTGTTTTGTAATTCAGTTCAAGTGTAGCGGTTTTTACATTCCCTCTATAAGTGATAGCTTATGATAAGTGTCTTTTTCTGTGTGACTTATTTCACTTAGAATCGTCGTACCTAAATCCACTCATCTTGCTTCTACTAGCCTTATGACTTTGATTTCATGTCTGAGTGATATTCCATTGTACATAAGGACCACAACTTCTTTATGCATTTTTCTCTTTCCTGGGATATTTAAGGTGTGATGAAGTGGAGGTTCTTGTCAACAGAGCAGCCCTAAACTTTGGGGTGCCTGTGTCTTGCTGATTTTTAGTTTTCCCAATTTATACGCCCATGAGTGGACGTGCCCTATGCTCCCTAAGCTGTGTTTTTTCGATGTTTCAGGACACACCGTACACTTCTCCAGAGTGGCTGTTGGCAATTTACATCCCGCCCATCAGCGTAGCAAGGCTGCCATTTCTCCATGGCCTGTCCTGCATTTCTGGTTTTGACACTTTTTGCAGCATGGCCCTTTTGACCGATGGGAAGCGAGACTTCTTTGTAGCGCTGATTAGCCTTTCCAGGTTGCTTGGTTGGCCAAAAAGGGCGTATGCGTTTTTTCCTGAATATAATCAGGAAAAAATGCATACGCACTTTTTGGCCAAGGGCATCATTGTCGACGTTTTGCCGCTTTTCATGTGCTTTAAGGGCGATTCGAATCTACCTCCTGAAACCTGTTTCCTGCAATTCTGCCTTGCTTTCAAATCCTCTTCGTTGCCTTCCCTCAATATATTTGTGGACGAGAGTTATCATTTATAACTCAGCGGGTTTGTGAATTGCAGTGCCCCTGAGCTCCATTTTTCAACTGTCTTTTTTGGGAGCTGGCTGCAAAAGCACTGGATTGCCTCAGGCACTATTCTGGTTCCCGGCGGCAGGATTAGCCTGTGGTTAATTCTTCTTCCTGATGGGAAAATACAGTGACCTGTGCCTGTCCCAACACCTAGATCTAGTCTCTCATTGGTTGCCCCTCTTCCCGTTCATCCTCAGGACAAATTGCAACCTGTAGGGAACAGGAGCTTAAAGGTGCTGATTCTCCAAGTAGGGAGATTGCTAGTAAAGTAGCTGGAGAGGTGAACCCGAGCACAAGGAGATGAGACATGAGGTGCGATTTAGAAACCTTTCAAAATCACACGGTGTACCATCTTCTGGGTTTCTCATGCATGTTTTCGATGTAGGAAGATGCCCTTGAACCTGGAGATTTGGGACCCATGGGATGGGTACCACGCAGTATTACTTTAAAGGGTCTGCGTTTGCTCACCCAACCTCACCCAACCTCTCAGCCCCAAGAGTGTCCACCCTTATGTCTCATTCAGCTGTGGGTCTAGACATGGTCAATCCAGGTTGCAACACAGCCCCTGAACGAATTTTGTAAGAATTTCTCTCTCTTTCACTGTCTTTGTTTTACGGGTTTTTAAAAGTAATTTATTTTTATAATGGGGTTTAGCTGCTTTTCACGGCTGTGTTTATGCGGCTCTACACCCACTTGACTCACTTCCAGACAGATATCAATACATAGGTTTTAAGATTCTTACTACTCAGATATATTCTTGTGCGGTGAATAGGGGGTGTTGAGTCTAGTTCACTGAGCAAGGAGTAGGTCTTGTCTATTACATATTGGGTGTATGGAACGGTATCTGAGCGAATTTGAAACCCTTGTTTTATGCATCACCCCACCTCACCTTTCCCGTTAAGCAGCCATAGTGTGTTTTCTAAACGTGTGACTCTGTTCTGTTTTGTAATTCAGTTCAAGTGTAGCGGTTTTTACATTCCCTCTATAAGTGATAGCTTATGATAAGTGTCTTTTTCTGTGTGACTTATTTCACTTAGAATCGTCGTACCTAAATCCACTCATCTTGCTTCTACTAGCCTTATGACATTGATTTCATGTCTGAGTGATATTCCATTGTACATAAGGACCACAACTTCTTTATCCATTTTTCTCTTTCCTGGGATATTTAAGGTGTCATGAAGTGGAGGTTCTTGTCAACGGAGCAGCCCTAAACTTTGGGGTGCCTGTGTCTTGCTGATTTTTAGTTTTCCCAATTTATACGCCTATGAGTGGACGTGCGCTATGCTCCCTAAGCTGTGTTTTTTCGATGTTTCAGGACACACCGCACACTTCTCCAGAGTGGCTGTTGGCAATTTACATCCCGCCCATCAGCGTAGCAAGGCTGCCATTTCTCCATGGCCTGTCCTGCATTTCTGGTTTTGACACTTTTTGCAGCATGGCCCTTTTGACCGATGGGAAGCGAGACTTCTTTGTAGCACTGATTTGCCTTTCCAGGTTGCTTGGTTGGCCAAAAAGGGCGTATGCGTTTTTTCCTGAATACATTCAGGAAAAAACGCATACGCCCTTTTTGGCCAAGGGCATCACTGTCGACGTTTTGCCGCTTTTCATGTGCTTTAAAGGCGATTCGAATCTACCTCCTGAAACCTGTTTCCTGCAATTCTGCCTTGCTTTCAAATCCTCTTCGTTGCCTTCCCTCAATATATCTGTGGATGAGAGTTATCATTTATAACTCTGCGGGTTTGTGAATTTCAGTGTCCCTGAGCTCCATTTTTCAACTCGCTTTTTTGGGAGCTGGCCGCAAAAGCGCGGGATTGCCTGAGGCCCTATTCTGCTTCTGGGCGGCAGGCTGAGCCTGTGGTTAAATCTTCTTCCTGATGGGAAAAAAGTGTGACCTGTGCCTGTCCCAACACCTAGAGCTAGTCTCTCGTTGGTTGCCCCTCTTCCCGTTCAACCTCAGGATAAATTGCAGTCTGTACAGAACTGGAGGTTAAAGGTGCTGATTCTCCAACGAGGGAGATTGCTAATAAAGCGGCTGGAATGGCGAACACGAGCACAAGGAGATGAGAAGTGAGGTGCGTTTCAGGAACCTTTCCCGATGAGACGGTGTACCATCTTCTGGGTTTCTCACGCATGTTTTCGATGTAGGAAGATGCCCTTGAACCTGGAGATTTGGGATCCATGGGATGGGTACGATGCAGTATTACTTTAAAGGGACTCCGTTTGCCCACCCAACCTCACCAAACCTCTCAGCCCCAAGAGTGTCCACCCTTATGTCTCATCTAGCTGTGGGTCTAGATATGGTCAGTCCACGTTGCATCACAGCCCCTGAACGAATTATGTAAGAATTTCTCTGTCTTTCACTCTCTTTGTTTCATGGGTTTATAAAAGTAATTTATTTTTAAATGGGGTTTAGCTGCTTTTCACTGCTGTGTTTATGCTGCTTTACCCCCACTTGACACACTTCCAGTGAAATATCAATACATAGGTTTTAAGATTCTTACTAGTCAGATATATTCTTGTGCGGTGAATAGGGGGTGTTGAATCCAGTTCACTGTGCAAGGAGTAGGTCTTGTCTACTACATATTGGGTGTATGGAACGGTATCTGAGATAATTTGAAACACTTGATTTATGCATCACCCCAAATCACATTTCCCGTTAAGCAGCCATAGTGTGTTTTCAAAATGTGTGACTCTGTTCTGTTTTGTAATTCAGTTCAAGGGTAACGGTTTTTACATTCCCTCTATAAGTGATAGCTTATGATAAGTGTCTTTTTCTGTGTGACTTATTTCTGTTAGAATCGTCGTACCTAAATCCAATCATCATGCTGCTACTAGCCTTAGGACATTGTTTTCATGGCTGAGTGATATTCCATTGTACATAAGGACCTCAACTTCTTTATCCATTTTTCTCTTTCCTGGGATATTTAAGGTGGAATGAAGTGGAGGTCCTTGTCAACAGAGCAGCCCTAAACTTTTGGGTGCCTGTGTCTTGCTGATTTTTAGTTTTCCCAATTTGTACACCCATGAGTGGAAGTGCCCTATGCTCTCTAAGCTGTGTGTTTTAGATGTTTCAGGACACACCGTACACTACTCCAGAGTGGCTGTTGGCAATTTACATCCCGCCCATCAGCGTAGCAAGGCTGCCATTTCTCCATGGCCTGTCCTGCATTTCTGGTTTTGACACTTTTTGCAGCATGGCCCTTTTGACAGATGGGAAGCGAGACTTCTTTGTAGCGCTGATTTGCCTTTCCAGGTTGCTTGGTTGGCCAAAAAAGGCGTATGCGTTTTTTCCTGAATATATTCAGGAAAAAACGCATACGCCCTTTTTGGCCAAGGGCATCATTGTCGACGTTTTGCCGCTTTTCATGTGCTTTAAAGGCGATTCGAATCTACCTCCTGAAACCTGTTTCCTGCAATTCTGCCTTGCTTTCAAATCCTCTTCGTTGCCTTCCCTCAATATATTTGTGGACGAGAGTTATCATTTATAACTCTGCGGGTTTGTGAATTGCAGTGTCCCTGAGCTCCATTTTTCAACTCGCTTTTTTGGGAGCTGGCCGCAAAAACGCGGGATTGCCTCAGGCCCTATTTTGGTTCCCCTCGGCATGCTGAGCCTGTAGTTAATTCTTCTTCCTGATGGGAAAATAGAGTGACCTGTGCCTGTGCCAACACCTATATCTAGTCTCTCATTGGTTGCCCCTCTTCCCGTTCATCCTCAGGACAAATTGCAACCTGTAGGGAACAGGAGCTTAAAGGTGCTGATTCTCCAAGTAGGGAGATTGCTAGTAAAGTAGCTGGAATGGCGAACCCAAGCACAAGGAGATGAGAAATGAGGTGCGTTTTAGAAACCTTTCAAAATCACACGGTGTACCATCTTCTGGGTTTCTCATGCATGTTTTCGATGTAGGAAGATGCCCTTGAACCTGGAGATTTGGGACCCATGGGATGGGTACCACGCAGTATTACTTTAAAGGGTCTGCGTTTGCTCACCCAACCTCACCAAACCTCTCAGCCCCAAGAGTGTCCACCCTTATGTCTCATCCAGCTGTGGGTCTAGATATGGTCAATCCAGGTTGCATCACAGCCCCTGAAGGAATTGTGTAAGAATTTCTCTCTCTTTCACTGTCTTTGTTTTACTGGTTTTTAAAAGTAATTTATTTTTATAATGGGGTTTAGCTGCTTTTCACGGCTGTGTTTATGCGGCCTTACACCCACTTGACTCACTTCCAGACAGATATCAATACATAGGTTTTAAGATTCTTACTAGTCACATATATTCTTGTGCGGTGAATAGGGGGTGTTGAGTCCAGTTCACTGAACAAGGAGTAGGTCTTGTCTATTACATATTGGGTGTATGGAACGGTATCTGAGCGAATTTGAAACCCTTGTTTTATGCATCACCCCACCTCACATTTCCCGTTAAGCACCCATAGTGTGTTTTCTAAACGTGTGACTCTGTTCTGTTTTGTAATTCAGTTCAAGTGTAGCGGTTTTTACATTCCCTCTATAAGTGATAGCTTATGATAAGTGTCTTTTTCTGTGTGACTTATTTCACTTAGAATCGTCGTACCTAAATCCACTCATCTTGCTTCTACTAGCCTTATGACTTTGATTTCATGTCTGAGTGATATTCCATTGTACATAAGGACCACAACTTCTTTATGCATTTTTCTCTTTCCTGGGATATTTAAGGTGTGATGAAGTGGAGGTTCTTGTCAACAGAGCAGCCCTAAACTTTGGGGTGCCTGTGTCTTGCTGATTTTTAGTTTTCCCAATTTATACGCCCATGAGTGGACGTGCCCTATGCTCCCTAAGCTGTGTTTTTTCGATGTTTCAGGACACACCGTACACTTCTCCAGAGTGGCTGTTGGCAATTTACATCCCTCCCATCAGCGTAGCAAGGCTGCCATTTCTCCATGGCCTGTCCTGCATTTCTGGTTTTGACACTTTTTGCAGCATGGCCCTTTTGACCGATGGGAAGCGAGACTTCTTTGTAGCGCTGATTTGCCTTTCCAGGTTGCTTGGTTGGCCAAAAAGGGCGTATGCGTTTTTTCCTGAATATATTCAGGAAAAAACTCATACGCCCTTTTTGGCCAAGGGCATCATTGTCGATGTTTTGCCACTTTTCATGTGCTTTAAAGGCGATTCGAATCTACCTCCTGAAACCTGTTTCCTACAATTCTGCCTTGCTTTCAAATCCTCTTCGTTGCTTCCCTCAATATATTTGTGGACGAGAGTTATCATTTATAACTCAGCAGGTTTGTGAATGGCAGTGTCCCTGAGCTCCATTTTTCAACTGTCTTTTTTGGGAGCTGGCCGCAAAAGCACGGGATTGCCTCAAGCCCTATTCTGCTTCTGGGCGGCAGGCTGAGCCTGTGGTTAATTCTTCTTCCTGATGGGAAAATAGAGTGACCTGTGCCTGTCCCAACACCAAGATCTAGTCTCTCATTGGTTGCCCCTCTTCCCTTTCATCCTCAGGACAAATTGTACCCTGTACAGAACTGGAGGTTAAAGGTGCTGATTCTCCAACGAGGGAGATTGCTACTAAAGCGGCTGGAATGGCAAACCCGAGCACAAGGAGATGAGAAATGAGGTGCGTTTCAGGAACCCTTCCCGATGAGACGGTGTACCATCTTCTGGGTTTCTCACGCATGTTTTCGATGTAGGAAGATGCCCTTGATCCTGGAGAGTTGGGATACATGGGATAGGTACGATGCAGTATTACTTTAAAGGGACTGTGTGTGCCCACCCAACCTCACCAAACCTCTCAGCCCCAGGAGTGTCCACCCTTATGTCTCATCTAGCTGAGGGACTAGATATGGTCAGTCCACGTTGCATCACAGCCCCTGAACGAATTATGTAAGAATTTCTCTCTCTTTCACTCTCTTTGTTTCATGGGTTTATAAAAGTAATTTATTTTTTAAATGGGGTTTAGCTGCTTTTGACTGCTGTGTTTATGCTGTTTTACCCCCACTTGACACACTTCCACTGAAATATCAATACATAGGTTTTAAGATTCTTACTAGTCAGATATATTCTTGTGCGGTGAATAGGGGGTGATGAGTCCAGTTCACTGAGCAAGAAGTAAGTCTTGTCTATTACATATTGGGTGTATGGAACGGTATCTGAGCAAATTTGAAACCCTTGTTTTATGCATCACCCCACCTCAACTTTCCCGTTAAGCAGCCATAGTGTGTTTTCTAAACGTGTGACTTTTTCTGTTTTGTAATTCAGTTCAAGTGTAGCGGTTTTTACATTCCCTCTATAAGTGATAGCTTATGATAAGTGTCTATTTCTGTGTGACTTATTTCACTTAGAATCGTCGTACCTAAATCCACTCATCTTGCTTCTACTAGCCTTATGACATTGATTTCATGTCTGAGTGATATTCCATTGTACATAAGGACCACAACTTCTGTATCCATTTTTCTCTTTCCTGGGATATTTAAGGTGTCATGAAGTGGAGGTTCTTGTGAACAGAGCAGCCCTAAACTTTGGGGTGCCTGTGTCTTGCTGATTTTAAGTTTTCCCAATTTATATGCCCATGAGTGGACGTGCCCTATGCTCCCTAAGCTGTGTTTTTTCGATGTTTCAGGACATACCGTACACTTCTCCAGAGTGGCTGTTGGCAATTTACATCCCGCCCATCAGCATAGCAAGGCTGCCATTTCTCCATGGCCTGTCCTGCATTTCTGGTTTTGACACTTTTTGCAGCATGGCCCTTTTGACCGATGGGAAGCGAGACGTCTTTGTAGCACTGATTTGCCTTTCCAGGTTGCTTGGTTGGCCAAAAAGGGCGTATTCGTTTTTTCCTGAATATATTCAGGAAAAAACGCATACGCCCTTTTTGGCCAAGGGCATCATTGTCGACGTTTTGCCACTTTTCATGTGCTTTAAAGGCGATTCGAATCTACCTCCTGAAACCTGTTTCCTGCAATTCTGCCTTGCTTTCAAATCGTCTTCGTTGCTTCCCTCAATATATTTGTGGACGAGAGTTATCATTTATAACTCAGCACGTTTGTGAATGGCAGTGCCCCTGAGCTCCATTTTTCAAGTGTCTTTTTTGGGAGCTGGCCGCAAAAGCACGGGATTGCCTCAGGCCCTTTTCTGGTTCCCGGCGGCAGGCTGAGCCTGTGGTTTATTCTTCTTCCTGATGGGAAAATAGAGTGACCTGTGCCTGTCCCAACACCTAGATCTAGTCTCTCATTGGTTGCCCCTCTTCCCTTTCATGCTCAGGACAAATTGCAACGTGTACGGAACAGGAGGTTAAAGGTGCTGATTCTCCAATAGGGAGATTGCTAGTAAAGTAGCTGGAATGGCGAACCCGAACACAAGGAGATGAGAAATGAGGTGCGTTTTAGAAACCTTTCAAAATCACACGGTGTACCATCATCTGGGTTTCTCATGCATGTTTTCGATGTTGAAAGATGCCCTTGAACCTGGAGATTTGGGACCCATGGGATGGGTACCATGCAGTATTACTTTAAAGGGTCTGCGTTTGCTCACCCAACTTCTCAGCCCCAAGAGTGTCCACCCTTATGTCTCATCCAGCTGTGGGTCTAGATATGGTCAATCCAGGTTTCATCACAGCCTCTGAATGAATTTTGTAAGAATTTCTCTCTCTTTCACTGTCTTTGTTTTACGGGTTTTTAAAAGTAATTTATTTTTATAATGGGGTTTAGCTGCTTTTCACGGCTGTGTTTATGTGGCTTTACACCAACTTGACTCACTTCCAGACAGATATCAATACATAGGTTTTAAGATTCTTACTAGTCACATATATTCTTGTGCGGTGAATAGGGGGTGTTGAGTCCAGTTCACTGAGCAAGGAGTAGGTCTTGCCTATTACATATTGGGTGTATGGAACGGTATCTGAGCGAATTTGAAACCCTTGTTTTATGCATCACCCCACCTCACATTTCCCGTTAAGCACCCATAGTGTGTTTTCTAAACGTGTGACTCTGTTCTGTTTTGTAATTCAGTTCAAGTGTAGCGGTTTTTACATTCCCTCTATAAGTGATAGCTTATGATAAGTGTCTTTTTCTGTGTGACTTATTTCACTTAGAATCGTCGTACCTAAATCCACTCATCTTGCTTCTACTAGCCTTATGACTTTGATTTCATGTCTGAGTGATATTCCATTGTACATAAGGACCACAACTTCTTTATGCATTTTTCTCTTTCCTGGGATATTTAAGGTGTGATGAAGTGGAGGTTCTTGTCAACAGAGCAGCCCTAAACTTTGGGGTGCCTGTGTCTTGCTGATTTTTAGTTTTCCCAATTTATACGCCCATGAGTGGACGTGCCCTATGCTCCCTAAGCTGTGTTTTTTCGATGTTTCAGGACACACCGTACACTTCTCCAGAGTGGCTGTTGGCAATTTACATCCCTCCCATCAGCGTAGCAAGGCTGCCATTTCTCCATGGCCTGTCCTGCATTTCTGGTTTTGACACTTTTTGCAGCATGGCCCTTTTGACCGATGGGAAGCGAGACTTCTTTGTAGCGCTGATTTGCCTTTCCAGGTTGCTTGGTTGGCCAAAAAGGGCGTATGCGTTTTTTCCTGAATATATTCAGGAAAAAACGCATACGCCCTTTTTGGCCAAGGGCATCATTGTCGATGTTTTGCCACTTTTCATGTGCTTTAAAGGCGATTCGAATCTACCTCCTGAAACCTGTTTCCTACAATTCTGCCTTGCTTTCAAATCCTCTTCGTTGCTTCCCTCAATATATTTGTGGACGAGAGTTATCATTTATAACTCAGCAGGTTTGTGAATGGCAGTGTCCCTGAGCTCCATTTTTCAACTGTCTTTTTTGGGAGCTGGCCGCAAAAGCACGGGATTGCCTCAAGCCCTATTCTGCTTCTGGGCGGCAGGCTGAGCCTGTGGTTAATTCTTCTTCCTGATGGGAAAATAGAGTGACCTGTGCCTGTCCCAACACCAAGATCTAGTCTCTCATTGGTTGCCCCTCTTCCCTTTCATCCTCAGGACAAATTGTACCCTGTACAGAACTGGAGGTTAAAGGTGCTGATTCTCCAACGAGGGAGATTGCTACTAAAGCGGCTGGAATGGCAAACCCGAGCACAAGGAGATGAGAAATGAGGTGCGTTTCAGGAACCCTTCCCGATGAGACGGTGTACCATCTTCTGGGTTTCTCACGCATGTTTTCGATGTAGGAAGATGCCCTTGATCCTGGAGAGTTGGGATACATGGGATAGGTACGATGCAGTATTACTTTAAAGGGACTGTGTGTGCCCACCCAACCTCACCAAACCTCTCAGCCCCAGGAGTGTCCACCCTTATGTCTCATCTAGCTGAGGGACTAGATATGGTCAGTCCACATTGCATCACAGCCCCTGAACGAATTATGTAAGAATTTCTCTCTCTTTCACTCTCTTTGTTTCATGGGTTTATAAAAGTAATTTATTTTTTAAATGGGGTTTAGCTGCTTTTGACTGCTGTGTTTATGCTGTTTTACCCCCACTTGACACACTTCCACTGAAATATCAATACATAGGTTTTAAGATTCTTACTAGTCAGATATATTCTTGTGCGGTGAATAGGGGGTGATGAGTCCAGTTCACTGAGCAAGAAGTAGGTCTTGTCTATTACATATTGGGTGTATGGAACGGTATCTGAGCAAATTTGAAACCCTTGTTTTATGCATCACCCCACCTCAACTTTCCCGTTAAGCAGCCATAGTGTGTTTTCTAAACGTGTGACTTTTTCTGTTTTGTAATTCAGTTCAAGTGTAGCGTTTTTTACATTCCCTCTATAAGTGATAGCTTATGATAAGTGTCTATTTCTGTGTGACTTATTTCACTTAGAATCGTCGTACCTAAATCCACTCATCTTGCTTCTACTAGCCTTATGACATTGATTTCATGTCTGAGTGATATTCCATTGTACATAAGGACCACAACTTCTGTATCCATTTTTCTCTTTCCTGGGATATTTAAGGTGTCATGAAGTGGAGGTTCTTGTCAACAGAGCAGCCCTAAACTTTGGGGTGCCTGTGTCTTGCTGATTTTAAGTTTTCCCAATTTATATGCCCATGAGTGGACGTGCCCTATGCTCCCTAAGCTGTGTTTTTTCGATGTTTCAGGACATACCGTACACTTCTCCAGAGTGGCTGTTGGCAATTTACATCCCGCCCATCAGCATAGCAAGGCTGCCATTTCTCCATGGCCTGTCCTGCATTTCTGGTTTTGACACTTTTTGCAGCATGGCCCTTTTGACCGATGGGAAGCGAGACGTCTTTGTAGCACTGATTTGCCTTTCCAGGTTGCTTGGTTGGCCAAAAAGGGCGTATTCTTTTTTTCCTGAATATATTCAGGAAAAAACGCATACGCCCTTTTTGGCCAAGGGCATCATTGTCGACGTTTTGCCACTTTTCATATGCTTTAAAGGCGATTCGAATCTACCTCCTGAAACCTGTTTCCTGCAATTCTGCCTTGCTTTCAAATCGTCTTCGTTGCTTCCCTCAATATATTTGTGGACGAGAGTTATCATTTATAACTCAGCACGTTTGTGAATGGCAGTGCCCCTGAGCTCCATTTTTCAAGTGTCTTTTTTGGGAGCTGGCCGCAAAAGCACGGGATTGCCTCAGGCCCTTTTCTGGTTCCCGGCGGCAGGCTGAGCCTGTGGTTTATTCTTCTTCCTGATGGGAAAATAGAGTGACCTGTGCCTGTCCCAACACCTAGATCTAGTCTCTCATTGGTTGCCCCTCTTCCCTTTCATCCTCAGGACAAATTGCAACGTGTACGGAACAGGAGGTTAAAGGTGCTGATTCTCCAATAGGGAGATTGCTAGTAAAGTAGCTGGAATGGCGAACCCGAACACAAGGAGATGAGAAATGAGGTGCGTTTTAGAAACCTTTCAAAATCACACGGTGTACCATCATCTGGGTTTCTCATGCATGTTTTCGATGTTGAAAGATGCCCTTGAACCTGGAGATTTGGGACCCATGGGATGGGTACCATGCAGTATTACTTTAAAGGGTCTGCGTTTGCTCACCCAACCTCTCAGCCCCAAGGGTGTCCACCCTTATGTCTCATCCAGCTGTGGGTCTAGATATGGTCAATCCAGGTTGCATCACAGCCTCTGAATGAATTTTGTAAGAATTTCTCTCTCTTTCACTGTCTTTGTTTTACGGGTTTTTAAAAGTAATTTATTTTTATAATGGGGTTTAGCTGCTTTTCACGGCTGTGTTTATGTGGCTTTACACCAACTTGACTCACTTCCAGACAGATATCAATACATAGGTTTTAAGATTCTTACTAGTCACATATATTCTTGTGCGGTGAATAGGGGGTGTTGAGTCCAGTTCACTGAGCAAGGAGTAGGTCTTTCCTATTACATATTGGGTGTATGGAACGGTATCTGAGCGAATTTGAAACCCTTGTTTTATGCATCACCCCACCTCACCTTTCCCGTTAAGCAGCCATAGTGTGTTTTCTAAACGTGTGACTCTGTTCTGTTTTGTAATTCAGTTCAAGTGTAGCGGTTTTTACATTCCCTCTATAAGTGATAGCTTATGATAACTGTCTTTTTCTCTGTGACTTATTTCACTTAGAATCGTCGTACCTAAAACCATTCTTCTTGATTCTACTAGCCTTATGACATTGATTTCATGTCTGAGTGATATTCCATTGTACATAAGGACCACAAATTCTTTATCCATTTTTCTCTTTCCTGGGATATTTAAGGTGTCATGAAGTGGAGGTTCTTGTCAACAGAGCAGCCCTAAACTTTGGGGTGCCTGTGTCTTGCTGATTTTTAGTTTTCCCAATTTATACGCCCATGAGTGGACGTGCCCTATGCTCCCTAAGCTGTGTTTTTTCGATGTTTCAGGACACACCGCACACTTCTCCAGAGTGGCTGTTGGCAATTTACATCCCGCCCATCAGCGTAGCAAGGCTGCCATTTCTCCATGGCCTGTCCTGCATTTCTGGTTTTGACACTTTTTGCAGCATGGCCCTTTTGACCGATGGGAAGCGAGACTTCTTTGTAGCGCTGATTTGCCTTTCCAGGTTGCTTGGTTGGCCAAAAAGGGCGTATGCGTTTTTTCCTGAATACATTCAGGAAAAAACGCATACGCCCTTTTTGGCCAAGGGCATCACTGTCGACGTTTTGCCGCTTTTCATGTGCTTTAAAGGCGATTCGAATCTACCTCCTGAAACCTGTTTCCTGCAATTCTGCCTTGCTTTCAAATCCTCTTCGTTGCCTTCCCTCAATATATTTGTGGACGAGAGTTATCATTTATAACTCTGTGGGTTTGTGAATTGCAGTGTCCCTGAGCTCCATTTTTCAACTCGCTTTTTTGGGAGCTGGCCGCAAAAACGCGGGATTGCCTCAGGCCCTATTTTGGTTCCCCTCGGCATGCTGAGCCTGTAGTTAATTCTTCTTCCTGATGGGAAAATAGAGTGACCTGTGCCTGTCCCAACACCTATATCTAGTCTCTCATTGGTTGCCCCTCTTCCCGTTCATCCTCAGGACAAATTGCAACCTGTAGGGAACAGGAGCTTAAAGGTGCTGATTCTCCAAGTAGGGAGATTGCTAGTAAAGTAGCTGGAATGGCGAACCCAAGCACAAGGAGATGAGAAATGAGGTGCGTTTTAGAAACCTTTCAAAATCACACGGTGTACCATCTTCTGGGTTTCTCATGCATGTTTTCGATGTAGGAAGATGCCCTTGAACATGCAGATTTGGGACCCATGGGATGGGTACCACGCAGTATTACTTTAAAGGGTCTGCGTTTGCTCACCCAACCTCACCAAACCTCTCAGCCCCAAGAGTGTCCACCCTTATGTCTCATCCAGCTGTGGGTCTAGATATGGTCAATCCAGGTTGCATCACAGCCCCTGAAGGAATTGTGTAAGAATTTCTCTCTCTTTCACTGTCTTTGTTTTACTGGTTTTTAAAAGTAATTTATTTTTATAATGGTGTTTAGCTGCTTTTCACGGCTGTGTTTATGCGGCCTTACACCCACTTGACTCACTTCCAGACAGATATCAATACATAGGTTTTAAGATTCTTACTAGTCACATATATTCTTGTGCGGTGAATAGGGGGTGTTGAGTCCACTTCACTGAACAAGGAGTAGGTCTTGTCTATTACATATTGGGTGTATGGAACGGTATCTGAGCGAATTTGAAACCCTTGTTTTATGCATCACCCCACCTCACATTTCCCGTTAAGCAGCCTTAGTGTGTTTTCTAAACGTGTGACTCTGTTCTGCTTTGTAATTCAGTTCAAGTGTAGCGGTTTTTACATTCCCTCTATAAGTGATAGCTTATGATAAGTGTCTTTTTCTGTGTGACTTATTTCACTTAGAATCGTCGTACCTAAATCCACTCATCTTGCTTCTACTAGCCTTATGACTTTGATTTCATGTCTGAGTGATATTCCATTGTACATAAGGACCACAACTTCTTTATGCATTTTTCTCTTTCCTGGGATATTTAAGGTGTCATGAAGTGGAGGTTCTTGTCAACAGAGCAGCCCTAAACTTTGGGGTGCCTGTGTCTTGCTGATTTTTAGTTTTCCCAATTTATACGCCCATGAGTGGACGTGCCCTATGCTCCCTAAGCTGTGTTTTTTCGATGTTTCACGGCACAACGTACACTTCTCCAGAGTGGCTGTTGGCAATTTACATCCCGCCCATCAGCGTAGCAAGGCTGCCATTTCTCCATGGCCTGTCCTGCATTTCTGGTTTTGACACTTTTTGCAGCATGGCCCTTTTGACCGATGGGAAGCGAGACTTCTTTGTAGCGCTGATTTGCCTTTCCAGGTTGCTTGGTTGGCCAAAAAGGGCTTATGCGTTTTTTCCTGAATATATTCAGGAAAAAACGCATACGCCCTTTTTGGCCAAGGGCATCATTGTCGATGTTTTGCCACTTTTCATGTGCTTTAAAGGCGATTCGAATCTACCTCCTGAAACCTGTTTCCTACAATTCTGCCTTGCTTTCAAATCCTCTTCGTTGCTTCCCTCAATATATTTGTGGACGAGAGTTATCATTTATAACTCAGCAGGTTTGTGAATGGCAGTGCCCCTGAGCTCCATTTTTCAACTGTCTTTTTTGGGAGCTGGCCGCAAAAGCACGGGATTGCCTCAAGCCCTATTCTGGTTCCCGGCGGCAGGCTGAGCCTGTGGTTAATTCTTCTTCCTGATGGGAAAATAGAGTGACCTGTGCCTGTCCCAACACCAAGATCTAGTCTCTCATTGGTTGCCCCTCTTCCCTTTCATCCTCAGGACAAATTGTACCCTGTACAGAACTGGAGGTTAAAGGTGCTGATTCTCCAAAGAGGGAGATTGCTACTAAAGCGGCTGGAATGGCAAACCCGAGCACAAGGAGATGAGAAATGAGGTGCATTTCAGGAACCCTTCCCGATGATACGGTGTACCATCTTCTGGGTTTCTCACGCATGTTTTCGATGTAGGAAGATGCCCTTGATCTTGGAGAGTTGGGATACATGGGATAGGTACGATGCAGTATTACTTTAAAGGGACTGTGTGTGCCCACCCAACCTCACCAAACCTCTCAGCCCCAAGAGTGTCCACCCTTATGTCTAATCTAGCTGAGGGACTAGATATGGTCAGTCCACGTTGCATCACAGCCCCTGAACGAATTATGTAAGAATTTCTCTCTCTTTCACTCTCTTTGTTTCATGGGTTTATAAAAGTAATTTATTTTTAAAATGGGGTTTAGCTGCTTTTCACTGCTGTGTTTATGCAGTTTTACCCCCACTTGACACACTTCCAGTGAAATATCAATACATAGGTTTTAAGATTCTTACTAGTCAGATATATTCTTGTGCGGTGAATAGGGGGTGATGAGTCCAGTTCACTGAGCAAGAAGTAGGTCTTGTCTATTACATACTGGGTGTATGGAACGGTATCTGAGCAAATTTGAAACCCTTGTTTTATGCATCACCCCACCTCACCTTTCCCGTTAAGCAGCCATAGTGTGTTTTCTAAACGTGTGACTCTGTTCTGTTTTGTAATTCAGTTCAAGTGTAGCGGTTTTTACATTCCCTCTATAAGTGATAGCTTATGATAAGTGTCTATTTCTGTGTGACTTATTTCACTTAGAATCGTCGTACCTAAATCCACTCATCTTGCTTCTACTAGCCTTATGACTTTGATTTCATGTCTGAGTGATATTCCATTGTACATAAGGACCACAACTTCTGTATCCATTTTTCTCTTTCCTGGGATATTTAAGGTGTCATGAAGTGGAGGTTCTTGTCAACAGAGCAGCCCTAAACTTTGGGGTGCCTGTGTCTTGCTGATTTTAAGTTTTCCCAATTTATATGCCCATGAGTGGACGTGCCCTATGCTCCCTAAGCTGTGTTTTTTCGATGTTTCAGGACATACCGTACACTTCTCCAGAGTGGCTGTTGGCAATTTACATCCCGCCCATCAGCGTAGCAAGGCTGCCATTTCTCCATGGCCTGTCCTGCATTTCTGGTTTTGACACTTTTTGCAGCATGGCCCTTTTGACCGATGGGAAGCGAGAAGTCTTTGTAGCACTGATTTGCCTTTCCAGGTTGCTTGGTTGGCCAAAAAGGGCGTATGCGTTTTTTCCTGAATATATTCAGGAAAAAACGCATACGCCCTTTTTGGCCAAGGGCATCATTGTCGACGTTTTGCCACTTTTCATGTGCTTTAAAGGCGATTCGAATCTACCTCCTGAAACCTGTTTCCTGCAATTCTGCCTTGCTTTCAAATCGTCTTCGTTGTTTCCCTCAATATATTTGTGGACGAGAGTTATCATTTATAACTCAGCACGTTTGTGAATGGCAGTGCCCCTGAGCTCCATTTTTCAAGTGTCTTTTTTGGGAGCTGGCCGCAAAAGCACGGGATTGCCTCAGGCCCTTTTCTGGTTCCCGGCGGCAGGCTGAGCCTGTGGTTTATTCTTCTTCCTGATGGGAAAATAGAGTGACCTGTGCCTGTCCCAACACCTAGATCTAGTCTCTCATTGGTTGCCCCTCTTCCCTTTCATCCTCAGGACAAATTGCAACGTGTACGGAACAGGAGGTTAAAGGTGCTGATTCTCCAATAGGGAGATTGCTAGTAAAGTAGCTGGAATGGCGAACCCGAACACAAGGAGATGAGAAATGAGGTGCGTTTTAGAAACCTTTCAAAATCACACGGTGTACCATCATCTGGGTTTCTCATGCATGTTTTCGATGTTGAAAGATGCCCTTGAACCTGGAGATTTGGGACCCATGGGATGGGTACCATGCAGTATTACTTTAAAGGGTCTGCGTTTGCTCACCCAACCTCTCAGCCCCAAGAGTGTCCACCCTTATGTCTCATCCAGCTGTGGGTCTAAATATGGTCAATCCAGGTTGCATCACAGCCTCTGAACGAATTTTGTAAGAATTTCTCTCTCTTTCACTGTCTTTGTTTTACGGGTTTTTAAAAGTAATTTATTTTTATAATGGGGTTTAGCTGCTTTTCACGGCTGTGTTTATGTGGCTTTACACCAACTTGACTCACTTCCAGACAGATATCAATACATAGGATTTAAGATTCTTACTAGTCACTTATATTCTTGTGCGGTGAATAGGGGGTGTTGAGTCCAGTTCACTGAGCAAGGAGTAGGTCTTGTCTATTACATATTGGGTGTATGGAACGGTATCTGAGCGAATTTGAAACCCTTGTTTTATGCATCACCCCACCTCACCTTTCCCGTTAAGCAGCCATAGTGTGTTTTCTAAACGTGTGACTCTGTTCTCTTTTGTAATTCAGTTCAAGTGTAGCGGTGTTTACATTCCCTCTATAAGTGATAGATTATGATAACTGTCTTTTTCTCTGTGACTTATTTCACTTAGAATCGTCGTACCTAAAACCATTCATCTTGCTACTCCTAGCCTTATGACATTGATTTCATGTCTGAGTGATATTCCATGGTACATAAGGACCACAACTTCTTTATCCATTTTTCTCATCCTGGGATATTTAAGGTGTCATGAAGTGGAGGTTCTTGTCAACAGAGCAGCCCTAAACTTTGGGGTGCCTGTGTCTTGCTGATTTTTAGTTTTCCCAATTTATACGCCCATGAGTGGACGTGCCCTATGCTCCCTAAGCTGTGTTTTTTCGATGTTTCAGGACACACCGTACACTTCTCCAGTGTGGCTGTTGGCAATTTACATCCCGCGCATCAGCGTAGCAAGGCTGCCATTTCTCCATGGCCTGTCCTGCATTTCTGGTTTTGACACTTTTTGCAGCATGGCCCTTTTGACCGATGGGAAGCGAGACTTCTTTGTAGCGCTGATTTGCCTTTCCAGGTTGCTTGGTTGGCCAAAAAGGGCGTATGCGTTTTTTCCTGAATATATTCAGGAAAAAACGCATACGCCCTTTTTGGGCAAGGGCATCATTGTCGACGTTTTGCTGCTTTTCATGTGCTTTAAAGGCGATTCGAATCTACCTCCTGAAATCTGTTTCCTGCAATTCTGCCTTGCTTTCAAATCCTCTTCGTTGCCTTCCCTCAATATATTTGTGGACGAGACTTATCATTTATAACTCTGCGGGTTTGTGAATTGCAGTGTCCCTGAGCTCCATTTTTCAACTTGCTTTTTTGGGAGCTGGCTGCAAAAGCGCGGGATTGCCTCAGGCCCTATTCTGCTTCTGGGCGGCAGGCTGAGCCTGTGGTTAATTCTTCTTCCTGATGGGAAAATAGAGTGACCTGTGCCTGTCCCAACACCTAGAGCTAGTCTCTCGTTGGTTGCCCCTCTTCCCGTTCATCCTCAGGATAAATTGCAATCTGTACAAAACTGGAGGTTAAAGGTGCTGATTCTCCAACGAGGGAGATTGCTAATAAATCGGCTGGAATGGCGAACCCGAGCACAAGGAGATGAGAAATGAGGTGCGTTTCAGGAACCTTTCCCGATGAGACGGTGTACCATCTTCTGGGTTTCTCACGCATGTTTTCGATGTAGGAAGATGCCCTTGAACCTGGAGATTTGGGATCCATGGGATGGGTACGATGCAGTATTACTTTAAAGGGACTGCGTTTGCCCACCCAACCTCATCAAACCTCTCAGCCCCAAGAGTGACCACCCTTATGTCTCATCTAGCTGTGGGTCTAGATATGGTCAGTCCACGTTGCATCACAGCCCCTGAACGAATTATGTAAGAATTTCTCTCTCTTTCACTCTCTTTGTTTCATGGGTTTATAAAAGTAATTTATTTTTAAAATGGGGTTTAGCTGCTTTTCACGGCTGCGTTTATGCAGATTTACACCCACTTGACTCACTTCCAGACAAATATCAATACATAGGTTTTACGATTCTTACTAGTCAGATATATTCTTGTGTGGTGAATAGGGGGTGTTGAGTCCAGTTCACTGAGCAAGGAGTAGGTCTTGTCTATTACATATTGGGTGTATGGAAAGGTTTCTATGCTAATTTAAAACCCTAGTTTTATGCATCACCCCACCACACCTTTCCCATTAAGCAGCCATAGTGTGTTTTCTAAACGTGTGACTCTGTTCTGTTTTGTAATTCAGTTCAAGGGTAACGGTTTTTACATTCCCTCTCTAAGTGATATCTTATGATAAGTGTCTTTTTCTGTGTGACTTCTTTCACTTGGAATCGTCGTACCTAAATCCACTCATCATGCTGCTACTAGCCTTATGACATTGATTTCATGTCTGAGTGATATTCCATTGTACATAAGGACCACAACTTCTTTATCCATTTTTCTCTTTCCTGGGATATGTAAGGTGGAATGAAGTGGAGGTTTTTGTCAACAGAGCAGCCCTCAAATTTGGGGTCCCAGTGTCTTGCTGATTTTTAGTTTTCCCAATTTATAAGCCCATGAGTGGAAGTGCCCTATGCTCCCTAAACTGTGTGTTTTAGATGTTTCAGGACACACCATACACTTCTCCAGAGTGGCTGTTGGCAATTTACATCCCGCCCATCAGCGTAGCAAGGCTGCCATTTCTCCATGGCCTGTCCTGCATTTCTGGTTTTGACACTGTTTTCAGCATAGCCCTTTTGACCGATGGGAAGCGAGACTTCTTTGTAGCACTGATTTGCCTTTCCAGGTTGCTTGGTTGGCCAAAAAGGGCGTATGCGTTTTTTCCTGAATATATTCAGGAAAAAACGCATACGCCCTTTTTGGCCAAGGGCATCATTGTCGACATTTTGCTTCTTTTCATGTGCTTTTAAGTCGATTTGAATCTACCTCCTGAAATCTGTTTCCTGCAATACTGCCTTGCTTTCAAATCCTCTTCGTTGCCTACCCTCAATATATTTGTGGACGAGAGTTATCATTTATAACTCTGCAGGTTTGTGAATTGCCGTGCCCCTTAGCTCCATTTTTCTACTCGTTTTTTTTGAGAGCTGGCCGCAGAAGCGCAGGATTGCTTCAGTCCCTATTCTAGTTCCGGGGTCACTCTGAGCCTGTGCTTAATTCTTCTTCCTGATGGGAAAATAGAGTGACCTGTGCCTGTCCCAACACCTAGAGCTAGTCTCTCATTGGTTCCCCCTCTTCCCGTTCATCCTCAGGACAAATTGCAACCTGTAGAGAAGAGGAGATTAAAGGTGCTGATTCCCCAAGTAGGGAGATTGCTAGTAAAGCGGCTGGAATTGCAAACCTGAGCAAAAGGAGATGAGAAATGACGTGCGTTTTAGAAACCTTTCCCGATCAGACAGTATACCATCTTTTGGGTTTCTCATGCATGTTTTCGATGAAGGAAGATGCCCTTGAACCTGGAGATTTGGGCCCCATATGATGGGTACCACGCAGTATTACTTTATAGGGTCTGCGTTTGCTCACCCAACCTCACCAAACCTCTCAGCCCCAGGAGTGTCCACCCTTATGTCTCATCTAGCTGTGGGTCTAGATATGGTCAATCCAGGTTGCATCACAGCCCCGGAACGAATTGTGTAAGAATTTCTCTCTCTTTCACTCTCTTTGTTTCATGGGATTTTAAAAGTAATTGATTTTTATAATGGGCTTTAGCTGCTTTTCACTGCTGTGTTTATGCCGCTTTACACCCACTTGACACACTTCCAGAGAGATATCAATACATAGGTTTTAAGATTCTTACTAGTCAGATATATTCTTGTGCGGTGAATAGGGGGTGATGAGTCCAGTTCACTGAGCAAGGAGTCGGTCTTGTCTATTACATATTGGGTTTATGGAACGGTATCTGAGCTAATTTGAAACCCTTGTTTTATGCATCACCCCACTTCACCATTCACGTTAAGCAGCCATAGTGTGTTTTCAAAATGTGTGACTCTGTTCTGTTTTGTAATTCAGTTCAAGGGTAACGGTTTTTACTTCCCTCTCTAAGTTATATCTTATGATAAGTGTCTTTTTCTGTGTGACTTATTTCACTTAGAATCGTGGTACCTAAATACACTCATCATGCTGCTACTAGCCTTAGGACATTGATTTCATGGCTGATTGATATTCCATTGTACATAAGGACCTCAACTTCTTTATCCATTTTTCTCTATCCTGGGATATTTAAGGTGGAATGAAGAGGAGGTTCTTGTCAACAGAGCAGCTCTAAACTTTGGGGTGCCTGTGTCTTTCTGATTTTTAGTTTTCCCTATTTATACACCCATGAGTGGAAGTGCCCTATGCTCTCCAAGCTGTGTGTTTTAGATGTTTCAGGACACACCGTACACTTTTCCAGAGTGGCTGTTGGCAATTTACATCCCGCCCATCAGCGTAGCAAGGCTCGCATTTCTCCATAGCCTGTCCTGCCTTTCTGGTTTTCACACTTTTTTCAGCATGGCCCTTTGACTGATGGGAAGCGAGACTTCTTGGTAGGGCTGATTTGCCTTTCCAGGTTGCTTGGTTGGCCAAAAAGGGCGTATGCGTTTTTTCCTGAATATATTCAGGAAAAAACGCATACGCCCTTTTTGGCCAAGGACATCATTGTCCACGTTTTGCCGCTTTTCATGTGCTTTAAAGGCGATTCGAATCTAACTCCTTAAAGCTGTTTCCTGCAATTCTGCCTTGCTTTCAAATCCTCTTCGTTGCCTTCCCTCAATATATTTGTGGACGAGTGTTATCATTTATAACTCTGCAGGTCTGTGAATTGCAGTGCCCCTGAGCTCCATTTTTCAACTCGCTTTTTTGGGAGCTGGCCGCAAAAGCGCAGGATTTCTTCAGGCCCTCTTCTGGTTCTGGGGGGCAGGCTGAGCCTGTGGTTAATTCTTCTTCCTACTGGGAAAAAAGATTGACCTGTGCCTGTCACAAAACCTAGAGCAAGTCTCTCATTGGTTCCCCCACTTCCCGTTCATTCTCAGGACAAATTGCAACCTGTACAGAACAGGAGGTTAAAGGTGCTGATTCTCCAAGGGGGGAGATTGCTAGTAGAGTGGATGGAATGGCGAACCCGAGCACAAGGAGATGAGAAATGAGGTGCCTTTTAGAAACCTTTCCCAATCAGACGGTGTACCATCTTCTGGGTTTCTAGTGCATGTTTTCGATATAGGTAGATGCCCTTGAACCTGGAGATTTGGGACCCATTGGACGGGTACCACGCAGTATTACTTTAAAGGGTCTGCGTTTGCTCACCCAACCTCACCAAACCTCTCAGCCCCAAGAGTGTCCACCCTTATGTCTCATCTAGCGGTGGGTCTAGATATGGTCAATCCAGTTTGCATCACAGCCCCTGAACGAATTGTGTAAGAATTTCTCTCTCTTTCACTCTCTTTGTTTCATGGGTTTTTAAAAGTAATTGATTTTTATAATGGGCTTTAGCTGCTTTTCACTGCTGTGTTTATGCTGCTTTACACCCACTTGACACACTTCCAGAGAGATATCAATACTTAGGTTTTACGATTTTTACTAGTCAGATATATTCTTTTGCGGTGAATAGTGGGTGTTGAGTCCAGTTCACTGAGCAAGGAGTAGGTCTTGTCTAGTTCATATTGGGTTTATGGAACGGTATCTGAGCTAATTAGAAACCCTTGTTTTATGCATCACCGCACCTCACCTTTCCCGTTAAGCAGCCATAGTGTGTTTTCAAAATGTGTGACTCTCTTCTGTTTTGTAATACAGTTCAAGGGTAACGGTTTTTACATTCCGTCTATAAGTGATATCTTATAATAAGTGTCTTTTTCTGTGTGACTTATTTCACTTACAATCGTCATACCTAAATCCACTCATCATGCTGCTACTTGCCTTAGGACATTGATTTCATGGCTGAGTGAAAATCCATTGTACATAAGGACCTCAACATCTTTATCCATTTTAATATTTCCTGGGATATTTAAGGAGTCATGAAGTGGAGGTTCTTGTCAACAGAGCAGCCCTAAACTTTGGGGTGCCTGTGTCTTGCTGATTTTTAGTTTTCCCTATTTACACACCCATGAGTGGAAGTGCCCTGTGCTCTCTAAGCTGTGTGTTTTAGATGTTTCAGGACACACCATACACTTCTCCAGAGTGGCTGTTGGCAATTTACATCCCGACCATCAGCGTAGCAAGGCTGCCATTTCTCCATGGCCTGTCCTGCATTTCTGGTTTTGACACTTATTTCAGCATGGCCTTTGAACGATGGGAAGCGAGACTTCTTTGTAGCGCTGATTTGCCTTTCCAGGTTGCTTGGTTGGCCAAAAAGGGCGTATGCGTTTTTTCCTGAATATATTCAGGAAAAAACGCATACGCCCTTTTAGGCCAAGGGCATCATTGTCCACGTTTTGCCGCTTTTCATGTGCTTTAATGGCGATTCGAATCTACCTCCTGATACCTGTTTCCTGCAATTCTGCCTTGTTTTCAAATCCTCTTCATTGCCTTCCCTCAAAATATTTGTGGACGAGACTTATCATTTATAACTCTGCAGGTTTGTGAATTGCTGTGTCCCTGACCTCCATTTTTCAGCTGGATTTTTTGGGAGCTGGCCGCAAATGCGCAGGATTGCTTCAGGCCCTATTCTGGTTCCGGGGGGCATGCTGAGCCTGTGGTTAATTCTTCTTCCTGATGGGAAAATAGAGTGACCTGTGCCTGTCACAACACCTAGATCTAGTCTCTCATTGGTTCCCCCTCTTCCCGTTCATCCTCAGGACAAATTGCAACCTGTAGAGAAGAGGAGGTTAAAGGTGCTGATTCCCCAAGTAGGGAGATTGCTAGTAAAGCGGCTGGAAAGGCAAACCCGAGCACAAGGAGATGAGAAATGAGGTGCGTTTCAGAAGCCTTTCCCGATCAGACGGTGTACCATCTTCTGGGTTTCTCATGCATGTTTTTGATGTAGGAAGATGCCCTTGAACCTGGAGATTTGGGAGCCATGGGATTGGTAACATGCAGTATTACTTTAAAGGGTCTGCGTTTGCTCACCCAACCTCACCCAAAGTCTCAGCCCCAAGAGTGCCCACCTTTATGTCTCAATCACCTGTGGGTCTAGATATGGTCAATCCAGGTTGCATCACAGCCCCTGCACGAATTTTGTAAGAATTTCTCTCTCTTTCACTGTCTTTGTTTCACGGGTTTTTAAAGGTAATTTATTTTTAAAATGAGGTTTCGCTGCTTTTCACGGCTGTGTTTATGCCGCTTTACACTCACTTGACTCTCTTCCAGAGAGAGATCAATACATAGGTTTTCAGATTCTTACTAGTCAGATATATTCTTGTGCGGTGAATAGGGGGTGTTGAGTCCAGTTCACTGAGCAAGGAGTAGGTCTTGTCTATTACATATTTGGTTTATGGAACGGTATCTGAGCTAATTTGAAACCCTTGTTTTATGCATCACCCCACCTCACCTTTCGCGTTAAGCAGCCATAGTGTGTTTTCAAAATGTGTGACTCTGTTCTGTTTTGTAATTCAGTTCAAGGTATCGGTTTTTACATTCCCTCTCTAAGTGATATCTTATGATAAGTGTGTTTTTCTGTGTGACTTATTTCACTTAGAATCGTCGTACCTAAATCCACTCATCATGCTGCTACTAGCCTTAGGACATTGATTTCATGGCTGAATGATATTCCATTGTACATAAGGACCACAACTTCTTTACCATTTTTTTCATCCCTGGGATATTTAAGATGTACACAAGTGAAGGTTCTTGTAACCAGAGCAGCCCTTTAACTTTGGGGTGCCTGTGTCTTTTTGATTTTTATTTTTTCAATTTATACGCCCATGAATGGATTTGCCCCTTTCTCTCTAGCTGTGTTTTTTAGATGTTTTAGGAAATACCATACCCTTCTCCAGAGTCGCCATTGGCAATTTGCATCCCGACCATCAGTGTAACAATGCTCCCTTTCCTCCCTGGCCTCTCCAGTATTTTTTTTACACTTTTTTAGGAAGGCGCTTTTGACCGATGGGAAGTGAGACTTCTTTGTAGTGCTGAATTTCATTTCCGGCTTGCTTGGTTGGCCAAAGAGGGCCTATGCGTTTTTTCCTGAATTTATTCAGAAAAAAACACATATGCTCTTTTTGGCCATGTGCATCGTTGTTGACGTTTGGCCGCTTTTCATGTGCTTTAGGGGCTATTCGAATCTAACTCCTGAAATCTGTTTCCTGCAATTCTGCGTGTTAGGGTTAGTGTAGTTATTAAACCTATCCCACTCTCTAGATACCCCTTAGCACGTCAAGGAATATTATTTGGGGTTCCAGCCATGGAGAAGAGTTTAGACACTAGGAGAAGATAAGGAACACACCCATTATCAAGAAATCACATTAGGATTCTCTTTTTAACCTGTTCCTTAAAACACTAGTGCTTAGGAAATCTATTGGAGGCAGAAGCAGTCAAGGGTAGCTTAGGGTTAGGGTTAGGGTTAGGGTACGGCTTAGGGTACGGGTTCGGGTACGGATTCGGGTACGGGTTTGGGTATGGCGTAGGATATGGTTTAGGGATAGGGTTAGGGTTAGTTTGAGGGTTAGGGCTCGGTTTAGGGTACGGGTTAAGATCAGGGTACGTGTTAGGGTTAGGGTAGGGGTTAGGGTTAGGGTACGCGTTAGGGTTAGTGTAGTTATTAAACCTATCCCACTCTCTAGATACCCCTTAGCACGTCAAGGAATATTATTTGGGTGTCCAGCCATGGAGAAGAGTTTAGACACTAGGAGAAGATAAGGAACACACACATTATCAAGAAATCACATTAGGATTCTCTTTTTAACCTGTTCCTTAAAACACTAGTGCTTAGGAAATCTATTGGAGGCAGAAGCAGTCAAGGGTAGCTTAGGGTTAGGGTTAGGGTTAGGGGTAGGGTTAGGGCACGGCTTAGTGCACGGGTTCGGGTACGGGTTCGGGTACGGCATAGGGTATGGGTTAGGTTTAGGGTTAGGGTTAGTTTGAGGGTTAGGGCTCGGTTTAGGGTACGGGTTAGGATTAGGGTACGTGTTAGGGTTAGGGTAGGGGTTAGGGTTAGGGTACGCCTTAGGGTTACGGTAGTTATTAAACCTATCCCACTCTCTAGATACCCCTTAGCACGTCAAGGAATATTATTTGGGGGTCCAGCCATGGAGAAGAGTTTAGACACTAGGAGAAGATAAGGAACACACCCATTATCAAGAAATCACATTAGGATTTTCTTTTTAACCTGTTCCTTAAAACACTAGTGCTTAGGAAATCTATTGGAGGCAGAAGCAGTGAAGGGTAGCTTAGGGTTAGGGTTACGGTTAGGGTTAGGGTTAGTGTTAGGGTACGGATTCGGGTACGGGTTCGGGTACGGCGTAGGGTATGGGTTAGGGTTAGGGTTAGGGTTAGTTTGAGGGTTAGGGCTCGGTTTAGGGTACGGGTTAGGATTAGGGTACGTGTTAGGGTTAGGGTAGTGGTTAGGGTTAGGGTACGCGTTAGGGTTACGGTAGTTATTAAACCTATCCCACTCTCTAGATACCCCTTAGCACGTCAAGGAATATTATTTGGGGGTCCAGCCATGGAGAAGAGTTTAGACACTAGGAGAAGATAAGGAACACACCCATTATCAAGAAATCACATTAGGATTCTCTTTTTAACCTGTTCCTTAAAACACTAGTGCTTAGGAAATCTATTGGAGGCAGAAGCAGTCAAGGGTAGCTTAGGGTTAGGGTTAGGGTTATTGTTAGGGTAAGGCTTAGGGTACGGGTTCGGGTACGGGTTCGGGTACGGCATAGGGTATGGGTTAGGGTTAGGGTTAGGGTTAGTTTGGGGGTTAGGGCTCGGTTTAGGGTACGGGTTAGGATTAGGGTACGTGTTAGGGTTAGGGTAGGGGTTAGGGTTAGGGTAAGCGTTAGGATTACTGTAGTTATTAAACCTATCCCACTCTCTAGATACCACATAGCACGTCAAGGAATATTATTTGGGGGTCCAGCCATGGAGAAGAGTTTAGACACTAGGAGAAGATAAGGAACACACCCATTATCCTGAAATCACATTAGGATTCTCTTTTTAACCTGTTCCTTAAAACACTAGTGCTTAGGAAATCTATTGGAGGCAGAAGCAGTCAAGGGTAGCTTAGGGTTAGGGTTAGGGTTAGGGTTAGGGTTAGTGTTAGGGTACGGGTTCCGGTACGGGTTCGGGTACGGCGTTGGGTATGGGTTAGGTTTAGGGTTAGGGTTAGTTTGAGGGTTAGGGCTCGGTTTTGGGTACGGGTTAGGATTAGGGTACGTGTTAGGGTTAGGGTAGGGGTTAGGGTTAGGGTACGCGTTAGGGTTAGGGTAGTTATTAAACCTATCCCACTCTCTAGATACCCCTTAGCACGTCAAGGAATATTATTTGGGGGTCCAGCCATGGAGAAGAGTTTAGACACTAGGAGAAGATAAGGAACACACCCATTATCAAGAAATCACATTAGGATTCTCTTTTTAACCTGTTCCTTAAAACACTAGTGCTTAGGAAATCTATTGGAGGCAGAAGCAGTCAAGGGTAGCTTAGGGTTAGGGTTAGGGTTAGTGTTAGGGTACGGCTTAGGGTACGGGTTCGGGTACGGGTTAGGGTACGGCGTAGGGTATGGGTTAGGGTTAGGGTTAGGGTTAGTTTGAGGGTTAGGGTTCGGTTTTGGGTACGGGTTAGGATTAGGGTACGTGTTAGGGTTAGTGTAGGGGTTAGGGTTAGGGTACGCGTTAGGGTTACGGTAGTTATTAAACCTATCCCACTCTCTAGATACCCCTTAGCACGTCAAGGAATATTATTTGGGGGTCCAGCCATGGAGAAGAGTTTAGACACTAGGAGAAGATAAGGAACACACCCATTATCAAGAAATCACATTAGGATTCTCTTTTTAACCTGTTCCTTAAAACACTAGTGCTTAGGAAATCTATTGGAGGCAGAAGCAGTCAAGGGTAGCTTAGGGTTAGGGTTAGGGTTAGGGTTAGGTTTAGGGTACGGCTTAGGGTACGGGTTCGGGTACGGGTTCGGGTACGGCATAGGGTATGGGTTAGGGTTAGGGTTAGGGTTAGTTTGAGGGTTAGGGCTCGGTTTCGGGTACGGTTTAGGATTAGGGTACGTGTTAGGGTTAGGGTAGGGGTTAGGGTTAGGGTACGTGTTAGGGTTAGTGTAGTTATTAAACCTATCCCACTCTCTAGATACCCCTTAGCACGTCAAGGAATATTATTTGGGGTTCCAACCATGGAGAAGAGTTTAGACACTAGGAGAAGATAAGGAACACACCCATTATCAAGAAATCACTTTAGGATTCTCTTTTTAACCTGTTCCTTAAAACACTAGTGCTTAGGAAATCTATTGGAGGCAGAAGCAGTCAAGGGTAGCTTAGGGTTAGGGTTAGTGTTAGGGTACGGCTTAGGGTACGGGTTCGGGTACGGATTCGGGTACGGGTTTGGGTATGGCGTAGGTTATGGTTTAGGGATAGGGTTAGGGTTAGTTTGAGGGTTAGGGCTCGGTTTAGGGTACGGGTTAAGATCAGGGTACGTGTTAGGGTTAGGGTAGGGGTTAGGGTTAGGGTACGCGTTAGGGTTAGGGTAGTTATTAAACCTATCCCACTCTCTAGATACCCCTTAGCACGTCAAGGAATATTATTTGGGTGTCCAGCCATGGAGAAGAGTTTAGACACTAGGAGAAGATAAGGAACACACACATTATCAAGAAATCACATTAGGATTCTCTTTTTAACCTGTTCCATAAAACACTAGTGCTTAGGAAATCTATTGGAGGCAGAAGCAGTCAAGGGTAGCTTAGGGTTAGGGTTAGGGTTAGGGGTAGGGTTAGGGCACGGCTTAGTGCACGGGTTCGGGTACGGGTTCGGGTACGGCATAGGGTATGGGTTAGGTTTAGGGTTAGGGTTAGTTTGAGGGTTAGGGCTCGGTTTAGGGTACGGGTTAGGATTAGGGTACGTGTTAGGGTTAGGGTAGGTGTTAGGGTTAGGGTACGCCTTAGGGTTAGGGTAGTTATTAAACCTATCCCACTCTCTAGATACCCCTTAGCACGTCAAGGAATATTATTTGGGGGTCCAGCCATGGAGAAGAGTTTAGACACTAGGAGAAGATAAGGAACACACCCATTATCAAGAAATCACATTAGGATTCTCTTTTTAACCTGTTCCTTAAAACACTAGTGCTTAGGAAATCTATTGGAGGCAGAAGCAGTGAAGGGTAGCTTAGGGTTAGGGTTACGGTTAGGGTTAGGGTTAGTGTTAGGGTACGGATTCGGGTACGGGTTCGGGTACGGCGTAGGGTATGGGTTAGGGTTAGGGTTAGGGTTAGTTTGAGGGTTAGGGCTCGGTTTAGGGTACGGGTTAGGATTAGGGTACGTGTTAGGGTTAGGGTAGGGGTTAGGGTTAGGGTACGCCTTAGGGTTACGGTAGTTATTAAACCTATCCCACTCTCTAGATACCCCTTAGCACGTCAAGGAATATTATTTGGGGGTCCAGCCATGGAGAAGAGTTTAGACACTAGGAGAAGATAAGGAACACACCCATTATCAAGAAATCACATTAGGATTCTCTTTTTAACCTGTTCCTTAAAACACTAGTGCTTAGGAAATCTATTGAAGGCAGAAGCAGTCAAGGGTAGCTTAGGGTTAGGGTTAGGGTTAGGGTACGGCTTAGGGTACGGGTTCGGGTACGGGTTCGGGTACGGGTTTGGGTATGGCGTAGGATAGGGGTTAGGGTTAGGGTTAGGGTTAGTTTGAGGGTTAGGGCTCGGTTTAGGATACGGGTTAGGATTAGGGTACGTGTTAGGGTTAGGGTAGGGGTTAGGGTTAGGGTACGCGTTAGGGTTAGGGTAGTTATTAAACCTATCCCACTCTCTAGATACCCCTTAGCACGTCAAGGGATATTATTTGGGTGTCCAGCCATGGAGAAGAGTTTAGACACTAGGAGAAGATAAGGAACACACCCATTATCAAGAAATCACATTAGGATTCTCTTTTTAACCTGTTCCTTAAAACACTAGTGCTTAGGAAATCTATTGGAGGCAGAAGCAGTCAAGGGTAGCTTAGGGTTAGGGTTAGGGTTAGGGTACGGCTTAGGGTACGGGTTCGTGTACGGGTTTGGGTATGGCGTAGGGTATGGGTTAGGGTTAGGGATAGGGTTAGTTTGAGGGTTAGGGCTCGGTTTAGGGTTCCGGTTAAGGTTAGGGTACGTGTTAGGGTTAGGGTAGGGGTTAGGGTTAGGGTACGCGTTAGGGTAAGGGTAGTTATTAAACCTATCCCACTCTCTAGATACCCTTTAGCACGTCAAGGAATATTATTTGGGGGTCCAGCCATGGAGAAGAGTTTAGACACTAGGAGAAGATAAGGAACACATCCATTATCAAGAAATCACATTACGATTCTCTTTCTAACCTGTTCCTTAAAACACTAGTGCTTAGGAAATCTATTGGAGGCAGAAGCAGTCAAGGGTAGCTTAGGGTTAGGGTTAGGGTTAGGGTACGGCTTAGGGTACGGGTTCGGGTACGGGTTTGGGTATGGCGTAGGGTATGGGTTAGGGTTAGGGATAGGGTTAGTTTGAGGGTTAGGGCTCGGTTTAGGGTTCGGGTTAAGATTAGGGTACGTGTTAGGGTTAGGGTAGGGGTTAGGGTTAGGGTACGCGTTAGGGTTAGGGTAGTTATTAAACCTATCCCACTCTCTAGATACCCCTTAGCACGTCAAGGGATATTATTTGGGTGTCCAGCCATGGAGAAGAGTTTAGACACTAGGAGAAGATAAGGAACACACCCATTATCAAGAAATCACATTAGGATTCTCTTTTTAACCTGTTCCTTAAAACACTAGTGCTTAGGAAATCTATTGGAGGCAGAAGCAGTCAAGGGTAGCTTAGGGTTAGGGTTAGGGTTAGGGTTAGGGTTAGTGTTAGGGTACGGGTTCGGGTACGGGTTCGGGTACGGCGTAGGGTATGGGTTAGGGTTAGTTTGAGGGTTAGGGCTCGGTTTAGGGTACGGGTTAGGATTAGGGTACGTGTTAGTGTTAGGGTAGGGGTTAGGGTTAGGGTACGCGTTAGGGTTACGGTAGTTATTAAACCTATCCCACTCTCTAGATACCCCTTAGCACGTCAAGGAATATTATTTGGGGGTCCAGCCATGGAGAAGAGTTTAGACACTAGGAGAAGATAAGGAACACACCCATTATCAAGAAATCACATTAGGATTCTCTTTTTAACCTGTTCCTTAAAACACTAGTGCTTAGGAAATCTATTGGAGGCAGAAGCAGTCAAGGGTAGCTTAGGGTTAGGGTTAGGGTTAGGGTACGGCTTAGGGTACGGGTTCGGGTACGGGTTTGGGTATGGCGTAGGGTATGGGTTAGGGTTAGGGATAGGGTTAGTTTGAGGGTTAGGGCTCGGTTTAGGGTTCGGGTTAAGATTAGGGTACGTGTTAGGGTTAGGGTAGGGGTTAGGGTTAGGGTACGCGTTAGGGTTAGGGTAGTTATTAAACCTATCCCACTCTCTAGATACCCCTTAGCACGTCAAGGGATATTATTTGGGTGTCCAGCCATGGAGAAGAGTTTAGACACTAGGAGAAGATAAGGAACACACCCATTATCAAGAAATCACATTAGGATTCTCTTTTTAACCTGTTCCTTAAAACACTAGTGCTTAGGAAATCTATTGGAGGCAGAAGCAGTCAAGGGTAGCTTAGGGTTAGGGTTAGGGTTAGGGTTAGGGTTAGTGTTAGGGTACGGGTTCGGGTACGGGTTCGGGTACGGCGTAGGGTATGGGTTAGGGTTAGGGTTAGGGTTAGTTTGAGGGTTAGGGCTCGGTTTAGGGTACGGGTTAGGATTAGGGTACGTGTTAGTGTTAGGGTAGGGGTTAGGGTTAGGGTACGCGTTAGGGTTACGGTAGTTATTAAACCTATCCCACTCTCTAGATACCCCTTAGCACGTCAAGGAATATTATTTGGGGGTCCAGCCATGGAGAAGAGTTTAGACACTAGGAGAAGATAAGGAACACACCCATTATCAAGAAATCACATTAGGATTCTCTTTTTAACCTGTTCCTTAAAACACTAGTGCTTAGGAAATCTATTGGAGGCAGAAGCAGTGAAGGGTAGCTTAGGGTTAGGTTTAGGGTTAGGGTACGGCTTAGGGTACGGGTTCGGGTACGGGTTTGGGTATGGCGTAGGGTATGGGTTAGGGTTAGGGATAGGGTTAGTTTGAGGGTTAGGGCTCGGTTTAGGGTTCGGGTTAAGATTAGGGTACGTGTTAGGGTTAGGGTAGGGGTTAGGGTTAGGGTACGCGTTAGGGTTAGGGTAGTTATTAAACCTATCCCACTCTCTAGATACCCCTTAGCACGTCAAGGGATATTATTTGGGTGTCCAGCCATGGAGAAGAGTTTAGACACTAGGAGAAGATAAGGAACACACCCATTATCAAGAAATCACATTAGGATTCTCTTTTTAACCTGTTCCTTAAAACACTAGTGCTTAGGAAATCTATTGGAGGCAGAAGCAGTCAAGGGTTGCTTAGGGTTAGGGTTAGGGTTAGGGTTAGGGTTAGTGTTAGGGTACGGGTTCGGGTACGGGTTCGGGTACGGCGTAGCGTATGGGTTAGGGTTAGGGTTAGGGTTAGTTTGAGGATTAGGGCTCGGTTTAGGGTACGGGTTAGGATTAGGGTACGTGTTAGTGTTAGGGTAGGGGTTAGGGTTAGGGTACGCGTTAGGGTTACGGTAGTTATTAAACCTATCCCACTCTCTAGATACCCCTTAGCACGTCAAGGAATATTATTTGGGGGTCCAGCCATGGAGAAGAGTTTAGACACTAGGAGAAGATAAGGAACACACCCATTATCAAGAAATCACATTAGGATTCTCTTTATAACCTGTTCCTTAAAACACTAGTGCTTAGGAAATCTATTGGAGGCAGAAGCAGTCAAGGGTAGCTTAGGGTTAGGGTTAGGGTTAGGGTACGGCTTAGGGTACGGGTTCGGGTACGGATTCGGGTACGGGTTTGGGTATGGCGTAGGATATGGTTTAGGGATAGGGTTAGGGTTAGTTTGAGGGTTAGGGCTCGGTTTAGGGTACGGGTTAAGATCAGGGTACGTGTTAGGGTTAGGGTAGGGGTTAGGGTTAGGGTACGCGTTAGGGTTAGGGTAGTTATTAAACCTAAACGTGTGACTCTGTTCTGTTTTGTAATTCAGTTCAAGTGTAGCGGTTTTTACATTCCCTCTATAAGTGATAGCTTATGATAAGTGTCTATTTCTGTGTGACTTATTTCACTTAGAATCGTCGTACCTAAATCCACTCATCTTGCTTCTACTAGCCTTATGACTTTGATTTCATGTCTGAGTGATATTCCATTGTACATAAGGACCACAACTTCTGTATCCATTTTTCTCTTTCCTGGGATATTTAAGGTGTCATGAAGTGGAGGTTCTTGTCAACAGAGCAGCCCTAAACTTTGGGGTGCCTGTGTCTTGCTGATTTTAAGTTTTCCCAATTTATATGCCCATGAGTGGACGTGCCCTATGCTCCCTAAGCTGTGTTTTTTCGATGTTTCAGGACATACCGTACACTTCTCCAGAGTGGCTGTTGGCAATTTACATCCCGCCCATCAGCGTAGCAAGGCTGCCATTTCTCCATGGCCTGTCCTGCATTTCTGGTTTTGACACTTTTTGCAGCATGGCCCTTTTGACCGATGGGAAGCGAGAAGTCTTTGTAGCACTGATTTGCCTTTCCAGGTTGCTTGGTTGGCCAAAAAGGGCGTATGCGTTTTTTCCTGAATATATTCAGGAAAAAACGCATACGCCCTTTTTGGCCAAGGGCATCATTGTCGACGTTTTGCCACTTTTCATGTGCTTTAAAGGCGATTCGAATCTACCTCCTGAAACCTGTTTCCTGCAATTCTGCCTTGCTTTCAAATCGTCTTCGTTGTTTCCCTCAATATATTTGTGGACGAGAGTTATCATTTATAACTCAGCACGTTTGTGAATGGCAGTGCCCCTGAGCTCCATTTTTCAAGTGTCTTTTTTGGGAGCTGGCCGCAAAAGCACGGGATTGCCTCAGGCCCTTTTCTGGTTCCCGGCGGCAGGCTGAGCCTGTGGTTTATTCTTCTTCCTGATGGGAAAATAGAGTGACCTGTGCCTGTCCCAACACCTAGATCTAGTCTCTCATTGGTTGCCCCTCTTCCCTTTCATCCTCAGGACAAATTGCAACGTGTACGGAACAGGAGGTTAAAGGTGCTGATTCTCCAATAGGGAGATTGCTAGTAAAGTAGCTGGAATGGCGAACCCGAACACAAGGAGATGAGAAATGAGGTGCGTTTTAGAAACCTTTCAAAATCACACGGTGTACCATCATCTGGGTTTCTCATGCATGTTTTCGATGTTGAAAGATGCCCTTGAACCTGGAGATTTGGGACCCATGGGATGGGTACCATGCAGTATTACTTTAAAGGGTCTGCGTTTGCTCACCCAACCTCTCAGCCCCAAGAGTGTCCACCCTTATGTCTCATCCAGCTGTGGGTCTAAATATGGTCAATCCAGGTTGCATCACAGCCTCTGAACGAATTTTGTAAGAATTTCTCTCTCTTTCACTGTCTTTGTTTTACGGGTTTTTAAAAGTAATTTATTTTTATAATGGGGTTTAGCTGCTTTTCACGGCTGTGTTTATGTGGCTTTACACCAACTTGACTCACTTCCAGACAGATATCAATACATAGGATTTAAGATTCTTACTAGTCACTTATATTCTTGTGCGGTGAATAGGGGGTGTTGAGTCCAGTTCACTGAGCAAGGAGTAGGTCTTGTCTATTACATATTGGGTGTATGGAACGGTATCTGAGCGAATTTGAAACCCTTGTTTTATGCATCACCCCACCTCACCTTTCCCGTTAAGCAGCCATAGTGTGTTTTCTAAACGTGTGACTCTGTTCTCTTTTGTAATTCAGTTCAAGTGTAGCGGTGTTTACATTCCCTCTATAAGTGATAGATTATGATAACTGTCTTTTTCTCTGTGACTTATTTCACTTAGAATCGTCGTACCTAAAACCATTCATCTTGCTACTCCTAGCCTTATGACATTGATTTCATGTCTGAGTGATATTCCATGGTACATAAGGACCACAACTTCTTTATCCATTTTTCTCATCCTGGGATATTTAAGGTGTCATGAAGTGGAGGTTCTTGTCAACAGAGCAGCCCTAAACTTTGGGGTGCCTGTGTCTTGCTGATTTTTAGTTTTCCCAATTTATACGCCCATGAGTGGACGTGCCCTATGCTCCCTAAGCTGTGTTTTTTCGATGTTTCAGGACACACCGTACACTTCTCCAGTGTGGCTGTTGGCAATTTACATCCCGCGCATCAGCGTAGCAAGGCTGCCATTTCTCCATGGCCTGTCCTGCATTTCTGGTTTTGACACTTTTTGCAGCATGGCCCTTTTGACCGATGGGAAGCGAGACTTCTTTGTAGCGCTGATTTGCCTTTCCAGGTTGCTTGGTTGGCCAAAAAGGGCGTATGCGTTTTTTCCTGAATATATTCAGGAAAAAACGCATACGCCCTTTTTGGGCAAGGGCATCATTGTCGACGTTTTGCTGCTTTTCATGTGCTTTAAAGGCGATTCGAATCTACCTCCTGAAATCTGTTTCCTGCAATTCTGCCTTGCTTTCAAATCCTCTTCGTTGCCTTCCCTCAATATATTTGTGGACGAGACTTATCATTTATAACTCTGCGGGTTTGTGAATTGCAGTGTCCCTGAGCTCCATTTTTCAACTTGCTTTTTTGGGAGCTGGCTGCAAAAGCGCGGGATTGCCTCAGGCCCTATTCTGCTTCTGGGCGGCAGGCTGAGCCTGTGGTTAATTCTTCTTCCTGATGGGAAAATAGAGTGACCTGTGCCTGTCCCAACACCTAGAGCTAGTCTCTCGTTGGTTGCCCCTCTTCCCGTTCATCCTCAGGATAAATTGCAATCTGTACAAAACTGGAGGTTAAAGGTGCTGATTCTCCAACGAGGGAGATTGCTAATAAATCGGCTGGAATGGCGAACCCGAGCACAAGGAGATGAGAAATGAGGTGCGTTTCAGGAACCTTTCCCGATGAGACGGTGTACCATCTTCTGGGTTTCTCACGCATGTTTTCGATGTAGGAAGATGCCCTTGAACCTGGAGATTTGGGATCCATGGGATGGGTACGATGCAGTATTACTTTAAAGGGACTGCGTTTGCCCACCCAACCTCATCAAACCTCTCAGCCCCAAGAGTGACCACCCTTATGTCTCATCTAGCTGTGGGTCTAGATATGGTCAGTCCACGTTGCATCACAGCCCCTGAACGAATTATGTAAGAATTTCTCTCTCTTTCACTCTCTTTGTTTCATGGGTTTATAAAAGTAATTTATTTTTAAAATGGGGTTTAGCTGCTTTTCACGGCTGCGTTTATGCAGATTTACACCCACTTGACTCACTTCCAGACAAATATCAATACATAGGTTTTACGATTCTTACTAGTCAGATATATTCTTGTGTGGTGAATAGGGGGTGTTGAGTCCAGTTCACTGAGCAAGGAGTAGGTCTTGTCTATTACATATTGGGTGTATGGAAAGGTTTCTATGCTAATTTAAAACCCTAGTTTTATGCATCACCCCACCACACCTTTCCCATTAAGCAGCCATAGTGTGTTTTCTAAACGTGTGACTCTGTTCTGTTTTGTAATTCAGTTCAAGGGTAACGGTTTTTACATTCCCTCTCTAAGTGATATCTTATGATAAGTGTCTTTTTCTGTGTGACTTCTTTCACTTGGAATCGTCGTACCTAAATCCACTCATCATGCTGCTACTAGCCTTATGACATTGATTTCATGTCTGAGTGATATTCCATTGTACATAAGGACCACAACTTCTTTATCCATTTTTCTCTTTCCTGGGATATGTAAGGTGGAATGAAGTGGAGGTTTTTGTCAACAGAGCAGCCCTCAAATTTGGGGTCCCAGTGTCTTGCTGATTTTTAGTTTTCCCAATTTATAAGCCCATGAGTGGAAGTGCCCTATGCTCCCTAAACTGTGTGTTTTAGATGTTTCAGGACACACCATACACTTCTCCAGAGTGGCTGTTGGCAATTTACATCCCGCCCATCAGCGTAGCAAGGCTGCCATTTCTCCATGGCCTGTCCTGCATTTCTGGTTTTGACACTGTTTTCAGCATAGCCCTTTTGACCGATGGGAAGCGAGACTTCTTTGTAGCACTGATTTGCCTTTCCAGGTTGCTTGGTTGGCCAAAAAGGGCGTATGCGTTTTTTCCTGAATATATTCAGGAAAAAACGCATACGCCCTTTTTGGCCAAGGGCATCATTGTCGACATTTTGCTTCTTTTCATGTGCTTTTAAGTCGATTTGAATCTACCTCCTGAAATCTGTTTCCTGCAATACTGCCTTGCTTTCAAATCCTCTTCGTTGCCTACCCTCAATATATTTGTGGACGAGAGTTATCATTTATAACTCTGCAGGTTTGTGAATTGCCGTGCCCCTTAGCTCCATTTTTCTACTCGTTTTTTTTGAGAGCTGGCCGCAGAAGCGCAGGATTGCTTCAGTCCCTATTCTAGTTCCGGGGTCACTCTGAGCCTGTGCTTAATTCTTCTTCCTGATGGGAAAATAGAGTGACCTGTGCCTGTCCCAACACCTAGAGCTAGTCTCTCATTGGTTCCCCCTCTTCCCGTTCATCCTCAGGACAAATTGCAACCTGTAGAGAAGAGGAGATTAAAGGTGCTGATTCCCCAAGTAGGGAGATTGCTAGTAAAGCGGCTGGAATTGCAAACCTGAGCAAAAGGAGATGAGAAATGACGTGCGTTTTAGAAACCTTTCCCGATCAGACAGTATACCATCTTTTGGGTTTCTCATGCATGTTTTCGATGAAGGAAGATGCCCTTGAACCTGGAGATTTGGGCCCCATATGATGGGTACCACGCAGTATTACTTTATAGGGTCTGCGTTTGCTCACCCAACCTCACCAAACCTCTCAGCCCCAGGAGTGTCCACCCTTATGTCTCATCTAGCTGTGGGTCTAGATATGGTCAATCCAGGTTGCATCACAGCCCCGGAACGAATTGTGTAAGAATTTCTCTCTCTTTCACTCTCTTTGTTTCATGGGATTTTAAAAGTAATTGATTTTTATAATGGGCTTTAGCTGCTTTTCACTGCTGTGTTTATGCCGCTTTACACCCACTTGACACACTTCCAGAGAGATATCAATACATAGGTTTTAAGATTCTTACTAGTCAGATATATTCTTGTGCGGTGAATAGGGGGTGATGAGTCCAGTTCACTGAGCAAGGAGTCGGTCTTGTCTATTACATATTGGGTTTATGGAACGGTATCTGAGCTAATTTGAAACCCTTGTTTTATGCATCACCCCACTTCACCATTCACGTTAAGCAGCCATAGTGTGTTTTCAAAATGTGTGACTCTGTTCTGTTTTGTAATTCAGTTCAAGGGTAACGGTTTTTACTTCCCTCTCTAAGTTATATCTTATGATAAGTGTCTTTTTCTGTGTGACTTATTTCACTTAGAATCGTGGTACCTAAATACACTCATCATGCTGCTACTAGCCTTAGGACATTGATTTCATGGCTGATTGATATTCCATTGTACATAAGGACCTCAACTTCTTTATCCATTTTTCTCTATCCTGGGATATTTAAGGTGGAATGAAGAGGAGGTTCTTGTCAACAGAGCAGCTCTAAACTTTGGGGTGCCTGTGTCTTTCTGATTTTTAGTTTTCCCTATTTATACACCCATGAGTGGAAGTGCCCTATGCTCTCCAAGCTGTGTGTTTTAGATGTTTCAGGACACACCGTACACTTTTCCAGAGTGGCTGTTGGCAATTTACATCCCGCCCATCAGCGTAGCAAGGCTCGCATTTCTCCATAGCCTGTCCTGCCTTTCTGGTTTTCACACTTTTTTCAGCATGGCCCTTTGACTGATGGGAAGCGAGACTTCTTGGTAGGGCTGATTTGCCTTTCCAGGTTGCTTGGTTGGCCAAAAAGGGCGTATGCGTTTTTTCCTGAATATATTCAGGAAAAAACGCATACGCCCTTTTTGGCCAAGGACATCATTGTCCACGTTTTGCCGCTTTTCATGTGCTTTAAAGGCGATTCGAATCTAACTCCTTAAAGCTGTTTCCTGCAATTCTGCCTTGCTTTCAAATCCTCTTCGTTGCCTTCCCTCAATATATTTGTGGACGAGTGTTATCATTTATAACTCTGCAGGTCTGTGAATTGCAGTGCCCCTGAGCTCCATTTTTCAACTCGCTTTTTTGGGAGCTGGCCGCAAAAGCGCAGGATTTCTTCAGGCCCTCTTCTGGTTCTGGGGGGCAGGCTGAGCCTGTGGTTAATTCTTCTTCCTACTGGGAAAAAAGATTGACCTGTGCCTGTCACAAAACCTAGAGCAAGTCTCTCATTGGTTCCCCCACTTCCCGTTCATTCTCAGGACAAATTGCAACCTGTACAGAACAGGAGGTTAAAGGTGCTGATTCTCCAAGGGGGGAGATTGCTAGTAGAGTGGATGGAATGGCGAACCCGAGCACAAGGAGATGAGAAATGAGGTGCCTTTTAGAAACCTTTCCCAATCAGACGGTGTACCATCTTCTGGGTTTCTAGTGCATGTTTTCGATATAGGTAGATGCCCTTGAACCTGGAGATTTGGGACCCATTGGACGGGTACCACGCAGTATTACTTTAAAGGGTCTGCGTTTGCTCACCCAACCTCACCAAACCTCTCAGCCCCAAGAGTGTCCACCCTTATGTCTCATCTAGCGGTGGGTCTAGATATGGTCAATCCAGTTTGCATCACAGCCCCTGAACGAATTGTGTAAGAATTTCTCTCTCTTTCACTCTCTTTGTTTCATGGGTTTTTAAAAGTAATTGATTTTTATAATGGGCTTTAGCTGCTTTTCACTGCTGTGTTTATGCTGCTTTACACCCACTTGACACACTTCCAGAGAGATATCAATACTTAGGTTTTACGATTTTTACTAGTCAGATATATTCTTTTGCGGTGAATAGTGGGTGTTGAGTCCAGTTCACTGAGCAAGGAGTAGGTCTTGTCTAGTTCATATTGGGTTTATGGAACGGTATCTGAGCTAATTAGAAACCCTTGTTTTATGCATCACCGCACCTCACCTTTCCCGTTAAGCAGCCATAGTGTGTTTTCAAAATGTGTGACTCTCTTCTGTTTTGTAATACAGTTCAAGGGTAACGGTTTTTACATTCCGTCTATAAGTGATATCTTATAATAAGTGTCTTTTTCTGTGTGACTTATTTCACTTACAATCGTCATACCTAAATCCACTCATCATGCTGCTACTTGCCTTAGGACATTGATTTCATGGCTGAGTGAAAATCCATTGTACATAAGGACCTCAACATCTTTATCCATTTTAATATTTCCTGGGATATTTAAGGAGTCATGAAGTGGAGGTTCTTGTCAACAGAGCAGCCCTAAACTTTGGGGTGCCTGTGTCTTGCTGATTTTTAGTTTTCCCTATTTACACACCCATGAGTGGAAGTGCCCTGTGCTCTCTAAGCTGTGTGTTTTAGATGTTTCAGGACACACCATACACTTCTCCAGAGTGGCTGTTGGCAATTTACATCCCGACCATCAGCGTAGCAAGGCTGCCATTTCTCCATGGCCTGTCCTGCATTTCTGGTTTTGACACTTATTTCAGCATGGCCTTTGAACGATGGGAAGCGAGACTTCTTTGTAGCGCTGATTTGCCTTTCCAGGTTGCTTGGTTGGCCAAAAAGGGCGTATGCGTTTTTTCCTGAATATATTCAGGAAAAAACGCATACGCCCTTTTAGGCCAAGGGCATCATTGTCCACGTTTTGCCGCTTTTCATGTGCTTTAATGGCGATTCGAATCTACCTCCTGATACCTGTTTCCTGCAATTCTGCCTTGTTTTCAAATCCTCTTCATTGCCTTCCCTCAAAATATTTGTGGACGAGACTTATCATTTATAACTCTGCAGGTTTGTGAATTGCTGTGTCCCTGACCTCCATTTTTCAGCTGGATTTTTTGGGAGCTGGCCGCAAATGCGCAGGATTGCTTCAGGCCCTATTCTGGTTCCGGGGGGCATGCTGAGCCTGTGGTTAATTCTTCTTCCTGATGGGAAAATAGAGTGACCTGTGCCTGTCACAACACCTAGATCTAGTCTCTCATTGGTTCCCCCTCTTCCCGTTCATCCTCAGGACAAATTGCAACCTGTAGAGAAGAGGAGGTTAAAGGTGCTGATTCCCCAAGTAGGGAGATTGCTAGTAAAGCGGCTGGAAAGGCAAACCCGAGCACAAGGAGATGAGAAATGAGGTGCGTTTCAGAAGCCTTTCCCGATCAGACGGTGTACCATCTTCTGGGTTTCTCATGCATGTTTTTGATGTAGGAAGATGCCCTTGAACCTGGAGATTAGGGAGCCATGGGATTGGTAACATGCAGTATTACTTTAAAGGGTCTGCGTTTGCTCACCCAACCTCACCCAAAGTCTCAGCCCCAAGAGTGCCCACCTTTATGTCTCAATCACCTGTGGGTCTAGATATGGTCAATCCAGGTTGCATCACAGCCCCTGCACGAATTTTGTAAGAATTTCTCTCTCTTTCACTGTCTTTGTTTCACGGGTTTTTAAAGGTAATTTATTTTTAAAATGAGGTTTCGCTGCTTTTCACGGCTGTGTTTATGCCGCTTTACACTCACTTGACTCTCTTCCAGAGAGAGATCAATACATAGGTTTTCAGATTCTTACTAGTCAGATATATTCTTGTGCGGTGAATAGGGGGTGTTGAGTCCAGTTCACTGAGCAAGGAGTAGGTCTTGTCTATTACATATTTGGTTTATGGAACGGTATCTGAGCTAATTTGAAACCCTTGTTTTATGCATCACCCCACCTCACCTTTCGCGTTAAGCAGCCATAGTGTGTTTTCAAAATGTGTGACTCTGTTCTGTTTTGTAATTCAGTTCAAGGTATCGGTTTTTACATTCCCTCTCTAAGTGATATCTTATGATAAGTGTGTTTTTCTGTGTGACTTATTTCACTTAGAATCGTCGTACCTAAATCCACTCATCATGCTGCTACTAGCCTTAGGACATTGATTTCATGGCTGAATGATATTCCATTGTACATAAGGACCACAACTTCTTTACCATTTTTTTCATCCCTGGGATATTTAAGATGTACACAAGTGAAGGTTCTTGTAACCAGAGCAGCCCTTTAACTTTGGGGTGCCTGTGTCTTTTTGATTTTTATTTTTTCAATTTATACGCCCATGAATGGATTTGCCCCTTTCTCTCTAGCTGTGTTTTTTAGATGTTTTAGGAAATACCATACCCTTCTCCAGAGTCGCCATTGGCAATTTGCATCCCGACCATCAGTGTAACAATGCTCCCTTTCCTCCCTGGCCTCTCCAGTATTTTTTTTACACTTTTTTAGGAAGGCGCTTTTGACCGATGGGAAGTGAGACTTCTTTGTAGTGCTGAATTTCATTTCCGGCTTGCTTGGTTGGCCAAAGAGGGCCTATGCGTTTTTTCCTGAATTTATTCAGAAAAAAACACATATGCTCTTTTTGGCCATGTGCATCGTTGTTGACGTTTGGCCGCTTTTCATGTGCTTTAGGGGCTATTCGAATCTAACTCCTGAAATCTGTTTCCTGCAATTCTGCGTGTTAGGGTTAGTGTAGTTATTAAACCTATCCCACTCTCTAGATACCCCTTAGCACGTCAAGGAATATTATTTGGGGTTCCAGCCATGGAGAAGAGTTTAGACACTAGGAGAAGATAAGGAACACACCCATTATCAAGAAATCACATTAGGATTCTCTTTTTAACCTGTTCCTTAAAACACTAGTGCTTAGGAAATCTATTGGAGGCAGAAGCAGTCAAGGGTAGCTTAGGGTTAGGGTTAGGGTTAGGGTACGGCTTAGGGTACGGGTTCGGGTACGGATTCGGGTACGGGTTTGGGTATGGCGTAGGATATGGTTTAGGGATAGGGTTAGGGTTAGTTTGAGGGTTAGGGCTCGGTTTAGGGTACGGGTTAAGATCAGGGTACGTGTTAGGGTTAGGGTAGGGGTTAGGGTTAGGGTACGCGTTAGGGTTAGTGTAGTTATTAAACCTATCCCACTCTCTAGATACCCCTTAGCACGTCAAGGAATATTATTTGGGTGTCCAGCCATGGAGAAGAGTTTAGACACTAGGAGAAGATAAGGAACACACACATTATCAAGAAATCACATTAGGATTCTCTTTTTAACCTGTTCCTTAAAACACTAGTGCTTAGGAAATCTATTGGAGGCAGAAGCAGTCAAGGGTAGCTTAGGGTTAGGGTTAGGGTTAGGGGTAGGGTTAGGGCACGGCTTAGTGCACGGGTTCGGGTACGGGTTCGGGTACGGCATAGGGTATGGGTTAGGTTTAGGGTTAGGGTTAGTTTGAGGGTTAGGGCTCGGTTTAGGGTACGGGTTAGGATTAGGGTACGTGTTAGGGTTAGGGTAGGGGTTAGGGTTAGGGTACGCCTTAGGGTTACGGTAGTTATTAAACCTATCCCACTCTCTAGATACCCCTTAGCACGTCAAGGAATATTATTTGGGGGTCCAGCCATGGAGAAGAGTTTAGACACTAGGAGAAGATAAGGAACACACCCATTATCAAGAAATCACATTAGGATTTTCTTTTTAACCTGTTCCTTAAAACACTAGTGCTTAGGAAATCTATTGGAGGCAGAAGCAGTGAAGGGTAGCTTAGGGTTAGGGTTACGGTTAGGGTTAGGGTTAGTGTTAGGGTACGGATTCGGGTACGGGTTCGGGTACGGCGTAGGGTATGGGTTAGGGTTAGGGTTAGGGTTAGTTTGAGGGTTAGGGCTCGGTTTAGGGTACGGGTTAGGATTAGGGTACGTGTTAGGGTTAGGGTAGTGGTTAGGGTTAGGGTACGCGTTAGGGTTACGGTAGTTATTAAACCTATCCCACTCTCTAGATACCCCTTAGCACGTCAAGGAATATTATTTGGGGGTCCAGCCATGGAGAAGAGTTTAGACACTAGGAGAAGATAAGGAACACACCCATTATCAAGAAATCACATTAGGATTCTCTTTTTAACCTGTTCCTTAAAACACTAGTGCTTAGGAAATCTATTGGAGGCAGAAGCAGTCAAGGGTAGCTTAGGGTTAGGGTTAGGGTTATTGTTAGGGTAAGGCTTAGGGTACGGGTTCGGGTACGGGTTCGGGTACGGCATAGGGTATGGGTTAGGGTTAGGGTTAGGGTTAGTTTGGGGGTTAGGGCTCGGTTTAGGGTACGGGTTAGGATTAGGGTACGTGTTAGGGTTAGGGTAGGGGTTAGGGTTAGGGTAAGCGTTAGGATTACTGTAGTTATTAAACCTATCCCACTCTCTAGATACCACTTAGCACGTCAAGGAATATTATTTGGGGGTCCAGCCATGGAGAAGAGTTTAGACACTAGGAGAAGATAAGGAACACACCCATTATCCTGAAATCACATTAGGATTCTCTTTTTAACCTGTTCCTTAAAACACTAGTGCTTAGGAAATCTATTGGAGGCAGAAGCAGTCAAGGGTAGCTTAGGGTTAGGGTTAGGGTTAGGGTTAGGGTTAGTGTTAGGGTACGGGTTCCGGTACGGGTTCGGGTACGGCGTTGGGTATGGGTTAGGTTTAGGGTTAGGGTTAGTTTGAGGGTTAGGGCTCGGTTTTGGGTACGGGTTAGGATTAGGGTACGTGTTAGGGTTAGGGTAGGGGTTAGGGTTAGGGTACGCGTTAGGGTTAGGGTAGTTATTAAACCTATCCCACTCTCTAGATACCCCTTAGCACGTCAAGGAATATTATTTGGGGGTCCAGCCATGGAGAAGAGTTTAGACACTAGGAGAAGATAAGGAACACACCCATTATCAAGAAATCACATTAGGATTCTCTTTTTAACCTGTTCCTTAAAACACTAGTGCTTAGGAAATCTATTGGAGGCAGAAGCAGTCAAGGGTAGCTTAGGGTTAGGGTTAGGGTTAGTGTTAGGGTACGGCTTAGGGTACGGGTTCGGGTACGGGTTAGGGTACGGCGTAGGGTATGGGTAAGGGTTAGGGTTAGGGTTAGTTTGAGGGTTAGGGTTCGGTTTTGGGTACGGGTTAGGATTAGGGTACGTGTTAGGGTTAGTGTAGGGGTTAGGGTTAGGGTACGCGTTAGGGTTACGGTAGTTATTAAACCTATCCCACTCTCTAGATACCCCTTAGCACGTCAAGGAATATTATTTGGGGGTCCAGCCATGGAGAAGAGTTTAGACACTAGGAGAAGATAAGGAACACACCCATTATCAAGAAATCACATTAGGATTCTCTTTTTAACCTGTTCCTTAAAACACTAGTGCTTAGGAAATCTATTGGAGGCAGAAGCAGTCAAGGGTAGCTTAGGGTTAGGGTTAGGGTTAGGGTTAGGTTTAGGGTACGGCTTAGGGTACGGGTTCGGGTACGGGTTCGGGTACGGCATAGGGTATGGGTTAGGGTTAGGGTTAGGGTTAGTTTGAGGGTTAGGGCTCGGTTTCGGGTACGGTTTAGGATTAGGGTACGTGTTAGGGTTAGGGTAGGGGTTAGGGTTAGGGTACGTGTTAGGGTTAGTGTAGTTATTAAACCTATCCCACTCTCTAGATACCCCTTAGCACGTCAAGGAATATTATTTGGGGTTCCAACCATGGAGAAGAGTTTAGACACTAGGAGAAGATAAGGAACACACCCATTATCAAGAAATCACTTTAGGATTCTCTTTTTAACCTGTTCCTTAAAACACTAGTGCTTAGGAAATCTATTGGAGGCAGAAGCAGTCAAGGGTAGCTTAGGGTTAGGGTTAGTGTTAGGGTACGGCTTAGGGTACGGGTTCGGGTACGGATTCGGGTACGGGTTTGGGTATGGCGTAGGTTATGGTTTAGGGATAGGGTTAGGGTTAGTTTGAGGGTTAGGGCTCGGTTTAGGGTACGGGTTAAGATCAGGGTACGTGTTAGGGTTAGGGTAGGGGTTAGGGTTAGGGTACGCGTTAGGGTTAGGGTAGTTATTAAACCTATCCCACTCTCTAGATACCCCTTAGCACGTCAAGGAATATTATTTGGGTGTCCAGCCATGGAGAAGAGTTTAGACACTAGGAGAAGATAAGGAACACACACATTATCAAGAAATCACATTAGGATTCTCTTTTTAACCTGTTCCATAAAACACTAGTGCTTAGGAAATCTATTGGAGGCAGAAGCAGTCAAGGGTAGCTTAGGGTTAGGGTTAGGGTTAGGGGTAGGGTTAGGGCACGGCTTAGTGCACGGGTTCGGGTACGGGTTCGGGTACGGCATAGGGTATGGGTTAGGTTTAGGGTTAGGGTTAGTTTGAGGGTTAGGGCTCGGTTTAGGGTACGGGTTAGGATTAGGGTACGTGTTAGGGTTAGGGTAGGTGTTAGGGTTAGGGTACGCCTTAGGGTTAGGGTAGTTATTAAACCTATCCCACTCTCTAGATACCCCTTAGCACGTCAAGGAATATTATTTGGGGGTCCAGCCATGGAGAAGAGTTTAGACACTAGGAGAAGATAAGGAACACACCCATTATCAAGAAATCACATTAGGATTCTCTTTTTAACCTGTTCCTTAAAACACTAGTGCTTAGGAAATCTATTGGAGGCAGAAGCAGTGAAGGGTAGCTTAGGGTTAGGGTTACGGTTAGGGTTAGGGTTAGTGTTAGGGTACGGATTCGGGTACGGGTTCGGGTACGGCGTAGGGTATGGGTTAGGGTTAGGGTTAGGGTTAGTTTGAGGGTTAGGGCTCGGTTTAGGGTACGGGTTAGGATTAGGGTACGTGTTAGGGTTAGGGTAGGGGTTAGGGTTAGGGTACGCCTTAGGGTTACGGTAGTTATTAAACCTATCCCACTCTCTAGATACCCCTTAGCACGTCAAGGAATATTATTTGGGGGTCCAGCCATGGAGAAGAGTTTAGACACTAGGAGAAGATAAGGAACACACCCATTATCAAGAAATCACATTAGGATTCTCTTTTTAACCTGTTCCTTAAAACACTAGTGCTTAGGAAATCTATTGAAGGCAGAAGCAGTCAAGGGTAGCTTAGGGTTAGGGTTAGGGTTAGGGTACGGCTTAGGGTACGGGTTCGGGTACGGGTTCGGGTACGGGTTTGGGTATGGCGTAGGATAGGGGTTAGGGTTAGGGTTAGGGTTAGTTTGAGGGTTAGGGCTCGGTTTAGGATACGGGTTAGGATTAGGGTACGTGTTAGGGTTAGGGTAGGGGTTAGGGTTAGGGTACGCGTTAGGGTTAGGGTAGTTATTAAACCTATCCCACTCTCTAGATACCCCTTAGCACGTCAAGGGATATTATTTGGGTGTCCAGCCATGGAGAAGAGTTTAGACACTAGGAGAAGATAAGGAACACACCCATTATCAAGAAATCACATTAGGATTCTCTTTTTAACCTGTTCCTTAAAACACTAGTGCTTAGGAAATCTATTGGAGGCAGAAGCAGTCAAGGGTAGCTTAGGGTTAGGGTTAGGGTTAGGGTACGGCTTAGGGTACGGGTTCGTGTACGGGTTTGGGTATGGCGTAGGGTATGGGTTAGGGTTAGGGATAGGGTTAGTTTGAGGGTTAGGGCTCGGTTTAGGGTTCCGGTTAAGGTTAGGGTACGTGTTAGGGTTAGGGTAGGGGTTAGGGTTAGGGTACGCGTTAGGGTAAGGGTAGTTATTAAACCTATCCCACTCTCTAGATACCCTTTAGCACGTCAAGGAATATTATTTGGGGGTCCAGCCATGGAGAAGAGTTTAGACACTAGGAGAAGATAAGGAACACATCCATTATCAAGAAATCACATTACGATTCTCTTTCTAACCTGTTCCTTAAAACACTAGTGCTTAGGAAATCTATTGGAGGCAGAAGCAGTCAAGGGTAGCTTAGGGTTAGGGTTAGGGTTAGGGTACGGCTTAGGGTACGGGTTCGGGTACGGGTTTGGGTATGGCGTAGGGTATGGGTTAGGGTTAGGGATAGGGTTAGTTTGAGGGTTAGGGCTCGGTTTAGGGTTCGGGTTAAGATTAGGGTACGTGTTAGGGTTAGGGTAGGGGTTAGGGTTAGGGTACGCGTTAGGGTTAGGGTAGTTATTAAACCTATCCCACTCTCTAGATACCCCTTAGCACGTCAAGGGATATTATTTGGGTGTCCAGCCATGGAGAAGAGTTTAGACACTAGGAGAAGATAAGGAACACACCCATTATCAAGAAATCACATTAGGATTCTCTTTTTAACCTGTTCCTTAAAACACTAGTGCTTAGGAAATCTATTGGAGGCAGAAGCAGTCAAGGGTAGCTTAGGGTTAGGGTTAGGGTTAGGGTTAGGGTTAGTGTTAGGGTACGGGTTCGGGTACGGGTTCGGGTACGGCGTAGGGTATGGGTTAGGGTTAGTTTGAGGGTTAGGGCTCGGTTTAGGGTACGGGTTAGGATTAGGGTACGTGTTAGTGTTAGGGTAGGGGTTAGGGTTAGGGTACGCGTTAGGGTTACGGTAGTTATTAAACCTATCCCACTCTCTAGATACCCCTTAGCACGTCAAGGAATATTATTTGGGGGTCCAGCCATGGAGAAGAGTTTAGACACTAGGAGAAGATAAGGAACACACCCATTATCAAGAAATCACATTAGGATTCTCTTTTTAACCTGTTCCTTAAAACACTAGTGCTTAGGAAATCTATTGGAGGCAGAAGCAGTCAAGGGTAGCTTAGGGTTAGGGTTAGGGTTAGGGTACGGCTTAGGGTACGGGTTCGGGTACGGGTTTGGGTATGGCGTAGGGTATGGGTTAGGGTTAGGGATAGGGTTAGTTTGAGGGTTAGGGCTCGGTTTAGGGTTCGGGTTAAGATTAGGGTACGTGTTAGGGTTAGGGTAGGGGTTAGGGTTAGGGTACGCGTTAGGGTTAGGGTAGTTATTAAACCTATCCCACTCTCTAGATACCCCTTAGCACGTCAAGGGATATTATTTGGGTGTCCAGCCATGGAGAAGAGTTTAGACACTAGGAGAAGATAAGGAACACACCCATTATCAAGAAATCACATTAGGATTCTCTTTTTAACCTGTTCCTTAAAACACTAGTGCTTAGGAAATCTATTGGAGGCAGAAGCAGTCAAGGGTAGCTTAGGGTTAGGGTTAGGGTTAGGGTTAGGGTTAGTGTTAGGGTACGGGTTCGGGTACGGGTTCGGGTACGGCGTAGGGTATGGGTTAGGGTTAGGGTTAGGGTTAGTTTGAGGGTTAGGGCTCGGTTTAGGGTACGGGTTAGGATTAGGGTACGTGTTAGTGTTAGGGTAGGGGTTAGGGTTAGGGTACGCGTTAGGGTTACGGTAGTTATTAAACCTATCCCACTCTCTAGATACCCCTTAGCACGTCAAGGAATATTATTTGGGGGTCCAGCCATGGAGAAGAGTTTAGACACTAGGAGAAGATAAGGAACACACCCATTATCAAGAAATCACATTAGGATTCTCTTTTTAACCTGTTCCTTAAAACACTAGTGCTTAGGAAATCTATTGGAGGCAGAAGCAGTGAAGGGTAGCTTAGGGTTAGGTTTAGGGTTAGGGTACGGCTTAGGGTACGGGTTCGGGTACGGGTTTGGGTATGGCGTAGGGTATGGGTTAGGGTTAGGGATAGGGTTAGTTTGAGGGTTAGGGCTCGGTTTAGGGTTCGGGTTAAGATTAGGGTACGTGTTAGGGTTAGGGTAGGGGTTAGGGTTAGGGTACGCGTTAGGGTTAGGGTAGTTATTAAACCTATCCCACTCTCTAGATACCCCTTAGCACGTCAAGGGATATTATTTGGGTGTCCAGCCATGGAGAAGAGTTTAGACACTAGGAGAAGATAAGGAACACACCCATTATCAAGAAATCACATTAGGATTCTCTTTTTAACCTGTTCCTTAAAACACTAGTGCTTAGGAAATCTATTGGAGGCAGAAGCAGTCAAGGGTTGCTTAGGGTTAGGGTTAGGGTTAGGGTTAGGGTTAGTGTTAGGGTACGGGTTCGGGTACGGGTTCGGGTACGGCGTAGCGTATGGGTTAGGGTTAGGGTTAGGGTTAGTTTGAGGGTTAGGGCTCGGTTTAGGGTACGGGTTAGGATTAGGGTACGTGTTAGTGTTAGGGTAGGGGTTAGGGTTAGGGTACGCGTTAGGGTTACGGTAGTTATTAAACCTATCCCACTCTCTAGATACCCCTTAGCACGTCAAGGAATATTATTTGGGGGTCCAGCCATGGAGAAGAGTTTAGACACTAGGAGAAGATAAGGAACACACCCATTATCAAGAAATCACATTAGGATTCTCTTTTTAACCTGTTCCTTAAAACACTAGTGCTTAGGAAATCTATTGGAGGCAGAAGCAGTCAAGGGTAGCTTAGGGTTAGGGTTAGGGTTAGGGTACGGCTTAGGGTACGGGTTCGGGTACGGGTTTGGGTATGGCGTAGGGTATGGGTTAGGGTTAGGGATAGGGTTAGTTTGAGGGTTAGGGCTCGGTTTAGGGTTCGTGTTAAGATTAGGGTACGTGTTAGGGTTAGGGTAGGGGTTAGGGTTAGGGTACGCGTTAGGGTTAGGGTAGTTATTAAACCTATCCCACTCTCTAGATACCCCTTAGCACGTCAAGGGATATTATTTGGGTGTCCAGCCATGGAGAAGAGTTTAGACACTAGGAGAAGATAAGGAACACACCCATTATCAAGAAATCACATTAGGATTCTCTTTTTAACCTGTTCCTTAAAACACTAGTGCTTAGGAAATTTATTGGAGGCAGAAGCAGTCAAGGGTAGCTTAGGGTTAGGGTTAGGGTTAGGGTACGGCTTAGGGTACGGGTTCGGGTACGGGTTTGGGTATGGCGTAGGGTATGGGTTAGGGTTAGGGATAGGGTTAGTTTGAGGGTTAGGGCTCGGTTTAGGGTTCGGGTTAAGATTAGGGTACGTGTTAGGGTTAGGGTAGGGGTTAGGGTTAGGGTACGCGTTAGGGTTAGGGTAGTTATTAAACCTATCCCACTCTCTAGATACCCCTTAGCACGTCAAGGGATATTATTTGGGTGTCCAGCCATGGAGAAGAGTTTAGACACTAGGAGAAGATAAGGAACACACCCATTATCAAGAAATCACATTAGGATTCTCTTTTTAACCTGTTCCTTAAAACACTAGTGCTTAGGAAATCTATTGGAGGCAGAAGCAGTCAAGGGTAGCTTAGGGTTAGGGTTAGGGTTAGGGTTAGGGTTAGTGTTAGGGTACGGGTTCGGGTACGGGTTCGGGTACGGCGTAGGGTATGGGTTAGGGTTAGGGTTAGGGTTAGTTTGAGGGTTAGGGCTCGGTTTAGGGTACGGGTTAGGATTAGGGTACGTGTTAGTGTTAGGGTAGGGGTTAGGGTTAGGGTACGCGTTAGGGTTACGGTAGTTATTAAACCTATCCCACTCTCTAGATACCCCTTAGCACGTCAAGGAATATTATTTGGGGGTCCAGCCATGGAGAAGAGTTTAGACACTAGGAGAAGATAAGGAACACACCCATTATCAAGAAATCACATTAGGATTCTCTTTTTAACCTGTTCCTTAAAACACTAGTGCTTAGGAAATCTATTGGAGGCAGAAGCAGTGAAGGGTAGCTTAGGGTTAGGGTTAGGGTTAGGGTACGGCTTAGGGTACGGGTTCGGGTACGGGTTTGGGTATGGCGTAGGGTATGGGTTAGGGTTAGGGATAGGGTTAGTTTGAGGGTTAGGGCTCGGTTTAGGGTTCGGGTTAAGATTAGGGTACGTGTTAGGGTTAGGGTAGGGGTTAGGGTTAGGGTACGCGTTAGGGTTAGGGTAGTTATTAAACCTATCCCACTCTCTAGATACCCCTTAGCACGTCAAGGGATATTATTTGGGTGTCCAGCCATGGAGAAGAGTTTAGACACTAGGAGAAGATAAGGAACACACCCATTATCAAGAAATCACATTAGGATTCTCTTTTTAACCTGTTCCTTAAAACACTAGTGCTTAGGAAATTTATTGGAGGCAGAAGCAGTCAAGGGTAGCTTAGGGTTAGGGTTAGGGTTAGGGTACGGCTTAGGGTACGGGTTCGGGTACGGGTTTGGGTATGGCGTAGGGTATGGGTTAGGGTTAGGGATAGGGTTAGTTTGAGGGTTAGGGCTCGGTTTAGGGTTCGGGTTAAGATTAGGGTACGTGTTAGGGTTAGGGTAGGGGTTAGGGTTAGGGTACGCGTTAGGGTTAGGGTAGTTATTAAACCTATCCCACTCTCTAGATACCCCTTAGCACGTCAAGGGATATTATTTGGGTGTCCAGCCATGGAGAAGAGTTTAGACACTAGGAGAAGATAAGGAACACACCCATTATCAAGAAATCACATTAGGATTCTCTTTTTAACCTGTTCCTTAAAACACTAGTGCTTAGGAAATCTATTGGAGGCAGAAGCAGTCAAGGGTAGCTTAGGGTTAGGGTTAGGGTTAGGGTACGGCGTCGGGTACGGGTTCGGGTACGGGTTTGGGTATGGCGTAGGGTATGGGTTAGGGTTAGGGATAGGGTTAGTTTGAGGGTTAGGGCTCGGTTTAGGGTTCGGGTTAAGATTAGGGTACGTGTTAGGGTTAGGGTAGGGGTTAGGGTTAGGGTACGCGTTAGGGTTAGGGTAGTTATTAAACCTATCCCACTCTCTAGATACCCCTTAGCACGTCAAGGGATATTATTTGGGTGTCCAGCCATGGAGAAGAGTTTAGACACTAGGAGAAGATAAGGAACACACCCATTATCAAGAAATCACATTAGGATTCTCTTTTTAACCTGTTCTTTAAAACACTAGTGCTTAGGAAATCTATTGGAGGCAGAAGCAGTCAAGGGTAGCTTAGGGTTAGGGTTAGGGTTAGGGTTAGGGTTAGTGTTAGGGTACGGGTTCGGGTACGGGTTCGGGTACGGCGTAGGGTATGGGTTAGGGTTAGGGTTAGGGTTAGTTTGAGGGTTAGGGCTCGGTTTAGGGTACGGGTTAGGATTAGGGTACGTGTTAGTGTTAGGGTAGGGGTTAGGGTTAGGGTACGCGTTAGGGTTACGGTAGTTATTAAACCTATCCCACTCTCTAGATACCCCTTAGCACGTCAAGGAATATTATTTGGGGGTCCAGCCATGGAGAAGAGTTTAGACACTAGGAGAAGATAAGGAACACACCCATTATCAAGAAATCACATTAGGATTCTCTTTTTAACCTGTTCCTTAAAACACTAGTGCTTAGGAAATCTATTGGAGGCAGAAGCAGTCAAGGGTAGCTTAGGGTTAGGGTTAGGGTTAGGGTACGGCTTAGGGTACGGGTTCGGGTACGGGTTTGGGTATGGCGTAGGGTATGGGTTAGGGTTAGGGATAGGGTTAGTTTGAGGGTTAGGGCTCGGTTTAGGGTTCGGGTTAAGATTAGGGTACGTGTTAGGGTTAGGGTAGGGGTTAGGGTTAGGGTACGCGTTAGGGTTAGGGTAGTTATTAAACCTATCCCACTCTCTAGATACCCCTTAGCACGTCAAGGGATATTATTTGGGTGTCCAGCCATGGAGAAGAGTTTAGACACTAGGAGAAGATAAGGAACACACCCATTATCAAGAAATCACATTAGGATTCTCTTTTTAACCTGTTCCTTAAAACACTAGTGCTTAGGAAATCTATTGGAGGCAGAAGCAGTCAAGGGTAGCTTAGGGTTAGGGTTAGGGTTAGGGTTAGGGTTAGTGTTAGGGTACGGGTTCGGGTACGGGTTCGGGTACGGCGTAGGGTATGGGTTAGGGTTAGGGTTAGGGTTAGTTTGAGGGTTAGGGCTCGGTTTAGGGTACGGGTTAGGATTAGGGTACGTGTTAGTGTTAGGGTAGGGGTTAGGGTTAGGGTACGCGTTAGGGTTAGGGTAGTTATTAAACCTATCCCACTCTCTAGATACCCCTTAGCACGTCAAGGAATATTATTTGGGGGTCCAGCCATGGAGAAGAGTTTAGACACTAGGAGAAGATAAGGAACACACCCATTATCAAGAAATCACATTAGGATTCTCTTTTTAATATGTTCCTTAAAACACTAGTGCTTAGGAAATCTATTGGAGGCAGAAGCAGTCAAGGGTAGCTTAGGGTTAGGGTTAGGGTTAGTGTTAGGGTACGGCTTAGGGTACGGGTTCGGGTACGGGTTCGGGTACGGCGTAGGGTATGGGTTAGGGTTAGGGTTAGGGTTAGTTTGAGGGTTAGGGTTCGGTTTTGGGTACGGGTTAGGATTAGGGTACGTGTTAGGGTTAGTGTAGGCGTTAGGGTTAGGGTACGCGTTAGGGTTACGGTAGTTATTAAACCTATCCCACTCTCTAGATACCCCTTAGCACGTCAAGGAATATTATTTGGGGGTCCAGCCATGGAGAAGAGTTTAGACACTAGGAGAAGATAAGGAACACACCCATTATCAAGAAATCACATTAGGATTCTCTTTTTAACCTGTTCCTTAAAACACTAGTGCTTAGGAAATCTATTGGAGGCAGAAGCAGTCAAGGGTAGCTTAGGGTTAGGGTTAGGGTTAGGGTTAGGGTTAGGGTACGGCTTAGGGTACGGGTTCGGTTACGGGTTCGGGTACGGCATAGGGTATGGGTTAGGGTTAGGGTTAGGGTTAGTTTGAGGGTTAGGGCTCGGTTTCGGGTACGGGTTAGGATTAGGGTACGTGTTAGGGTTAGGGTAGGGGTTAGGGTTAGGGTACGTGTTAGGGTTAGTGTAGTTATTAAACCTATCCCACTCTCTAGATACCCCTTAGCACGTCAAGGAATATTATTTGGGGTTCCAGCCATGGAGAAGAGTTTAGACACTAGGAGAAGATAAGGAACACACCCATTATCAAGAAATCACATTAGGATTCTCTTTTTAACCTGTTCCTTAAAACACTAGTGCTTAGGAAATCTATTGGAGGCAGAAGCAGTCAAGGGTAGCTTAGGGTTAGGGTTAGGGTTAGGGTACGGCTTAGGGTACGGGTTCGGGTACGGATTCGGGTACGGGTTTGGGTATGGCGTAGGATATGGTTTAGGGATAGGGTTAGGGTTAGTTTGAGGGTTAGGTCTCGGTTTAGGGTACGGGTTAAGATCAGGGTACGTGTTAGGGTTAGGGTAGGGGTTAGGGTTAGGGTACGCGTTAGGGTTAGGGTAGTTATTAAACCTATCCCACTCTCTAGATACCCCTTAGCACGTCAAGGAATATTATTTGGGTGTCCAGCCATCTAGAAGAGTTTAGACACTAGGAGAAGATAAGGAACACACACATTATCAAGAAATCACATTAGGATTCTCTATTTAACCTGTTCCTTAAAACACTAGTGCTTAGGAAATCTATTGGAGGCAGAAGCAGTCAAGGGTAGCTTAGGGTTAGGGTTAGGGTTAGTGTTAGGGTAAGGCTTAGGGTACGGGTTCGGGTACGGGTTCGGGTACGGCATAGGGTATGGGTTAGGGTTAGGGTTAGGGTTAGTTTGAGGGTTAGGGCTCGGTTTAGGGTACGGGTTAGGATTAGGGTACGTGTTAGGGTTAGGGTAGGGGTTAGGGTTAGGGTACGTGTTAGGGTTAGTGTAGTTATTAAACCTATCCCACTCTCTAGATACCCCTTAGCACGTCAAGTAATATTATTTGGGGTTCCAGCCATGGAGAAGAGTTTAGACACTAGGAGAAGATAAGGAACACACCCATTATCAAGAAATCACATTAGGATTCTCTTTTTAACCTGTTCCTTAAAACACTAGTGCTTAGGAAATCTATTGGAGGCAGAAGCAGTCAAGGGTAGCTTAGGGTTAGGGTTACGGTTAGGGTTAGGGTTAGTGTTAGGGTACGGATTCGGGTAAGGGTTCGGGTACGGCGTAGGGTATGGGTTAGGGTTAGGGTTAGGGTTAGTTTGAGGTTTAGGGCTCGGTTTAGGGTACGGGTTAGGATTAGGGTACGTGTTAGGGTTAGGGTAGGGGTTAGGGTTAGGGTACGCGTTAGGGTTACGGTAGTTATTAAACCTATCCCACTCTCTAGATACCCCTTAGCACGTCAAGGAATATTATTTGGGGGTCCAGCCATGGAGAAGAGTTTAGACACTAGGAGAAGATAAGGAACACACCCATTATCAAGAAATCACATTAGGATTCTCTTTTTAACCTGTTCCTTAAAACACTAGTGCTTAGGAAATCTATTGGAGGCAGAAGCAGTCAACGGTAGCTTAGGGTTAGGGTTAGGGTTATTGTTAGGGTAAGGCTTAGGGTACGGGTTCGGGTAAGGGTTCGGGTACGGCATAGGGTATGGGTTAGGGTTAGGGTTAGGGTTAGTTTGGGGGTTAGGGCTCGGTTTAGGGTACGGGTTAGGATTAGGGTACGTGTTAGGGTTAGGGTAGGGGTTAGGGTTAGGGTACGCGTTAGGATTACTGTAGTTATTAAACCTATCCCACTCTCTAGATACCGTTTAGCACGTCAAGGAATATTATTTGGGGGTCCAGCCATGGAGAAGAGTTTAGACACTAGGAGAAGATAAGGAACACACCCATTATCCTGAAATCACATTAGGATTCTCTTTTTAACCTGTTCCTTAATACACTAGTGCTTAGGAAATCTATTAGAGGCAGAAGCAGTGAAGGGTAGCTTAGGGTTAGGGTTAGGGTTAGGTTTAGGGTTAGGGTTAGGGTACGGCGTAGGGAACGGGTTCGGGGTACGGGTTCGGGTACGGCGTAGGGTATGGGTTAGGGTTAGGGTTAGGGTTAGTTTGAGGGTTAGGGCTCGGTTTAGGGTACGGGTTAGGATTAGGGTACGTGTTAGGTTTAGGGTAGGTGTTAGGGTTAGGGTACGCGTTAGGGTTAGGGTAGTTATTAAACCTATCCCACTCTCTAGATACCCCTTAGCACGTCAAGGAATATTATTTGGGGGTCCAGCCATGGAGAAGAGTTTAGACACTAGGAGAAGATAAGGAACACACCCATTATCCTGAAATCACATTAGGATTCTCTTTTTAACCTGTTCCTTAAAACACTAGTGCTTAGGAAATCTATTGGAGGCAGAAGCAGTCAAGGGTAGCTTAGGGTTAGGGTTAGGGTTAGGTTTAGGGTTAGTGTTAGGGTACGGGTTCCGGTACGGGTTCCGGTATGGGTTCGGGTACGGCGTTGGGTATGGGTTAGGGTTAGGGTTAGGGTTAGTTTGAGGGTTAGGGCTCGGTTTAGGTTACGGGTTAGGTTTAGGGTACGTGTTAGGGTTAGTGTAGTTATTAAACCTATCCCACTGTCTAGATACCCCTTAGCACGTCAAGGAATATTATTTGGGGTTCCAGCCATGGAGAAGAGTTTAGACACTAGGAGAAGATAAGGAACACACCCATTATCAAGAAATCACATTAGGATTCTCTTTTTAACCTGTTCCTTAAAACACTAGTGCTTAGGAAATCTATTGGAGGCAGAAGCAGTCAAGGGTAGCTTAGGGTTAGGGTTAGGGCTAGGGTTAGGGCACGGCTTAGTGTACGGGTTCGGGTACGGGTTCGGGTACGGCATAGGGTATGGGTTAGGTTTAGGGTTAGGGTTAGTTTGAGGGTTAGGGCTCGGTTTAGGGTACGGGTTAGGATTAGGGTACGTGTTAGGGTTAGGGTAGGGGTTAGGGTTAGGGTACGCCTTAGGGTTAGGGTAGTTATTAAACCTATCCCACTCTCTAGATACCCCTTAGCACGTCAAGGAATATTATTTGGGGGTCCAGCCATGGAGAAGATTTTAGACACTAGGAGAAGATAAGGAACACACCCATTATCAAGAAATCACATTAGGATTCTCTTTTTAACCTGTTCCTTAAAACACTAGTGCTTAGGAAATCTATTGGAGGCAGAAGCAGTGAAGGGTAGCTTAGGGTTAGGGTAACGGTTAGGGTTAGGGTTAGTGTTAGGGTACGGATTCGGGTACGGGTTCGGGTACGGCGTAGGGTATGGGTTAGGGTTAGGGTTAGGGTTAGTTTGAGGGTTAGGGCTCGGTTTAGGGTACGGGTTAGGATTAGGGTACGTGTTAGTGTTAGGGTAGGGTTTAGGGTTAGGGTACGCGTTAGGGTTACGGTAGTTATTAAACCTATCCCACTCTCTAGATACCCCTTAGCACGTCAAGGAATATTATTTGGGGGTCCAGCCATGGAGAAGAGTTTAGACACTAGGAGAAGATAAGGAACACACCCATTATCAAGAAATCACATTAGGATTCTCTTTTTAACCTGTTCCTTAAAACACTAGTGCTTAGGAAATCTATTGGAGGCAGAAGCAGTCAAGGGTAGCTTAGGGTTAGGGTTAGGGTTAGGGTTAGGGTTAGTGTTAGGGTACGGGTTCGGGTACGGGTTCGGGTACGGCGTAGGGTATGGGTTAGGGTTAGGGTTAGGGTTAGTTTGAGGGTTAGGGCTCGGTTTAGGGTACGGGTTAGGATTAGGGTACGTGTTAGTGTTAGGGTAGGGGTTAGGGTTAGGGTACGCGTTAGGGTTACGGTAGTTATTAAACCTATCCCACTCTCCAGATACCCCTTAGCACGTCAAGGAATACTATTTGGGGGTCCAGCCATGGAGAAGAGTTTAGACACTAGGAGAAGATAAGGAACACACCCATTATCAAGAAATCACATTAGGATTCTCTTTTTAACCTGTTCCTTAAAACACTAGTGCTTAGGAAATCTATTGGAGGCAGAAGCAGTCAAGGGTAGCTTAGGGTTAGGGTTAGGGTTAGGGTACGGCTTAGGGTACGGGTTCGGGTACGGGTTTGGGTATGGCGTAGGGTATGGGTTAGGGTTAGGGTTAGGGTTAGCTTGAGGGTTAGGGCTCGGTTTAGGGTTTGGGTTAAGATTAGGGTACGTGTTAGGGTAAGGGTAGGGGTTAGGGTTAGGGTACGCGTTAGGGTTAGGGTAGTTATTAAACCTATCCCACTCTCTAGATACCCTTTAGCACGTCAAGGAATATTATTTGGGGGTCCAGCCATGGAGAAGAGTTTAGACACTAGGAGAAGGTAAGGAACACACCCATTATCCTGAAATCACATTAGGATTCTCTTTTTAACCTGTTCCTTAATACACTAGTGCTTAGGAAATCTATTAGAGGCAGAAGCAGTGAAGGGTAGCTTAGGGTTAGGGTTAGGGTTAGGTTTAGGGTTAGGGTTAGGATACGGCGTAGGGAACGGGTTCGGGTACGGGTTCGGGTATGGAGTAGGGTATGGGTTAGGGTTAGGGTTAGGGTTAGTTTGAGGGTTAGGGCTCGGTTTAGGGTACGGGTTAGGATTAGGGTACGTGTTAGGTTTAGGGTAGGTGTTAGGGTTAGGGTACGCGTTAGGGTTAGGGTAGTTATTAAACCTATCCCACTCTCTAGATACCCCTTAGCACGTCAAGGAATATTATTTGGGGGTCCAGCCATGGAGAAGAGTTTAGACACTAGGAGAAGATAAGGAACACACCCATTATCCTGAAATCACATTAGGATTCTCTTTTTAACCTGTTCCTTAAAACACTAGTGCTTAGGAAATCTATTGGAGGCAGAAGCAGTCAAGGGTAGCTTAGGGTTAGGGTTAGGGTTAGTGTTAGGGTACGGCTTAGGGTACGGGTTCGGGTACGGGTTCGGGTACGGCGTAGGGTATGGGTTAGGGTTAGTTTTAGGGTTAGTTTGAGGGTTAGGGTTCGGTTTTGGGTACGGGTTAGGATTAGGGTACGTGTTAGGGTTAGTGTAGGGGTTAGGGTTAGGGTACGCGTTAGGGTTACGGTAGTTATTAAACCTATCCCACTCTCTAGATACCCCTTAGCACGTCAAGGAATATTATTTGGGGGTCCAGCCATGGAGAAGAGTTTAGACACTAGGAGAAGATAAGGAACACACCCATTATCAAGAAATCACATTAGGATTCTCTTTTTAACCTGTTCCTTAAAACACTAGTGCTTAGGAAATCTATTGGAGGCAGAAGCAGTCAAGGGTAGCTTAGGGTTAGGGTTAGGGTTAGGGTTAGGGTTAGGGTACGGCTTAGGGTACGGGTTCGGGTACGGGTTCGGGTACGGCATAGGGTATGGGTTAGGGTTAGGGTTAGGGTTAGTTTGAGGGTTAGGGCTCGGTTTCGGGTACGGTTTAGGATTAGGGTACGTGTTAGGGTTAGGGTAGTGGTTAGGGTTGGGGTACGTGTTAGGGTTAGTGTAGTTATTAAACCTATCCCACTCTCTAGATACCCCTTAGCACGTCAAGGAATATTATTTGGGGTTCCAGCCATGGAGAAGAGTTTAGAAACTAGGAGAAGATAAGGAACACACCCATTATCAAGAAATCACATTAGGATTCTCTTTTTAACCTGTTCCTTAAAACACTAGTGCTTAGGAAATCTATTGGAGGCAGAAGCAGTCAAGGGTAGCTTAGGGTTAGGGTTAGGGTTAGGGTACGGCTTAGGGTACGGGTTCGGGTACGGATTCGGGTACGGGTTTGGGTATGGCGTAGGATATGGTTTAGGGATAGGGTTAGGGTTAGTTTGAGGGTTAGGGCTCTGTTTAGGGTACGGGTTAAGATCAGGGTACGTGTTAGGGTTAGGGTAGGGGTTAGGGTTAGGGTACGCGTTAGGGTTAGTGTAGTTATTAAACCTATCCCACTCTCTAGATACCCCTTAGCACGTCAAGGAATATTATTTGGGTGTCCAGCCATGGAGAAGAGTTTAGACACTAGGAGAAGATAAGGAACACACACATTATCAAGAAATCACATTAGGATTCTCTTTTTAACCTGTTCCTTAAAACACTAGTGCTTAGGAAATCTATTGGAGGCAGAAGCAGTCAAGGGTAGCTTAGGGTTAGGGTTAGGGTTAGGGCTAGGGTTAGGGCACGGCTTAGTGCACGGGTTCGGGTACGGGTTCGGGTACGGCATAGGGTATGGGTTACGTTTAGGGTTAGGGTTAGTTTGAGGGTTAGGGCTCGGTTTAGGGTACGGGTTAGGATTAGGGTACGTGTTAGGGTTAGGGTAGGTGTTAGGGTTAGGGTACGCCTTAGGGTTAGGGTAGTTATTAAACCTATCCCACTCTCTAGATACCCCTTAGCACGTCAAGGAATATTATTTGGGGGTCCAGCCATGGAGAAGAGTTTAGACACTAGGAGAAGATAAGGAACACACCCATTATCAAGAAATCACATTAGGATTCTCTTTTTAACCTGTTCCTTAAAACACTAGTGCTTAGGAAATCTATTGGAGGCAGAAGCAGTGAAGGGTAGCTTAGGGTTAGGGTTACGGTTAGGGTTAGGGTTAGTGTTAGGGTACGGATTCGGGTACGGGTTAGGGTACGGCGTAGGGTATGGGTTAGGGTTAGGGTTAGGGTTAGTTTGAGGGTTAGGGCTCGGTTTAGGGTACGGGTTAGGATTAGGGTACGTGTTAGGGTTAGGGTAGTGGTTAGGGTTAGGGTACGCGTTAGGGTTACGGTAGTTATTAAACCTATCCCACTCTCTAGATACCCCTTAGCACGTCAAGGAATATTATTTGGGGGTCCAGCCATGGAGAAGAGTTTAGACACTAGGAGAAGATGAGGAACACACCCATTATCAAGAAATCACATTAGGATTCTCTTTTTAACCTGTTCCTTAAAACACTAGTGCTTAGGAAATCTATTGGAGGCAGAAGCAGTCAAGGGTAGCTTAGGGTTAGGGTTAGGGTTATTGTTAGGGTAAGGCTTAGGGTACGGGTTCGGGTACGGGTTCGGGTACGGCATAGGGTATGGGTTAGGGTTAGGGTTAGGGTTAGTTTGGGGGTTATGGCTCGGTTTAGGGTACGGGTTAGGATTAGGGTACGTGTTAGGGTTAGGGTAGGGGTTAGGGTTAGGGTACGCGTTAAGATTACTGTAGTTATTAAACCTATCCCACTCTCTAGATACCCCTTAGCACGTCAAGGAATATTATTTGGGGGTCCAGTCATGGAGAAGAGTTTAGACACTAGGAGAAGATAAGGAACACACCCATTATCAAGAAATCACATTAGGATTCTCTTTTTAACCTGTTCCTTAAAACACTAATGCTTAGGAAATCTATTGAAGGCAGAAGCAGTCAAGGGTAGCTTAGGGTTAGGGTTAGGGTTAGGGTACGTCTTAGGTTACGGGTTCGGGTACGGGTTCGGGTACGGGTTTGGGTATGGCGTAGGATAGGGGTTAGGGTTAGGGTTAGGGTTAGTTTGAGGGTTAGGGCTCGGTTTAGGGTACGGGTTAGGATTAGGGTACGTGTTAGGGTTAGGATAGGGGTTAGGGTTAGGGTACGCGTTAGGGTTAGGGTAGTTATTAAACCTATCCCACTCTCTAGATACCCCTTAGCACGTCAAGGAATATTATTTGGGTGTCCAGCCATGGAGAAGAGTTTAGACACTAGGAGAAGATAAGGAACACACCCATTATCCTGAAATCACATTAGGATTCTCTTTTTAACCTGTTCCTTAAAACACTAGTGCTTAGGAAATCTATTGGAGGCAGAAGCAGTCAAGGGTAGCTTAGGGTTAGGGTTAGGGTTAGGGTTAGGTTTAGTGTTAGGGTACGGGTTCGGGTACGGTTTCGGGTACGGCGTAGGGTATGGGTTAGGGTTAGGGTTAGGGTTAGTTTGAGGGTTAGGGCTCGGTTTAGGGTACGGGTTAGGATTAGGGTACGTGTTAGTGTTAGGGTAGGGGTTAGGGTTAGGGTACGGGTTAGGGTTAGGGTAGTTATTAAACCTATCCCACTCTCTAGATACCGTTTAGCACGTCAAGGAATATTATTTGGGGGTCCAGCCATGGAGAAGAGTTTAGACACTAGGAGAAGATAAGGAACACACCCATTATCCTGAAATCACATTAGGATTCTCTTTTTAACCTGTTCCTTAATACACTAGTGCTTAGTAAATCTATTAGAGGCAGAAGCAGTGAAGGGTAGCTTAGGGTTAGGGTTAGGGTTAGGTTTAGGGTTAGGGTTAGGGTACGGCGTAGGGAACGGGTTCGGGTACGGGTTCGGGTACGGCGTAGGGTATGGGTTAGGGTTAGGGTTAGGGTTAGTTTGAGTGTTAGGGCTCGGTTTAGGGTACGGGTTAGGATTAGGGTACGTGTTAGGTTTAGGGTAGGTGTTAGGGTTAGGGTACGCTTTAGGGTTAGGGTAGTTATTAAACCTATCCCACTCTCTAGATACCCCTTAGCACGTCAAGGAATATTATTTGGGGGTCCAGCCATGGAGAAGAGTTTAGACACTAGGAGAAGATAAGGAACACACCCATTATCCTGAAATCACATTAGGATTCTCTTTTTAACCTGTTCCTTAAAACACTAGTGCTTAGGAAATCTATTGGAGGCAGAAGCAGTCAAGGGTAGCTTAGGGTTAGGGTTAGGGTTAGGTTTAGGGTTAGTGTTAGGGTACGGGTTCCGGTACGGGTTCCGGTACGGGTTCGGGTACGGCGTTGGGTATGGGTTAGGGTTAGGGTTAGGGTTAGTTTGAGGGTTAGGGCTCGGTTTAGGTTACGGGTTAGGTTTAGGGTACGTGTTAGGGTTAGTGTAGTTATTAAACCTATCCCACTGTCTAGATACCCCTTAGCACTTCAAGGAATATTATTTGGGGTTCCAGCCATGGAGAAGAGTTTAGACACTAGGAGAAGATAAGGAACACACCCATTATCAAGAAATCACATTAGGATTCTCTTTTTAACCTGTTCCTTAAAACACTAGTGCTTAGGAAATCTATTGGAGGCAGAAGCAGTCAAGGGTAGCTTAGGGTTAGGTTTAGGGTTGGGGTACGGCTTAGGGTACGGGTTCGGGTACGGATTCGGGTACGGGTTTGGGTATGGCCTAGGATATGGTTTAGGGATAGGGTTAGGGTTAGTTTGAGGGTTAGGGCTCGGTTTAGGGTACGGGTTAAGATTAGGGTACGTGTTAGGTTTAGGGTAGGGGTTAGGGTTAGGGTACGTGTTAGGGTTAGGGTAGTTATTAAACCTATCCCACTCTCTAGATACCCCTTAGCACGTCAAGGAATATTATTTGGGTGTCCAGCCATGGAGAAGAGTTTAGACACTAGGAGAAGATAAGGAACACACCCATTATCAAGAAATCACATTAGGATTCTCTTTTTAACCTGTTCCTTAAAACACTAGTGCTTAGGAAATCTATTGGAGGCAGAAGCAGTCAAGGGTAGCTTAGGGTTAGGGTTAGGGCTAGGGTTAGGGCACGGCTTAGTGTACGGGTTCGGGTACGGGTTCGGGTACGGCATAGGGTATGGGTTAGGTTTAGGGTTAGGGTTAGTTTGAGGGTTAGGGCTCGGTTTAGGGTACGGGTTAGGATTAGGGTACGTGTTAGGGTTAGGGTAGGGGTTAGGGTTAGGGTACGCCTTAGGGTTAGGGTAGTTATTAAACCTATCCCACTCTCTAGATACCCCTTAGCACGTCAAGGAATATTATTTGGGGGTCCAGCCATGGAGAAGATTTTAGACACTAGGAGAAGATAAGGAACACACCCATTATCAAGAAATCACATTAGGATTCTCTTTTTAACCTGTTCCTTAAAACACTAGTGCTTAGGAAATCTATTGGAGGCAGAAGCAGTGAAGGGTAGCTTAGGGTTAGGTTTACGGTTAGGGTTAGGGTTAGTGTTAGGGTACGGATTCGGGTACGGGTTCGGGTACGGCGTAGGGTATGGGTTAGGGTTAGGGTTAGGGTTAGTTTGAGGGTTAGGGCTCGGTTTAGGGTACGGGTTAGGATTAGGGTACGTGTTAGGGTTAGGGTAGGGGTTAGGGTTAGGGTAGGCGTTAGGGTTACGGTAGTTATTAAACCTATCCCACTCTCTAGATACCCCTTAGCACGTCAAGGAATATTATTTGGGGGTCCAGGCATGGAGAAGAGTTTAGACACTAGGAGAAGATAAGGAACACACCCATTATCAAGAAATCACATTAGGATTCTCTTTTTAACCTGTTCCTTAAAACACTAGTGCTTAGGAAATCTATTGGAGGCAGAAGCAGTCAAGGGTAGCTTAGGGTTAGGGTTAGGGTTAGGGTTAGGGTTAGTGTTAGGGTACGGGTTCGGGTACGGGTTCGGGTACGGCGTAGGGTATGGGTTAGGGTTAGGGTTAGGGTTAGTTTGAGGGTTAGGGCTCGGTTTAGGGTACGGGTTAGGATTAGGGTACGTGTTAGTGTTAGGGTAGGGGTTAGGGTTAGGGTACGCGTTAGGGTTACGGTAGTTATTAAACCTATCCCACTCTCTAGATACCCCTTAGCACGTCAAGGAATATTATTTGGGGGTCCAGCCATGGAGAAGGGTTTAGACACTAGGAGAAGATAAGGAACACACCCATTATCAAGAAATCACATTAGGATTCTCTTTTTAACCTGTTCCTTAAAACACTAGTGCTTAGGAAATCTATTGGAGGCAGAAGCAGTCAAGGGTAGCTTAGGGTTAGGGTTAGGGTTAGTGTTAGGGTACGGCTTAGGGTACGGGTTCGGGTACGGGTTCGGGTACGGCGTAGGGTATGGGTTAGGGTTAGTTTTAGGGTTAGTTTGAGGGTTAGGGTTCGGTTTTGGGTACGGGTTAGGATTAGGGTACGTGTTAGGGTTAGTGTAGGGGTTAGGGTTAGGGTACGCGTTAGGGTTACGGTAGTTATTAAACCTATCCCACTCTCTAGATACCCCTTAGCACGTCAAGGAATATTATTTGGGGGTCCAGCCATGGAGAAGAGTTTAGACACTAGGAGAAGATAAGGAACACACCCATTATCAAGAAATCACATTAGGATTCTCTTTTTAACCTGTTCCTTAAAACACTAGTGCTTAGGAAATCTATTGGAGGCAGAAGCAGTCAAGGGTAGCTTAGGGTTAGGGTTAGGGTTAGGGTTAGGGTTAGGGTACGGCTTAGGGTACGGGTTCGGGTACGGGTTCGGGTACGGCATAGGGTATGGGTTAGGGTTAGGGTTAGGGTTAGTTTGAGGGTTAGGGCTCGGTTTCGGGTACGGTTTAGGATTAGGGTACGTGTTAGGGTTAGGGTAGTGGTTAGGGTTAGGGTACGTGTTAGGGTTAGTGTAGTTATTAAACCTATCCCACTCTCTAGATACCCCTTAGCACGTCAAGGAATATTATTTGGGGTTCCAGCCATGGAGAAGAGTTTAGACACTAGGAGAAGATAAGGAACACACCCATTATCAAGAAATCACATTAGGATTCTCTTTTTAACCTGTTCCTTAAAACACTAGTGCTTAGGAAATCTATTGGAGGCAGAAGCAGTCAAGGGTAGCTTAGGGTTAGGGTTAGGGTTAGGGTACGGCTTAGGGTACGGGTTCGGGTACGGATTCGGGTACGGGTTTGGGTATGGCGTAGGATATGGTTTAGGGATAGGGTTAGGGTTAGTTTGAGGGTTAGGGCTCTGTTTAGGGTACGGGTTAAGATCAGGGTACGTGTTAGGGTTAGGGTAGGGGTTAGGGTTAGGGTACGCGTTAGGGTTAGTGTAGTTATTAAACCTATCCCACTCTCTAGATACCCCTTAGCACGTCAAGGAATATTATTTGGGTGTCCAGCCATGGAGAAGAGTTTAGACACTAGGAGAAGATAAGGAACACACACATTATCAAGAAATCACATTAGGATTCTCTTTTTAACCTGTTCCTTAAAACACTAGTGCTTAGGAAATCTATTGGAGGCAGAAGCAGTCAAGGGTAGCTTAGGGTTAGGGTTAGGGTTAGGGCACGGCTTAGTGCACGGGTTCGGGTACGGGTTCGGTTACGGCATAGGGTATGGGTTACGTTTAGGGTTAGGGTTAGTTTGAGGGTTAGGGCTCGGTTTAGGGTACGGGTTAGGATTAGGGTACGTGTTAGGGTTAGGGTAGGTGTTAGGGTTAGGGTACGCCTTAGGGTTAGGGTAGTTATTAAACCTATCCCACTCTCTAGATACCCCTTAGCACGTCAAGGAATATTATTTGGGGGTCCAGCCATGGAGAAGAGTTTAGACACTAGGAGAAGATAAGGAACACACCCATTATCAAGAAATCACATTAGGATTCTCTTTTTAACCTGTTCCTTAAAACACTAGTGCTTAGGAAATCTATTGGAGGCAGAAGCAGTGAAGGGTAGCTTAGGGTTAGGGTTACGGTTAGGGTTAGGGTTAGTGTTAGGGTACGGATTCGGGTACGGGTTAGGGTACGGCGTAGGGTATGGGTTAGGGTTAGGGTTAGGGTTAGTTTGAGGGTTAGGGCTCGGTTTAGGGTACGGGTTACGATTAGGGTACGTGTTAGGGTTAGGGTAGTGGTTAGGGTTAGGGTACGCGTTAGGGTTACGGTAGTTATTAAACCTATCCCACTCTCTAGATACCCCTTAGCACGTCAAGGAATATTATTTGGGGGTCCAGCCATGGAGAAGAGTTTAGACACTAGGAGAAGATAAGGAACACACCCATTATCAAGAAATCACATTAGGATTCTCTTTTTAACCTGTTCCTTAAAACACTAGTGCTTAGGAAATCTATTGGAGGCAGAAGCAGTCAAGGGTAGCTTAGGGTTAGGGTTAGTGTTATTGTTAGGGTAAGGCTTAGGGTACGGTTTCGGGTACGGGTTCGGGTACGGCATAGGGTATGGGTTAGGGTTAGGGTTAGGGTTAGTTTGGGGGTTAGGGCTCGGTTTAGGGTACGGGTTAGGATTGGGTACGTGTTAGGGTTAGGGTAGGGGTTAGGGTTAGGGTACGCGTTAAGATTACTGTAGTTATTAAACCTATCCCACTCTCTAGATACCCCTTAGCACGTCAAGGAATATTATTTGGGGGTCCAGTCATGGAGAAGAGTTTAGACACTAGGAGAAGATAAGGAACACACCCATTATCAAGAAATCACATTAGGATTCTCTTTTTAACCTGTTCCTTAAAACACTAATGCTTAGGAAATCTATTGAAGGCAGAAGCAGTCAAGGGTAGCTTAGGGTTAGGGTTAGGGTTAGGGTACGTCTTAGGTTACGGGTTCGGGTACGGGTTCGGGTACGGGTTTGTGTATGGCGTAGGATAGGGGTTAGGGTTAGGGTTAGGGTTAGTTTGAGGGTTAGGGCTCGGTTTAGGGTACGGGTTAGGATTAGGGTACGTGTTAGGGTTAGGATAGGGGTTAGGGTTAGGGTACGCGTTAGGGTTAGGGTAGTTATTAAACCTATCCCACTCTCTAGATACCCCTTAGCACGTCAAGGAATATTATTTGGGTGTCCAGCCATGGAGAAGAGTTTAGACACTAGGAGAAGATAAGGAACACACCCATTATCCTGAAATCACATTAGGATTCTCTTTTTAACCTGTTCCTTAAAACACTAGTGCTTAGGAAATCTATTGGAGGCAGAAGCAGTCAAGGGTAGCTTAGGGTTAGGGTTAGGGTTAGGGTTAGGTTTAGTGTTAGGGTACGGGTTCGGGTACGGTTTCGGGTACGGCGTAGGGTATGGGTTAGGGTTAGGGTTAGGGTTAGTTTGAGGGTTAGGGCTCGGTTTAGGGTACGGGTTAGGATTAGGGTACGTGTTAGTGTTAGGGTAGGGGTTAGGGTTAGGGTACGGGTTAGGGTTAGGGTAGTTATTAAACCTATCCCACTCTCTAGATACCGTTTAGCACGTCAAGGAATATTATTTGGGGGTCCAGCCATGGAGAAGAGTTTAGACACTAGGAGAAGATAAGGAACACACCCATTATCCTGAAATCACATTAGGATTCTCTTTTTAACCTGTTCCTTAATACACTAGTGCTTAGGAAATCTATTAGAGGCAGAAGCAGTGAAGGGTAGCTTAGGGTTAGGGTTAGGGTTAGGTTTAGGGTTAGGGTTAGGGTACGGCGTAGGGAACGGGTTCGGGTACGGGTTCGGGTACGGCGTAGGGTATGGGTTAGGGTTAGGGTTAGGGTTAGTTTGAGGGTTAGGGCTCGGTTTAGGGTACGGGTTAGGATTAGGGTACGTGTTAGGTTTAGGGTAGGTGTTAGGGTTAGGGTACGCTTTAGGGTTAGGGTAGTTATTAAACCTATCCCACTCTCTAGATACCCCTTAGCACGTCAAGGAATATTATTTGGGGGTCCAGCCATGGAGAAGAGTTTAGACACTAGGAGAAGATAAGGAACACACCCATTATCCTGAAATCACATTAGGATTCTCTTTTTAACCTGTTCCTTAAAACACTAGTGCTTAGGAAATCTATTGGAGGCAGAAGCAGTCAAGGGTAGCTTAGGGTTAGGGTTAGGGTTAGGTTTAGGGTTAGTGTTAGGGTACGGGTTCCGGTACGGGTTCCGGTACGGGTTCGGGTACGGCGTTGGGTATGGGTTAGGGTTAGGGTTAGGGTTAGTTTGAGGGTTAGGGCTCGGTTTAGGTTACGGGTTAGGTTTAGGGTACGTGTTAGGGTTAGTGTAGTTATTAAACCTATCCCACTGTCTAGATACCCCTTAGCACTTCAAGGAATATTATTTGGGGTTCCAGCCATGGAGAAGAGTTTAGACACTAGGAGAAGATAAGGAACACACCCATTATCAAGAAATCACATTAGGATTCTCTTTTTAACCTGTTCCTTAAAACACTAGTGCTTAGGAAATCTATTGGAGGCAGAAGCAGTCAAGGGTAGCTTAGGGTTAGGGTTAGGGTTGGGGTACGGCTTAGGGTACGGGTTCGGGTACGGATTCGGGTACGGGTTTGGGTATGGCGTAGGATATGGTTTAGGGATAGGGTTAGGGTTAGTTTGAGGGTTAGGGCTCGGTTTAGGGTACGGGTTAAGATTAGGGTACGTGTTAGGTTTAGGGTAGGGGTTAGGGTTAGGGTACGTGTTAGGGTTAGGGTAGTTATTAAACCTATCCCACTCTCTAGATACCCCTTAGCACGTCAAGGAATATTATTTGGGTGTCCAGCCATGGAGAAGAGTTTAGACACTAGGAGAAGATAAGGAACACACCCATTATCAAGAAATCACATTAGGATTCTCTTTTTAACCTGTTCCTTAAAACACTAGTGCTTAGGAAATCTATTGGAGGCAGAAGCAGTCAAGGGTAGCTTAGGGTTAGGGTTAGGGCTAGGGTTAGGGCACGGCTTAGTGTACGGGTTTGGGTACGGGTTCGGGTACGGCATAGGGTATGGGTTAGGTTTAGGGTTAGGGTTAGTTTGAGGGTTAGGGCTCGGTTTAGGGTACGGGTTAGGATTAGGGTACGTGTTAGGGTTAGGGTAGGGGTTAGGGTTAGGGTACGCCTTAGGGTTAGGGTAGTTATTAAACCTATCCCACTCTGTAGATACCCCTTAGCACGTCAAGGAATATTATTTGGGGGTCCAGCCATGGAGAAGATTTTAGACACTAGGAGAAGATAAGGAACACACCCATTATCAAGAAATCACATTAGGATTCACTTTTTAACCTGTTCCTTAAAACACTAGTGCTTAGGAAATCTATTGGAGGCAGAAGCAGTGAAGGGTAGCTTAGGGTTAGGTTTACGGTTAGGGTTAGGGTTAGTGTTAGGGTACGGATTCGGGTACGGTTTCGGGTACGGCGTAGGGTATGGGTTAGGGTTAGGGTTAGGGTTAGTTTGAGGGTTAGGGCTCGGTTTAGGGTACGGGTTAGGATTAGGGTACGTGTTAGGGTTAGGGTAGGGGTTAGGGTTAGGGTACGCGTTAGGGTTACGGTAGTTATTAAACCTATCCCACTCTCTAGATACCCCTTAGCACGTCAAGGAATATTATTTGGGGGTCCAGCCATGGAGAAGAGTTTAGACACTAGGAGAAGATAAGGAACACACCCATTATCAAGAAATCACATTAGGATTCTCTTTTTAACCTGTTCCTTAAAACACTAGTGCTTAGGAAATCTATTGGAGGCAGAAGCAGTCAAGGGTAGCTTAGGGTTAGGGTTAGGGTTAGGGTTAGGGTTAGTGTTAGGGTACGGGTTAGGGTACGGGTTCGGGTACGGCGTAGGGTATGGGTTAGGGTTAGGGTTAGGGTTAGTTTGAGGGTTAGGGCTCGGTTTAGGGTACGGGTTAGGATTAGGGTACGTGTTAGTGTTAGGGTAGGGGTTAGGGTTAGGGTACGCGTTAGGGTTACGGTAGTTATTAAACCTATCCCACTCTCTAGATACCCCTTAGCACGTCAAGGAATATTATTTGGGGGTCCATCCATGGAGAAGAGTTTAGACACTAGGAGAAGATAAGGAACACACCCATTATCAAGAAATCACATTAGGATTCTCTTTTTAACCTGTTCCTTAAAACACTAGTGCTTAGGAAATCTATTGGAGGCAGAAGCAGTCAAGGGTAGCTTAGGGTTAGGGTTAGGGTTAGGGTACGGCTTAGGGTACGGGTTCGGGTACGGGTTTGGGTATGGCGTAGGGTATGGGTTAGGGTTAGGGTTAGGGTTAGTTTGAGGGTTAGGGCTCGGTTTAGGGTTTGGGTTAAGATTAGGGTACGTGTTAGGGTTAGGGTAGGGGTTAGGGTTAGGGTACGCGTTAGGGTTAGGGTAGTTATTAAACCTATCCCACTCTCTAGATACCCTTTAGCACGTCAAGGAATATTATTTGGGGGTACAGCCATGGAGAAGAGTTTAGACACTAGGAGAAGGTAAGGAACACACCCATTATCCTGAAATCACATTAGGATTCTCTTTTTAACCTGTTCCTTAATACACTAGTGCTTAGGAAATCTATTAGAGGCAGAAGCAGTGAAGGGTAGCTTAGGGTTAGGGTTAGGGTTAGGTTTAGGGTTAGGGTTAGGATACGGCGTAGGGAACGGGTTCGGGTACGGGTTCGGGTATGGAGTAGGGTATGGGTTAGGGTTAGGGTTAGGGTTAGTTTGAGGGTTAGGGCTCGGTTTAGGGTACGGGTTAGGATTAGTGTACGTGTTAGGGTTAGGGTAGTGGTTAGGGTTAGGGTACGCGTTAGGGTTAGGGTAGTTATTAAACCTATCCCACTCTCTAGATACCCCTTAGCACGTCAAGGAATATTATTTGGGGGTCCAGCCATAGAGAAGAGTTTAGACACTAGGAGAAGATAAGGAACACACCCATTATCAAGAAATCACATTACGATTCTCTTTTTAACCTGTTCCTTAAAACACTAGCGCTTAGGAAATCTATTGGAGGCAGAAGCAGTCAAGGGTAGCTTAGGGTTAGGGTTAGGGTTAGGGTTAGGGTTATTGTTAGGGTAAGGCTTAGAGTACGGGTTCGGGTACGGGTTCAGGTACGGCATAGGGTATGTGTTAGGGTTAGGGTTAGGGTTAGTTTGAGGGTTAGGGCTCGGTTTAGTGTACGGGTTAGGATTAGGGTACGTGTTAGGTTTAGGGTAGGTGTTAGGGTTAGGGTACGCGTTAGGGTTAGGGTAGTTATTAAACCTATCCCACTCTCTAGATACCCCTTAGCACGTCAAGGAATATTATTTGGGGGTCCAGCCATGGAGAAGAGTTTAGACACTAGGAGAAGATAAGGAACACACCCATTATCCTGAAATCACATTAGGATTCTCTTTTTAACCTGTTCCTTAAAACACTAGTGCTTAGGAAATCTATTGGAGGCAGAAGCAGTCAAGGGTAGCTTAGGGTTAGGGTTAGGGTTAGGTTTAGGGTTAGTGTTAGGGTACGGGTTCCGGTACGGGTTCCGGTACGGGTTCGGGTACGGCGTTGGGTATGGGTTAGGGTTAGGGTTAGGGTTAGTTTGAGGGTTAGGGCTCGGTTTAGGTTACGGGTTAGGTTTAGGGTACGTGTTAGGGTTAGTGTAGTTATTAAACCTATCCCACTGTCTAGATACCCCTTAGCACGTCAAGGAATATTATTTGGGGTTCCAGCCATGGAGAAGAGTTTAGACACTAGGAGAAGATAAGGAACACACCCATTATCAAGAAATCACATTAGGATTCTCTTTTTAACCTGTTCCTTAAAACACTAGTGCTTAGGAAATCTATTGGAGGCAGAAGCAGTCAAGGGTAGCTTAGGGTTAGGGTTAGGGCTAGGGTTAGGGCACGGCTTAGTGTACGGGTTCGGGTACGGGTTCGGGTACGGCATAGGGTATGGGTTAGGTTTAGGGTTAGGGTTAGTTTGAGGGTTAGGGCTCGGTTTAGGGTACGGGTTAGGATTAGGGTACGTGTTAGGGTTAGGGTAGGGGTTAGGGTTAGGGTACGCCTTAGGGTTAGGGTAGTTATTAAACCTATCCCACTCTCTAGATACCCCTTAGCACGTCAAGGAATATTATTTGGGGGTCCAGCCATGGAGAAGATTTTAGACACTAGGAGAAAATAAGGAACACACCCATTATCAAGAAATCACATTAGGATTCTCTTTTTAACCTGTTCCTTAAAACACTAGTGCTTAGGAAATCTATTGGAGGCAGAAGCAGTGAAGGGTAGCTTAGGGTTAGGTTTACGGTTAGGGTTAGGGTTAGTGTTAGGGTACGGATTCGGGTACGGGTTCGGGTACGGCGTAGGGTATGGGTTAGGGTTAGGGTTAGGGTTAGTTTGAGGGTTAGGGCTCGGTTTAGGGTACGGGTTAGGATTAGGGTACGTGTTAGGGTTAGGGTAGGGGTTAGGGTTAGGGTACGCGTTAGGGTTACGGTAGTTATTAAACCTATCCCACTCTCTAGATACCCCTTAGCACGTCAAGGAATATTATTTGGGGGTCCAGCCATGGAGAAGAGTTTAGACACTAGGAGAAGATAAGGAACACACCCATTATCAAGAAATCACATTAGGATTCTCTTTTTAACCTGTTCCTTAAAACACTAGTGCTTAGGAAATCTATTGGAGGCAGAAGCAGTCAAGGGTAGTTTAGGGTTAGGGTTAGGGTTAGGGTTAGGGTTAGTGTTAGGGTACGGGTTCGGGTACGGGTTCGGGTACGGCGTAGGGTATGGGTTAGGGTTAGGGTTAGGGTTAGTTTGAGGGTTAGGGCTCGGTTTAGGGTACGGGTTAGGATTAGGGTACGTGTTAGTGTTAGGGTAGGGGTTAGGGTTAGGGTACGCGTTAGGGTTACGTTAGTTATTAAACCTATCCCACTCTCTAGATACCCCTTAGCACGTCAAGGAATATTATTTGGGGGTCCAGCCATGGAGAAGAGTTTAGACACTAGGAGAAGATAAGGAACACACCCATTATCAAGAAATCACATTAGGATTCTCTTTGTAACCTGTTCCTTAAAACACTAGTGCTTAGGAAATCTATTGGAGGCAGAAGCAGTCAAGGGTAGCTTAGGGTTAGGGTTAGGGTTAGGGTACGGCTTAGGGTACGGGTTCGGGTACGGGTTTGGGTATGGCGTAGGGTATGGGTTAGGGTTAGGGTTAGGGTTAGTTTGAGGGTTAGGGCTCGGTTTAGGGTTTGGGTTAAGATTAGGGTACGTGTTAGGGTTAGGGTAGGGGTTAGGGTTAGGGTACGCGTTAGGGTTAGGGTAGTTATTAAACCTATCCCACTCTCTAGATACCCTTTAGCACGTCAAGGAATATTATTTGGGGGTACAGCCATGGAGAAGAGTTTAGACACTAGGAGAAGGTAAGGAACACACCCATTATCCTGAAATCACATTAGGATTCTCTTTTTAACCTGTTCCTTAAAACACTAGTGCTTAGGAAATCTATTGGAGGCAGAAGCAGTGAAGGGTAGCTTAGGGTTAGGGTTAGGGTTAGGTTTAGGGTTAGGGTTAGGATACGGCGTAGGGAACGGGTTCGGGTACGGTTTCGGGTATGGAGTAGGGTATGGGTTAGGGTTAGGGTTAGGGTTAGTTTGAGGGTTAGGGCTCGGTTTAGGGTACGGGTTAGGATTAGTGTACGTGTTAGGGTTAGGGTAGTGGTTAGGGTTAGGGTACGCGTTAGGGTTAGGGTAGTTATTAAACCTATCCCACTCTCTAGATACCCCTTAGCACGTCAAGGAATATTATTTGGGGGTCCAGCCATGGAGAAGAGTTTAGACACTAGGAGAAGATAAGGAACACACCCATTATCAAGAAATCACATTACGATTCTCTTTTTAACCTGTTCCTTAAAACACTAGCGCTTAGGAAATCTATTGGAGGCAGAAGCAGTCAAGGGTAGCTTAGGGTTAGGGTTAGGGTTAGGGTTAGGGTTATTGTTAGGGTAAGGCTTAGAGTACGGGTTCGGGTACGGGTTCAGGTACGGCGTAGGGTATGGGTTAGGGTTAGGGTTAGGGTTAGTTTGAGGGTTAGGGCTCGGTTTAGGGTACGGGTTAGGATTAGGGTACGTGTTAGGTTTAGGGTAGGTGTTAGGGTTAGGGTACGCGTTAGGGTTAGGGTAGTTATTAAACCTATCCCACTCTCTAGATACCCCTTAGCACGTCAAGGAATATTATTTGGGGGTCCAGCCATGGAGAAGAGTTTAGACACTAGGAGAAGATAAGGAACACACCCATTATCCTGAAATCACATTAGGATTCTCTTTTTAACCTATTCCTTAAAACACTAGTGCTTAGGAAATCTATTGGAGGCAGAAGCAGTCAAGGGTAGCTTAGGGTTAGGGTTAGGGTTAGGGTTAGGGTTAGTGTTAGGGTACGGGTTCCGGTACGGGTTCGGGTACGGCGTTGGGTATGGGTTAGGGTTAGGGTTAGGGTTAGTTTGAGGGTTAGGGCTCGGTTTTGGGTACGGGTTAGGATTAGGGTACGTGTTAGGGTTAGGGTAGGGGTTAGGGTTAGGGTACGCGTTAGGGTTAGGGTAGTTATTAAACCTATCCCACTCTCTAGATACCCCTTAGCACGTCAAGGAATATTATTTGGGGGTCCAGCCATGGAGAAGAGTTTAGACACTAGGAGAAGATAAGGAACACACACATTATCAAGAAATCACATTCGGATTCTCTTTTTAACCTGTTCCTTAAAACACTAGTGCTTAGGAAATCTATTGGAGGCAGAAGCAGTCAAGGGTAGCTTAGGGTTAGGGTTAGGGTTAGGGCTAGGGTTAGGGCACGGCTTAGTGCACGGGTTCGGGTACGGGTTCGGGTACGGCATAGGGTATGGGTTAGGTTTAGGGTTAGGGTTAGTTTGAGGGTTAGGGCTCGGTTTAGGGTACGGGTTAGGATTAGGGCACGTGTTAGGGTTAGGGTAGGGGTTAGGGTTAGGGTACGCCTTAGGGTTACGGTAGTTATTAAACCTATCCCACTCTCTAGATACCCCTTAGCACGTCAAGGAATATTATTTGGGGGTCCAGCCATGGAGAAGAGTTTAGACACTAGGAGAAGATAAGGAACACACCCATTATCAAGAAATCACATTAGGATTCTCTTTTTAACCTGTTCCTTAAAACACTAGTGCTTAGGAAATCTATTGGAGGCAGAAGCAGTGAAGGGTAGCTTAGGGTTAGGGTTACGGTTAGGGTTAGGGTTAGTGTTAGGGTACGGATTCGGGTACGGGTTCGGGTACGGCGTAGGGTATGGGTTAGGGTTAGGGTTAGGGTTAGTTTGAGGGTTAGGGCTCGGTTTAGGGTACGGGTTAGGATTAGGGTACGTGTTAGGGTTAGGGTAGTGGTTAGGGTTAGGGTACGCGTTAGGGTTACGGTAGTTATTAAACCTATCCCACTCTCTAGATACCCCTTAGCACGTCAAGGAATATTATTTGGGGGTCCAGCCATGGAGAAGAGTTTAGACACTAGGAGAAGATAAGGAACACACCCATTATCAAGAAATCACATTAGGATTCTCTTTTTAACCTGTTCCTTAAAACACTAGTGCTTAGGAAATCTATTGGAGGCAGAAGCAGTCAAGGGTAGCTTAGGGTTAGGGTTAGGGTTATTGTTAGGGTAAGGCTTAGGGTACGGGTTCGGGTACGGGTTCTGGTATGGCATAGGGTATGGGTTAGGGTTAGGGTTAGGGTTAGTTTGGGGGTTAGGGCTCGGTTTAGGGTACGGGTTAGGATTAGGGTACGTGTTAGGGTTAGGGTAGGGGTTAGGGTTAGGGTACGCGTTAGGATTACTGTAGTTATTAAACCTATCCCACTCTCTAGATACCCCTTAGCACGTCAAGGAATATTATTTGGGGGTCCAGCCATGGAGAAGAGTTTAGACACTAGGAGAAGATAAGGAACACACCCATTATCAAGAAATCACATTAGGATTCTCTTTTTAACCTGTTCCTTAAAACACTAGTGCTTAGGAAATCTATTGGAGGCAGAAGCAGTCAAGGGTAGCTTAGGGTTAGGGTTAGGGTTAGGGTACGGCTTAGGGTACGGGTTCGGGTACGGGTTCGGGTACGGGTTTGGGTATGGCGTAGGATAGGGGTTAGGGTTAGGGTTAGGGTTAGTTTGAGGGTTAGGGCTCGGTTTAGGGTACGGGTTAGGATTAGGGTACGTGTTAGGGTTAGGGTAGGGGTTAGGGTTAGGGTACGCGTTAGGGTTAGGGTAGTTATTAAACCTATCCCACTCTCTAGATACCCCTTATCACGTCAAGGGATATTATTTGGGTGTCCAGCCATGGAGAAGAGTTTAGACACTAGGAGAAGATAAGGAACACACCCATTATCAAGAAATCACATTAGGATTCTCTTTTTAACCTGTTCCTTAAAACACTAGTGCTTAGGAAATCTATTGGAGGCAGAAGCAGTCAAGGGTAGCTTAGGGTTAGGGTTAGGGTTAGGGTACGGCTTAGGGTACGGGTTCGGTTACGGGTTTGGGTATGGCGTAGGGTATGGGTTAGGGTTAGGGATAGGGTTAGTTTGAGGGTTAGGGCTCGGTTTAGGGTTCGGGTTAAGGTTAGGGTACGTGTTAGGGTTAGGGTAGGGGTTAGGGTTAGGGTACGCGTTAGGGTAAGGGTAGTTATTAAACCTATCCCACTCTCTAGATACCCTTTAGCACGTCAAGGAATATTATTTGGGGGTCCAGCCATGGAGAAGAGTTTAGACACTAGGAGAAGATAAGGAACACACCCATTATCAAGAAATCACATTACGATTCTCTTTTTAACCTGTTCCTTAAAACACTAGTGCTTAGGAAATCTATTGGAGGCAGAAGCAGTCAAGGGTAGCTTAGGGTTAGGGTTAGGGTTAGGGTTAGGGTTAGTGTTAGGGTACGGGTTCGGGTACGGGTTCGGGTACGGCGTAGGGTATGGGTTAGGGTTAGGGTTAGGGTTAGTTTGAGGGTTAGGGCTTGGTTTAGGGTACGGGTTAGGATTAGGGTACGTGTTAGTGTTAGGGTAGGGGTTAGGGTTAGGGTACGCGTTAGGGTTACGGTAGTTATTAAACCTATCCCACTCTCTAGATACCCCTTAGCACGTCAAGGAATATTATTTGGGGGTCCAGCCATGGAGAAGAGTTTAGACACTAGGAGAAGATAAGGAACACACCCATTATCCTGAAATCACATTAGGATTCTCTTTTTAACCTGTTCCTTAAAACACTAGTGCTTAGGAAATCTATTGGAGGCAGAAGCAGTCAAGGGTAGCTTAGGGTTAGGGTTAGGGTTAGGGTTAGGGTTATTGTTAGGGTAAGGCTTAGAGTACGGGTTCGGGTACGGGTTCGGGTATGGCGTAGGGTATGGGTTAGGGTTAGGGTTAGGGTTAGTTTGAGGGTTAGGGCTCGGTTTAGGGTACGGGTTAGGATTAGGGTACGTGTTAGGTTTAGGGTAGGTGTTAGGGTTAGGGTACGCGTTAGGGTTAGGGTAGTTATTAAACCTATCCCACTCTTTAGATACCCCTTAGCACGTCAAGGAATATTATTTGGGGGTCCAGCCATGGAGAAGAGTTTAGACACTAGGAGAAGATAAGGAACACACCCATTATCAAGAAATCACATTAGGATTCTCTTTTTAACCTGTTCCTTAAAACACTAGTGCTTAGGAAATCTATTGGAGGCAGAAGCAGTCAAGGGTAGCTTAGGGTTAGGGTTAGGGTTATTGTTAGGGTAAGGCTTAGGGTACGGGTTCGGGTACGGGTTCGGGTACGGCATAGGGTATGGGTTAGGGTTAGGGTTAGGGTTAGATTGGGGGTTAGGGCTCGGTTTAGGGTACGGGTTAGGATTAGGGTACGTGTTAGGGTTAGGGTAGGGGTTAGGGTTAGGGTACGCGTTACGATTACTGTAGTTATTAAACCTATCCCACTCTCTAGATACCCCTTAGCACGTCAAGGAATATTATTTGGGGGTCCAGCCATGGAGAAGAGTTTAGACACTAGGAGAAGATAAGGAACACACCCATTATCAAGAAATCACATTAGGATTCTCTTTTTAACCTGTTCCTTAAAACACTAGTGCTTAGGAAATCTATTGGAGGCAGAAGCAGTCAAGGGTAGCTTAGGGTTAGGGTTAGGGTTAGGGTACGGCTTAGGGTACGGGTTCGGGTACGGGTTCGGGTACGGGTTTGGGTATGGCGTAGGATAGGGGTTAGGGTTAGGGTTAGGGTTAGTTTGAGGGTTAGGGCTCGGTTTAGGGTACGGGTTAGGATTAGGGTACGTGTTAGGGTTAGGGTAGGGGTTAGGGTTAGGGTACGCGTTAGGGTTAGGGTAGTTATTAAACCTATCCCACTCTCTAGATACCCCTTAGCACGTCAAGGGATATTATTTGGGTGTCCAGCCATGGAGAAGAGTTTAGACACTAGGAGAAGATAAGGAACACACCCATTATCAAGAAATCACATTAGGATTCTCTTTTTAACCTGTTCCTTAAAACACTAGTGCTTAGGAAATCTATTGGAGGCAGAAGCAGTCAAGGGTAGCTTAGGATTAGGGTTAGGGTTAGGGTACGGCTTAGGGTACGGGTTCGGGTACGGGTTTGGGTATGGCGTAGGGTATGGGTTAGGGTTAGGGATAGGGTTAGTTTGAGGGTTAGGGCTCGGTTTAGGGTTCGGGTTAAGGTTAGGGTACGTGTTAGGGTTAGGGTAGGGGTTAGGGTTAGGGTACGCGTTAGGGTAAGGGTAGTTATTAAACCTATCCCACTCTCTAGATACCCTTTAGCACGTCAAGGAATATTATTTGGGGGTCCAGCCATGGAGAAGAGTTTAGACACTAGGAGAAGATAAGGAACACACCCATTATCAAGAAATCACATTACGATTCTCTTTTTAACCTGTTCCTTAAAACACTAGTGCTTAGGAAATCTATTGGAGGCAGAAGCAGTCAAGGGTAGCTTAGGGTTAGGGTTAGGGTTAGGGTTAGGGTTAGTGTTAGGGTACGGGTTCGGGTACGGGTTCGGGTACGGCGTAGGGTATGGGTTAGGGTTAGGGTTAGGGTTAGTTTGAGGGTTAGGGCTCGGTTTAGGGTACGGGTTAGGATTAGGGTACGTGTTAGTGTTAGGGTAGGGGTTAGGGTTAGGGTACGCGTTAGGGTTACGGTAGTTATTAAACCTATCCCACTCTCTAGATACCCCTTAGCACGTCAAGGAATATTATTTGGGGGTCCAGCCATGGAGAAGAGTTTAGACACTAGGAGAAGATAAGGAACACACCCATTATCCTGAAATCACATTAGGATTCTCTTTTTAACCTGTTCCTTAAAACACTAGTGCTTAGGAAATCTATTGGAGGCAGAAGCAGTCAAGGGTAGCTTAGGGTTAGGGTTAGGGTTAGGGTTAGGGTTATTGTTAGGGTAAGGCTTAGAGTACGGGTTCGGGTACGGGTTCGGGTACGGCGTAGGGTATGGGTTAGGGTTAGGGTTAGGGTTAGTTTGAGGGTTAGGGCTCGGTTTAGGGTACGGGTTAGGATTAGGGTACGTGTTAGGTTTAGGGTAGGTGTTAGGGTTAGGGTACGCGTTAGGGTTAGGGTAGTTATTAAACCTATCCCACTCTCTAGATACCCCTTAGCACGTCAAGGAATATTATTTGGGGGTCCAGCCATGGAGAAGAGTTTAGACACTAGGAGAAGATAAGGAACACACCCATTATCAAGAAATCACATTAGGATTCTCTTTTTAACCTGTTCCTTAAAACACTAGTGCTTAGGAAATCTATTGGAGGCAGAAGGAGTCAAGGGTAGCTTAGGGTTAGGGTTAGGGTTATTGTTAGGGTAAGGCTTAGGGTACGGGTTCGGGTACGGGTTCGGGTACGGCATAGGGTATGGGTTAGGGTTAGGGTTAGGGTTAGTTTGGGGGTTAGGGCTCGGTTTAGGGTACGGGTTAGGATTAGGGTACGTGTTAGGGTTAGGGTAGGGGTTAGGGTTAGGGTACGCGTTAGGATTACTGTAGTTATTAAACCTATCCCACTCTCTAGATACCCCTTAGCACGTCAAGGAATATTATTTGGGGGTCCAGCCATGGAGAAGAGTTTAGACACTAGGAGAAGATAAGGAACACACCCATTATCAAGAAATCACATTAGGATTCTCTTTTTAACCTGTTCCTTAAAACACTAATGCTTAGGAAATCTATTGAAGGCAGAAGCAGTCAAGGGTAGCTTAGGGTTAGGGTTAGGGTTAGGGTACGTCTTAGGTTACGGGTTCGGGTACGGGTTCGGGTACGGGTTTGGGTATGGCGTAGGATAGGGGTTAGGGTTAGGGTTAGGGTTAGTTTGAGGGTTAGGGCTCGGTTTAGGGTACGGGTTAGGATTAGGGTACGTGTTAGGGTTAGGGTAGTTATTAAACCTATCCCACTCTCTAGATACCCCTTAGCACGTCAAGGAATATTATTTGGGTGTCCAGCCATGGAGAAGAGTTTAGACACTAGGAGAAGATAAGGAACACACCCATTATCCTGAAATCACATTAGGATTCTCTTTTTAACCTGTTCCTTAAAACACTAGTGCTTAGGAAATCTATTGGAGGCAGAAGCAGTCAAGGGTAGCTTAGGGTTAGGGTTAGGGTTAGGGTTAGGGTTAGTGTTAGGGTACGGGTTCGGGTACGGGTTCGGGTACGGCGTAGGGTATGGGTTAGGGTTAGGGTTAGGGTTAGTTTGAGGGTTAGGGCTCGGTTTAGGGTACGGGTTAGGATTAGGGTACGTGTTAGTGTTAGGGTAGGGGTTAGGGTTAGGGTACGCGTTAGGGTTAGGGTAGTTATTAAACCTATCCCACTCTCTAGATACCGTTTAGCACGTCAAGGAATATTATTTGGGGGTCCAGCCATGGAGAAGAGTTTAGACACTAGGAGAAGATAAGGAACACACCCATTATCCTGAAATCACATTAGGATTCTCTTTTTAACCTGTTCCTTAATACACTAGTGCTTAGGAAATCTATTAGAGGCAGAAGCAGTGAAGGGTAGCTTAGGGTTAGGGTTAGGGTTAGGTTTAGTGTTAGGGTTAGGGTACGGCGTAGGGAACGGGTTCGGGTACGGGTTCGGGTACGGCGTAGGGTATGGGTTAGGGTTAGGGTTAGGGTTAGTTTGAGGGTTAGGGCTCGGTTTAGGGTACGGGTTAGGATTAGGGTATGTGTTAGGTTTAGGGTAGGTGTTAGGGTTAGGGTACGCGTTAGGGTTAGGGTAGTTATTAAACCTATCCCACTCTCTAGATACCCCTTAGCACGTCAAGGAATATTATTTGGGGGTCCAGCCATGGAGAAGAGTTTAGACACTAGGAGAAGATAAGGAACACACCCATTATCCTGAAATCACAATAGGATTCTCTTTTTAACCTGTTCCTTAAAACACTAGTGCTTAGGAAATCTATTGGAGGCAGAAGCAGTCAAGGGTAGCTTAGGGTTAGGGTTAGGGTTAGGGTTAGGGTTAGGGTTAGTGTTAGGGTACGGGTTCCGGTACGGGTTCCGGTACGGGTTCGGGTACGGCGTTGGGTATGGGTTAGGGTTAGGGTTAGGGTTAGTTTGAGGGTTAGGGCTCGGTTTAGGTTACGTGTTAGGTTTAGGGTACGTGTTAGTGTTAGTGTAGTTATTAAACCTATCCCACTCTCTAGATACCCCTTAGCAAGTCAAGGAATATTATTTGGGGGTCCAGCCATGGAGAAGAGTTTAGACACTAGGAGAAGATAAGGAACACACCCATTATCAAGAAATCACATTAGGATTCTCTTTTTAACCTGTTCCTTAAAACACTAGTGCTTAGGAAATCTATTGGAGGCAGAAGCAGTGAAGGGTAGCTTAGGGTTAGGGTTACGGTTAGGGTTAGGGTTAGTGTCAGGGTACGGATTCGGGTACGGTTTCGGGTACGGCGTAGGGTATGGGTTAGGGTTAGGGTTAGGGTTAGTTTGAGGGTTAGGGCTCGGTTTAGGGTACGGGTTAGGATTAGGGTACGTGTTAGGGTTAGGGTAGGGGTTAGGGTTAGGGTACGCGTTAGGGTTAGGGTAGTTATTAAACCTATCCCACTCTCTAGATACCCCTTAGCACGTCAAGGAATATTATTTGGGGGTCCAGCCATGGAGAAGAATTTAGACACTAGGAGAAGATAAGGAACACACCCATTATCAAGAAATCACATTAGGATTCTCTTTTTAACCTGTTCCTTAAAACACTAGTGCTTAGGAAATCTATTGGAGGCAGAAGCAGTCAAGGGTAGCTTAGGGTTAGGGTTAGGGTTATTGTTAGGGTAAGGCTTAGGGTACGGGTTCGGGTACGGGATCGGGTACGGCATAGGGTATGGGTTAGGGTTAGGGTTAGGGTTAGTTTGAGGGTTAGGGCTCGGTTTAGGGTACGGGTTAGGATTAGTGTACGTGTTAGGGTTAGGGTAGGGGTTAGGGTTAGGGTACGCGTTAGGATTACTGTAGTTATTAAACCTATCCCACTCTCTAGATACCACTTAGCACGTCAAGGAATATTATTGGGGGGTCCAGCCATGGAGAAGAGTTTAGACACTAGGAGAAGATAAGGAACACACCCATTATCAAGAAATCACATTAGGATTCTCTTTTTAACCTGTTCCTTAAAACACTAGTGCTTAGGAAATCTATTGAAGGCAGAAGCAGTCAAGGGTAGCTTAGGGTTAGGTTTAGGGTTAGGGTACGGCTTAGGGTACGGCTTCGGGTACGGGTTCGGGTACGGGTTTGGGTATGGCGTAGGATAGGGGTTAGGGTTAGGGTTAGGGTTAGTTTGAGGGTTAGGGCTCGGTTTAGGGTACGGGTTAGGATTAGGGTACGTGTTAGTGTTAGGGTACGCGTTAGGGTTAGGGTAGTTATTGAACCTATCCCACTCTCTAGATACCCCTTAGCACGTCAAGGAATATTATTTGGGTGTCCAGCCATGGAGAAGAGTTTAGACACTAGGAGAAGATAAGGAACACACCCATTATCAAGAAATCACATTAGGATTCTCTTTTTAACCTGTTCCTTAAAACACTAGTGCTTAGGAAATCTATTGGAGGCAGAAGCAGTCAAGGGTAGCTTAGGGTTAGGGTTAGGGTTAGGGTTAGGGTTAGTGTTAGGGTACGGGTTCGGGTACGGGTTCGGGTACGGCGTAGGGTATGGGTTAGGGTTAGGGTTAGGGTTAGTTTGAGGGTTAGGGCTCGGTTTAGGGTACGGGTTAGGATTAGGATACGTGTTAGTGTTAGGGTAGGGGTTAGGGTTAGGGTACGCGTTAGGGTTACGGTAGTTATTAAACCTATCCCACTCTCTAGATACCCCTTAGCACGTCAAGGAATATTATTTGGAGGTCCAGCCATGGAGAAGAGTTTAGACACTAGGAGAAGATAAGGAACACACCCATTATCAAGAAATCACATTAGGATTCTCTTTTTAACCTGTTCCTTAAAACACTAGTGCTTAGGAAATCTATTGGAGGCAGAAGCAGTCAAAGGTAGCTTAGGGTTAGGGTTAGGGTTAGGGTACGGCTTAGGGTACGGGTTCGGGTACGGGTTTGGGTATGGCGTAGGGTATGGGTTAGGGTTAGGGTTAGGGTTAGTTTGAGGGTTAGGGCTCGGTTTAGGGTTTGGGTTAAGATTAGGGTACGTGTTAGGGTTAGGGTAGGGGTTAGGGTTAGGGTACGCGTTAGGGTTAGGGTAGTTATTAAACCTATCCCACTCTCTAGATACCCTTTAGCACGTCAAGGAATATTATTTGGGGGTCCAGCCATGGAGAAGAGTTTAGACACTAGGAGAAGGTAAGGAACACACCCATTATCCTGAAATCACATTAGGATTCTCTTTTTAACCTGTTCCTTAATACACTAGTGCTTAGGAAATCTATTAGAGGCAGAAGCAGTGAAGGGTAGCTTAGGGTTAGGGTTAGGGTTAGGTTTAGGGTTAGGGTTAGGATACGGCGTAGGGAACGGGTTCGGGTACGGGTTCGGGTATGGAGTAGGGTATGGGTTAGGGTTAGGGTTAGGGTTAGTTTGAGGGTTAGGGCTCGGTTTAGGGTACGGTTTAGGATTAGTGTACGTGTTAGGGTTAGGGTAGTGGTTAGGGTTAGGGTACGCGTTAGGGTTAGGGTAGTTATTAAACCTATCCCACTCTCTAGATACCCCTTAGCACGTCAAGGAATATTATTTGGGGGTCCAGCCATGGAGAAGAGTTTAGACACTAGGAGAAGATAAGAAACACACCCATTATCAAGAAATCACATTACGATTCTCTTTTTAACCTGTTCCTTAAAACACTAGTGCTTAGGAAATCTATTGGAGGCAGAAGCAGTCAAGGGTAGCTTAGGGTTAGGGTTACGGTTAGGGTTAGGGTTAGTGTTAGGGTACGGATTCGGGTACGGGTTCGGGTACGGCGTAGGGTATGGGTTAGGGTTAGGGTTAGGGTTAGTTTGAGGGTTAGGGCTCGGTTGAGGGTACGGGTTAGGATTAGGGTACGTGTTAGGGTTAGGGTAGTGGTTAGGGTTAGGGTACGCGTTAGGGTTACGGTAGTTATTAAACCTATCCCACTCTCTAGATACCCCTTAGCACGTCAAGGAATATTATTTGGGGGTCCAGCCATGGAGAAGAGTTTAGACACTAGGAGAAGATAAGGAACACACCCATTATCAAGAAATCACATTAGGATTCTCTTTTTAACCTGTTCCTTAAAACACTAGTGCTTAGGAAATCTATTGGAGGCAGAAGCAGTCAAGGGTAGCTTAGGGTTAGGGTTAGGGTTATTGTTAGGGTAAGGCTTAGGGTACGGGTTCGGGTACGGGTTCGGGTACGGCATAGGGTATGGGTTAGGGTTAGGGTTAGGGTTAGTTTGGGGGTTAGGGCTCGGTTTAGGGTACGGGTTAGGATTAGGGTACGTGTTAGGGTTAGGGTAGGGGTTAGGGTTAGGGTACGCGTTAGGATTACTGTAGTTATTAAACCTATCCCACTCTCTAGATACCCCTTAGCACGTCAAGGAATATTATTTGGGGGTCCAGCCATGGAGAAGAGTTTAGACACTAGGAGAAGATAAGGAACACACCCATTATCAAGAAATCACATTAGGATTCTCTTTTTAACCTGTTCCTTAAAACACTAGTGCTTAGGAAATCTTTTGAAGGCAGAAGCAGTCAAGGGTAGCTTAGGGTTAGGGTTAGGGTTAGGGTACGGCTTAGGGTACGGGTTCGGGTACGGGTTCGGGTACGGGTTTGGGTATGGCGTAGGATAGGGGTTAGGGTTAGGGTTAGGGTTAGTTTGAGGGTTAGGGCTCGGTTTAGGGTACGGGTTAGGATTAGGGTACGTGTTAGGGTTAGGGTAGGGGTTAGGGTTAGGGTACGCGTTAGGGTTAGGGTAGTTATTAAACCTATCCCACTCTCTAGATACCCCTTAGCACGTCAAGGGATATTATTTGGGTGTCCAGCCATGGAGAAGAGTTTAGACACTAGGAGAAGATAAGGAACACACCCATTATCAAGAAATCACATTAGGATTCTCTTTTTAACCTGTTCCTTAAAACACTACTGCTTAGGAAATCTATTGGAGGCAGAAGCAGTCAAGGGTAGCTTAGGGTTAGGGTTAGGGTTAGGGTTAGGGTTAGTGTTAGGGTACGGGTTCGGGTACGGCGTAGGGTATGGGTTAGGGTTAGGGTTAGGGTTAGTTTGAGGGTTAGGGCTCGGTTTAGGGTACGGGTTAGGATTAGGGTACGTGTTAGTGTTAGGGTAGGGGTTAGTGTTAGGGTACGCGTTAGGGTTACGGTAGTTATTAAACCTATCCCACTCTCTAGATACCCCTTAGCACGTCAAGGAATATTATTTGGGGGTCCAGCCATGGAGAAGAGTTTAGACACTAGGAGAAGATAAGGAACACACCCATTATCAAGAAATCACATTAGGATTCTCTTTTTAACCTGTTCCTTAAAACACTAGTGCTTAGGAAATCTATTGGAGGCAGAAGCAGTCAAGGGTAGCTTAGGGTTAGGGTTAGGGTTAGGGTACGGCTTAGGGTACGGGTTCGGGTACGGGTTTGGTTATGGCGTAGGGTATGGGTTAGGGTTAGGGATAGGGTTAGTTTGAGGGTTAGGGCTCGGTTTAGGGTTCGGGTTAAGATTAGGGTACGTGTTAGGGTTAGGGTAGGGGTTAGGGTTAGGGTACGCGTTAGGGTTAGGGTAGTTATTAAACCTATCCCACTCTCTAGATACCCTTTAGCACGTCAAGGAATATTATTTGGGGGTCCAGCCATGGAGAAGAGTTTAGACACTAGGAGAAGATAAGGAACACACCCATTATCAAGAAATCACATTACGATTCTCTTTTTAACCTGTTCCTTAAAACACTAGTGCTTAGGAAATCTATTGGAGGCAGAAGCAGTCAAGGGTAGCTCAGGGTTAGGGTTAGGGTTAGGGTTAGGGTTATTGTTAGGGTAAGGCTTAGAGTACGGGTTCAGGTACGGGTTCGGGTACGGCGTAGGGTATGGGTTAGGGTTAGGGTTAGGGTTAGTTTGAGGGTTAGGGCTCGGTTTAGGGTACGGGTTAGGATTAGGGTACGTGTTAGGGTTAGGGTAGGGGTTAGGGTTAGGGTACGCGTTAGGGTTACGGTAGTTATTAAACCTATCCCACTCTCTAGATACCCCTTAGCACGTCAAGGAATATTATTTGGGGGTCCAGCCATGGAGAAGAGTTTAGACACTAGGAGAAGATAAGGAACACACCCATTATCAAGAAATCACATTAGGATTCTCTTTTTAACCTGTTCCTTAAAACACTAGTGCTTAGGAAATCTATTGGAGGCAGAAGCAGTCAAGGGTAGCTTAGGGTTAGGGTTAGGGTTATTGTTAGGGTAAGGCTTAGGGTACGGGTTCGGGTACGGGTTCGGGTACGGCATAGGGTATGGGTTAGGGTTAGGGTTAGGGTTAGTTTGGGGGTTAGGGCTCGGTTTAGGGTACGGGTTAGGATTAGGGTACGTGTTAGGGTTAGGGTAGGGGTTAGGGTTAGGGTACGCGTTAGGATTACTGTAGTTATTAAACCTATCCCACTCTCTAGATACCCCTTAGCACGTCAAGGAATATTATTTGGGGGTCCAGCCATGGAGAAGAGTTTAGACACTAGGAGAAGATAAGGAACACACCCATTATCAAGAAATCACATTAGGATTCTCTTTTTAAGCTGTTCCTTAAAACACTAATGCTTAGGAAATCTATTGAAGGCAGAAGCAGTCAAGGGTAGCTTAGTGTTAGGGTTAGGGTTAGGGTACGTCTTAGGTTACGGGTTCGGGTACGGGTTCGGGTACGGGTTTGGGTATGGCGTAGGATAGGGGTTAGGGTTAGGGTTAGGGTTACTTTGAGGGTTAGGGCTCGGTTTAGGGTACGGGTTAGGATTAGGGTACGTGTTAGGGTTAGGGTAGGGGTTAGGGTTAGGGTACGCGTTAGGGTTAGGGTAGTTATTAAACCTATCCCACTCTCTAGATACCCCTTAGCACGTCAAGGAATATTATTTGGGTGTCCAGCCATGGAGAAGAGTTTAGACACTAGGAGAAGATAAGGAACACACCCATTATCCTGAAATCACATTAGGATTCTCTTTTTAACCTGTTCCTTAAAACACTAGTGCTTAGGAAATCTATTGGAGGCAGAAGCAGTCAAGGGTAGCTTAGGGTTAGGGTTAGGGTTAGGGTTAGGGTTAGTGTTAGGGTACGGGTTCGGGTACGGGTTCGGGTACGGCGTAGGGTATGGGTTAGGGTTAGGGTTAGGGTTAGTTTGAGGGTTAGGGCTCGGTTTAGGGTACGGGTTAGGATTAGGGTACGTGTTAGTGTTAGGGTAGGGGTTAGGGTTAGGGTACGGGTTAGGGTTAGGGTAGTTATTAAACCTATCCCACTCTCTGGATACCGTTTAGCACGTCAAGGAATATTATTTGGGGGTCCAGCCATGGAGAAGAGTTTAGACACTAGGAGAAGATAAGGAACACACCCATCATCAAGAAATCACATTAGGATTCTCTTTTTAACCTGTTCCTTAAAACACTAGTGCTTAGGAAATCTATTGGAGGCAGAAGCAGTGAAGGGTAGCTTAGGGTTAGGGTTACGGTTAGGGTTAGGGTTAGTGTTAGGGTACGGATTCGGGTACGGGTTCGGGTACGGCGTAGGGTATGGGTTAGGGTTAGGGTTAGGGTTAGTTTGAGGGTTAGGGCTCGGTTTAGGTTACGGGTTAGGTTTAGGGTACGTGTTAGGGTTAGTGTAGTTATTAAACCTATCCCACTCTCTAGATACCCCTTAGCACGTCAAGGAATATTATTTGGGGGTCCAGCCATGGAGAAGAGTTTAGACACTAGGAGAAGATAAGGAACACACCCATTATCCTGAAATCACATTAGGATTCTCTTTTTAACCTGTTCCTTAAAACACTAGTGCTTAGGAAATCTATTGGAGGCAGAAGCAGTCAAGGGTAGCTTAGGGTTAGGGTTAGGGTTAGGGTTAGGGTTAGTGTTAGGGTACGGGTTCCGGTACGGGTTCGGGTACGGCGTTGGGTATGGGTTAGGGTTAGGGTTAGGGTTAGTTTGAGGGTTAGGGCTCGGTTTAGGGTACGGGTTAAGATCAGGGTACGTGTTAGGGTTAGGGTAGGGGTTAGGGTTAGGGTACGCGTTAGGGTTAGCGTAGTTATTAAACCTATCCCACTCTCTAGATACCCCTTAGCACGTCAAGGAATATTATTTGGGTGTCCAGCCATGGAGAAGAGTTTAGACACTAGGAGAAGATAAGGAACACACCCATTATCAAGAAATCACATTAGGATTCTCTTTTTAACCTGTTCCTTAAAACACTAGTGCTTATGAAATCTATTGGAGGCAGAAGCAGTCAAGGGTAGCTTAGGGTTAGGGTTAGGGTTAGGGCTAGGGTTAGGGCACGGCTTAGTGCACGGGTTCGGGTACGGGTTCGGGTACGGCATAGGGTATGGGTTACGTTTAGGGTTAGGGTTAGTTTGAGGGTTAGGGCTCGGTTTAGGGTACGGGTTAGGATTAGGGTACGTGTTAGGGTTAGGGTAGGTGTTAGGGTTAGGGTACGCCTTAGGGTTAGGGTAGTTATTAAACCTATCCCACTCTCTAGATACCCCTTAGCACGTCAAGGAATATTATTTGGGGGTCCAGCCATGGAGAAGAGTTTAGACACTAGGAGAAGATAAGGAACACACCCATTATCAAGAAATCACATTAGGATTCTCTTTTTAACCTGTTCCTTAAAACACTAGTGCTTAGGAAATCTATTGGAGGCAGAAGCAGTGAAGGGTAGCTTAGGGTTAGGGTTACGGTTAGGGTTAGGTTTAGTGTTAGGGTACGGATTCGGATACGGGTTCGGGTACGGCGTAGGGTATGGGTTAGGGTTAGGGTTAGGGTTAGTTTGAGGGTTAGGGCTCGGTTTAGGTTACGGGTTAGGATTAGGGTACGTGTTAGGGTTAGGGTAGTGGTTAGGGTTAGGGTACGCGTTAGGGTTACGGTAGTTGTTAAACCTATCCCACTCTCTAGATACCCCTTAGCACGTCAAGGAATATTATTTGGGGGTCCAGCCATGGAGAAGAGTTTAGACACTAGGAGAAGATAAGGAACACACCCATTATCAAGAAATCACATTAGGATTCTCTTTTTAACCTGTTCCTTAAAACACTAGTGCTTAGGAAATCTATTGGAGGCAGAAGCAGTCAAGGGTAGCTTAGGGTTAGGGTTAGGGTTATTGTTAGGGTAAGGCTTAGGGTACGGGTTCGGGTACGGGTTCGGGTACGGCATAGGGTATGGGTTAGGGTTAGGGTTAGGGTTAGTTTGGGGGTTAGGGCTCGGTTTAGGGTACGGGTTAGGATTAGGGTACGTGTTAGGGTTAGGGTAGGGGTTAGGGTTAGGGTACGCGTTAGGATTACTGTATTTATTAAACCTATCCCACTCTCTAGATACCCCTTAGCACGTCAAGGAATATTATTTGGGGGTCCAGCCATGGAGAAGAGTTTAGACACTAGGAGAAGATAAGGAACACACCCATTATCAAGAAATCACATTAGGATTCTCTTTTTAACCTGTTCCTTAAAACACTAGTGCTTAGGAAATCTATTGGAGGCAGAAGCAGTCAAGGGTAGCTTAGGGTTAGGTTTAGGGTTAGGGTACGGCTTAGGGTACGGCTTCGGGTACGGGTTCGGGTACGGGTTTGGGTATGGCGTAGGATAGGGGTTAGGGTTAGGGTTAGGGTTAGTTTGAGGGTTAGGGCTCGGTTTAGGGTACGGGTTAGGATTAGGGTACGTGTTAGTGTTAGGGTAGGCGTTAGGGTTAGGGTAGTTATTGAACCTATCCCACTCTCTAGATACCCCTTAGCACGTCAAGGAATATTATTTGGGTGTCCAGCCATGGAGAAGAGTTTAGACACTAGGAGAAGATAAGGAACACACCCATTATCAAGAAATCACATTAGGATTCTCTTTTTAACCTGTTCCTTAAAACACTAGTGCTTAGGAAATCTATTGGAGGCAGAAGCAGTCAAGGGTAGCTTAGGGTTAGGGTTAGGGTTAGGGTTAGGGTTAGTGTTAGGGTACGGGTTCGGGTACGGGTTCGGGTACGGCGTAGGGTATGGGTTAGGGTTAGGGTTAGGGTTAGTTTGAGGGTTAGGGCTCGGTTTAGGGTTTGGGTTAAGATTAGGGTACGTGTTAGGGTTAGGGTAGGGGTTAGGGTTAGGGTACGCGTTAGGGTTAGGGTAGTTATTAAACCTATCCCACTCTCTAGATTCCCTTTAGCACGTCAAGGAATATTATTTGGGGGTCCAGCCATGGAGAAGAGTTTAGACACTAGGAGAAGGTAAGGAACACACCCATTATCCTGAAATCACATTAGGATTCTCTTTTTAACCTGTTCCTTAATACACTAGTGCTTAGCAAATCTATTAGAGGCAGAAGCAGTGAAGGGTAGCTTAGGGTTAGGGTTAGGGTTAGGTTTAGGGTTAGGGTTAGGATACGGCGTAGGGAACGGGTTCGGGTACGGGTTCGAGTATGGAGTAGGGTATGGGTTA